>NW_027210606.1:0-600000 GCF_029030835.1 Brachyistius frenatus | reverse complement strand
ATATAACCCATTATTATCATATTCATCAATATTGTTTCAAATTAAACATTATTGATAATGATCCATTTTTTTCTATGAATTCCCTGCATCTATTTGGTTCACAGTTACAACACTTCACAGACTCATTTTTACGTTGTTTAAAAAGAAGAAGATTAATAGCCTACTATTGAATTCAGTCCCTACAGCTGTACATGAACAATTTAATAAATGTCCTACAAATAACCTCATATGTTGTCTTATATATTGACTGGAATATAAAGGGACTACAGCTACATGTACATCCTCAGGCCAAATGAAAAATACAACAAATTAATAATGCAAAGCGAGTTTGCTTACCTCTTGATTCCTGAAAAGGCCACTGGTTTATTAAATGTATTTTCTTCAATGAAATTAATTAATTTTCTGAAGTTCACCTAATTTAAGTCTGCTGGTTTCATATAAAAACTCATAAAATGACTGAACAACTTCTTCAACCTGATATTTGACTTTATATTTTATTTACAGAGATGTGATGCAATACATATTTTTGAAAAATGCCTGTGTCATTGTTTATGGATAAAATAATCACGGTAAACCTTTTATCGTCAAAAGGTAAACCACAAGCCCCAACATCTTGGAGTTTACAGAGTGTGAAGAAGGCTGTGAAGTTGTAGTAAACCCGCTGTGGAGGCCGCGTGCCAGCGTCTGCTCCTCCGTTAACAGGTCAGTAAGGAGGTGAAGGGTTTCCAGCGGGTCTCAGCTCAAAAGCAGCCCGGGACCCCGCTGGGGTCAACGGGTTTGAAGCTTTAGTCCTCCCGGTGTCCTTAAAGACGGGTCGTGTGACCCCGCCCCTCTGACGATACTGTGTCGTAGACACAAACCATATCCGTTTTCACTGCCTTCATTTCGAGTCAAGTTACAATTAGTGAATAACTGCAAAACCGGAAATGTGTTAGTAGGCTTTTCATAATAAGAGATGAATACTCGTGGAGCGCTGACTGCTCTGAGGATTTCCTGCCTTGATGCACAGATAAACACAACTAAACAGACATCCGACAGAGAGTCTGTTGTGTATTACTCTCAATGGCAGTATTCTGTATTTGCACATTCAAGTGATTCAATATTTTTGAAGTGCGGCAGAGCTTGTTTAGCTTTTTGTTTTGTTGTGATGGTTTAGCATATTGTAATGTAGGCTACCTAAAAAAAGATTTCATCATTCCAATGTAATCTATGCAAGCCATACAAACCATTTACATACAATGAGTTACATCTGATAACCTATCGCGATAACAGTTTTTCATTCAACTGTTTGCCTGTAACAAATAGCCTATTAATACATTCAGATTAATAAGAAAATAAAATGTGTTTAAATGTGTTGCTGTTCAGATGTAAGTAAAATGTTCTTTGTTCTCTGTACTTTGGCAACTTTAAGTTTGTGCCACTAAAAATCAAGTTTTCAAATACTATTTTAGTGTAAAATGTATTTAAGTTTTTTTTTTTATCATTTTGATTTGATGATGTTTGAACCTAATTGATTTAAGATGGTATCTACAATGTAAAAACATGTTCATAAAAGATGATGAAAAAAAGTAAAATATAGCAGACATTAGTCAAGTAAAAACATATTTTAGATTACATCAGACTGAAATATTCTTCCAATATTTGTAAAACTTCAACTAATTCATTAATTGAGAGCATATCAACGGAATCAACACGGTTTCCGAAAAATTTGGGACACTGTAAAAAAAGTTTTTTTTTAAATGCAATGATTTGCAAATCACAAAAATCCAAATTTAACTGCAAACAAACCAAAGACAACACGTTGAAACAAAGACATTTTTATTGTTTATTGTTTATTTTATTGTTTGATATAAAATTATAAAATAAAAAGTTTTGTCTCGTCTGTCCAAAGGAAGTTTTCCCCAGAGCACTGAAGTTTTGTCAATATGCATTTTAGCAAATTACATTCGCTTTGTAAAACGTTTTTCTTTCAACAGTGATGTTTTCCTGGGTCATCCTGCCCATCCAGCCCACTGTGCTCAAAAAGCTGCAATGAGACACAGATGTACCTAGACCTCGGAATTCAGTTTATATCACTTGGAAGTTTTCCCTGGCTCTTTGTTTCCTCTGTTCAACCTGGGGTTGATTTTCCTCTTGCAGCTGCATTCAGCCGGTTTGACTACAGTCCCAGGGACCTTAAACGTGCTAATAACATGTGCAGGAACCACGAGCTGCTTGGAGATGGTCTTATGGTCTTTATCTTTAACAGGCTTGTCTGTAATTTTCTTTCCGCTTTTCTCAGACAACTCTTCGTTTTGCTTTCTCCGGTCCATGTTCAGTGTGGTGCACACAATGACACTAAGCAGCTCTGTGACACAGCCTACCAAAGGCATACATGACAAAATAGCTTTTCATTTCATTTTTTTTCAGGAAAATTTGAAAAAAAAAAAAAAATTCATTGAGCTGCTCGGGGTCGCAACAAATTCACCCACGACTGTTGTAAAACCACCCATTTAAATTGTACACCTTCCTTCGCAACGCGAGTTTTATTTTGAAACCCCCGGCCAGAAGTCTGACACTCTAATTTTACAACATTTATATTCTCCCTGCGGGATTATTCGTAAACTCAAGTGCCCCCCAATTCGCCGATGAGAGCTGCAACTGTTTTTACAGCTGACACACTTCCCAATCAGGTCAGTCACTCACAGCTCCTTTCTTTACCTTTACGGTCCGCTGAACCCTGAAACATGCAGCTAAACACGGCGTAACCAACAACAACAACAACAACAACAATAACAACAACAACAACAACAACAACAACGCTAGGACACAGTGGCAGCATGAGACTCGGAGCATAAAACACATCCAGGCGCGCGGATCCACGCCCTCCATCTCTCTCTTTATGTTTATGTCTCTTTCCCTGCCCCAAAAAAAGTGGATTAAACCCGCGCAGCCGCCACAGAAAGTGTCCTCGTCTTGTTTTAAGAGTCCCGCGGACGGCACCAACTCAAAGACAGGGGGGGAGAGGGGGGGAGCTGTACAAGCTGTACAAGCCTGTAAAACTTTATTAATAAAGGAATTAGCTTCAGGGGAGAGATGACTGCCTTTATTCTCCCACCCTCTCATCTCCAAAACGGTAGGCTTCTGCACCAATGGAGGGGAGGGAGAGGCATGAGGAGAAGGAGGAGGAGGAGGTGGTGGAGGAGAAGGGGGTGTTCAGCAGTCCTACAACCATCTTTTCTGTCCCGTTTATCCGCCATATAGCCCAGCTCGGCACTGCTGTAAACAAACTTCCCGCATGTGGCCGTAGGTGAAGCGGGATTCCCGGGCTGAGGGGCTGCTGCTCACGCGGTGATCCTCCTCTGTCCTCCGTGGATGGTGCGGGATAATATCATCTGGAGAGGCCGAGGCCGACATTTTACCCCGGTCCGGAGGAGCCTCAACTCGGAGGGGACATCCGAGGACACGCGCTAAGGTAAAGCCAGTCTCTCAGTTTGGGGCAAATAAACAACTGTTTACTTTAAGATTAACAACAGAGAAGTCTTTGATAACATGTTTAGGAACAGACAGATACAATATGAAGGCTTTTAACGGTCTTCTAGGATGAAAATGGCTACTTTCACTTGGAATTAAACACAGGAGCACGCATGGTACAGAACTACATGGGGAATATTTGGATTAATAAATGCAATTGCACCGTACTCTAAGGTTATTTGAAGATTAATCACTAATATCCATAAAATGTGACACTCAAAACAGGTGCCTTATTTCCCTTCTACAACCTCTTTCACAGTACATTGATATTTCTACATTATTGCACATTTATCCTTTGTAATTGCGAATATGCAGGCGGACAACATTGCTCGCTCTGTGAGTGTGTGTGGTTTTTTTTTCCTTTAATGGCCTAAATTGGACAGTTTACGACAGCAAATGTACATTTGTGCGGAGACGGACTCGCATTAGCCTGTAACTACCGCCGATCGGCGGCAGCACCTGCAGGTGGACAAACAGCAGCCAAAGTTGTTCTGTGATTTGTTCTTCGCTTCAACTTTAATGTTTAACGAGAGTCCGAGGCAGTGTGCGCAGAAAGCAGCTCCTCCAGCCGAATTCATCTGGAGCCTTTAAAAAGCTGAAGCCGATCCACATGCTCAGAAATCGGCCGTATTAACAATTAATATTGGACATCCGGTGGCACTGCCAGCTGCGCCCCATTTTTATTGTTGTCTGTGCGCCGAGCGGATCCCTGTTGTCTCGGCTGGATACTCCGCGATGCTCGCTGGCTGCTTTTGGTAGGAATTTATGTTTTTGTTTGTACGAAAGGGAAATGCATGAAATGCGAACGTGCAGTGTGAAATAGCGGAGTGAGAGTGGATGTGGAAGCGCAGCTCTTCGGCTCGCCGTGCCATGCGGGACACACTGCTGGCTGCCACCATGGCACCTTCCCTTCGTGCTCCGGCTCTGTGTGCAGCTGTTGTTGTAACCAGCTGTGCGGACACACAGCACCGACGTGCCTCATCAGATCGGTTGCACCGATCGGTTCCCTGTTTGATTGAAAGGTTTTTGGTTTTTTCCGGGATATAGCGGACGCGCACTGGATGGAGAGGGAGCGAGGCGAGGGGCGGCAAACGGGGCCACTTTGGCTCTCCATCGTTACGGGAAACGAAGCTCCAAGGACACAGAGAGGCGGGGGCGCATCCAGCTCGTTTAGGGTGTTTGTTCATTTTGATTCCTTGAAGTAATTCAAATGTTTTTATGTGATTAGAGGAGAAACGGAGATTTCCCAGGCGAGACGGAGCTTTTGTTTGCCCGCTCAGATTTTTTTGGAGCTTTAATTTGGCAAATTGTTTCCCCAGACAGACTGACAGTGACTGTCTCTCCTCGCTGCTCTCCCGCCTCCTCCTCGCGGTTTTCGGCCACACTCTCTGCCATCACAGCCTCTTCGTGGGCATGCTGAATTTACTTTTCTTCCCAGTCCTTTCCTCTTCGTGCGTAACCTGCATCCATCCGTGACAGCGGTGTCCGCTATCATGCTGGAGTTGTTCCTCCTGAAGAGGCCTCCAGCTGCTCAAGGTTCATTGTCTGGTCAGACTGCTCATGCTCTGAATTTGCCTCTTGGTCCACTGTCAGAATGACTTGCTTGCGCACTCAGAAGTGTTTGACACATGTTTGGATGAGAAGGTTCGTGCGGTAAAACCAGCCAGCAAAGCTATACCTTTATTTTGAAAGTTACGTAGAAGTTTTTATGAAGCAGTGACATTACATGAGACAGAACAACTTTAAAAATACGATACTCTTTTAAGATCTACTAACACATCAGATTCCTAATGATAAAAAAATAAAAGTGGTGTTGAAACAATTTAGTTGATTAAACAATTAGTTGATCAACAGAAAATAAACAGCAAACCTCGATGAGTCATTTTCTTTGGCAAAAACTACAACTGTCTTTATTCTAGCTTCTGATCAGTGAGGATTGTCTTGATTGTATATTGCTATTTGTTATTTATTTATTTATATAAATACATTTATTTATTTTATATATGGTTCCTTTTTCTATCCCAGCAGCTGTGAGTGATTGTCGCTTTGCACTTTCCCTGTGGGGATTAATAAAGTGTTTCTGATGCTGATTCTGATTTGCTGCATGGGATCGTGTTGGGATTATACATGTTGGCTGGACAAAAGGAGTACTTTAAAGCCGTATTAACGGAAATTTCAAATTTAGGAAACCATGAATATTATTTTTACTATTTTGGGACCAAACAGTTCAGAAAATAAATGTCAGGTGAATCGATAATAAAGTAAATAATTTAATCTGGTTCTTTTGAACCCTCCGCCCCGTGTCACACATAACCGTCTGTTTCAAAGACATTCGTTTATTTTTGTTTAGCATTTTCTGGGCACCACATAGTGTTCAGGAGAATGGCTTCAGGGCAATAATAGTATATACACACATATATGGCTGGAAATGACTGTTATTATTTTCGTTACTGCGGTTCGGTGTACGTGACAGGGAAAGTAACAAACTGCACCTCACGCAGCGTAATGTCCTCACTGAGTGTCAGGATATACGGTGTGTTTTCTTTGTCGGTGTGTGTGTGTTCGGTGTTGCTACATGAGCTGCAGTTGTGTTGGCATCCACTTTGCTTGCAGAGACTTGTTTACAGAGAACTAAATGGATCGTTGGCTGAATGTAAATCCGATGCTTATTGGTGGTTATTGACCCACGGTGGTTTGAGACGAAGTGCTTTCATTTTGTTTCCGGTTACCTTACTTTGAACTCTCCCTGTCAGAGTGTGTTTATGAGAACAGAGACCTTTGGACCGAGCCCTGTGTTGAACCAACACACACGACGCTATTGCGAGGTTGTTATTGCTCGAAGGCAAGCCGGGCTTCTATACGAGCTGCAGGATGAGCAAACACCAATAAGAATCTGCTCAGCGCATCGGTTTACCTTGTAAATGCAGCAAACACAGAGGAGAGAACTGTGCTGAAGTGAAGCAGATCAAAGGAAAATGGTAAATGCTCCATCTTAGGTGAACAGAATGTACTTGTGTGTTATGTTCTTGTTTGCGCTACGAAACAAAGTATAAAGACGCTTTTTTTTGTTCTTCTGTGAAGGGGAAGAAACACAAATCAGCACTTGTGCAAGTTTTATTGTTGCTCCAAGCAAACAACTGACATAAAAAGGTACATGACCTTAACCCTCACGTAAACCCAGGGTGCTTTGTATCTCAAGGACTCCTGCTCTCGGTGCTACTGCCGAAAATGCATGATAAAGAAATGTATCCCCGGTGTGTTCGTAGCTCGCTGGGATTATTACATTTGTTCCACCCGTTTGTTATCTACTTTAAAACTCTGTATGTGTCTGATAAGTGTTTGTGTATGCGGTGTGTTGGTAGCTGGCTTGCTTCGTGTGCCAAATACCAGTTTTCCATGTGGCGTGCCAAGGCAGTGTCATAACCGCCCAGCCAATCCTCATTTCCTCATTCTTGTGTGCCTGAGGTCAATCCACAGAGACCATACTATGCCATTGTTCTCCAATCACTGAACCAGCCTCTCTGCGAGCTGCTTTCTTTGGTTTTCCACAGGTAGACCTGTATTGTTCCCACAGTTTGTGTGTGTGTGTGTGTGTGTGTGTGTGTGTGTGTGTGTGTGTGTGTGTGTGTGTGTGTGTGTGTGTGTGTGTGTGTGTGTGTGTGTGTGTGTGTGTGTGTGTGTGTGTGTGTGTGTATGTGAGGGCTAATGTTGCTCGCTGTTTCATCATGTTGCCATGTGAAAGGAGCCCCGTCTGTGATCAGTACTCTCTTCCCCTGGAAGGCAGAGTTGGAGTTTTGGTTTCCCAAACATTAACGAATCAGTCTCCGCTCATGTCATTGGTGGAGTTTAACCGTAGTGGGCGGAGGTAAAGAAGCAGTTCTTTGGAGGGCAAGTTAGCTAGGTGGAAGGCTATATAAAGCTGGCTATAATTTTCTTATTGAGAGCAACTCCCATAAAAAGGACAGCGCCAATGATGAATTGATCCTAGAAGGACATTTTATGTGTGTGTGTCCAAAACTGGAAATATCTTTGTTGCACCATTGTTGTTAAAAACCCTGATTAAAAACATATCAGTGAGTTACACTGTTACACTTGGTGACGTGTCTTCATCATCATGAACACACACTGTTGTTGATTTGGTCTCACGTGCTGTATATTTTGTGTATCAATCCACGGCTGAAAATAATCCTCCTGTAAGCTAAAACTAAAGGGCTCATCTGTTCTAGGATATTTCTGAGCTTTTGTAAAATGTATTTGTGACTCTTTTATTATCACAAATACGAACAGCCAGCAAGCCGGAGAGTGTTAGCGAGATGGACGAAGGCCTTTTCATTGGTAGATGAAGATACATGTTACAACAGTTTTATCCACTAAAACTTTGTTTCAAAAAGGCACAGAAGACAAATTAGGAATAATAATGACTTTTCTTTTTTGTTCATTTATGACCGTGGCAATGATACAAGCTACTCAATGTGTCAGCTCATTTACCAGGTAACTGGAGGAGAGCTCATTTTTAGCCATGAGAATATGCGCTTCCTTCTTCCTGACTCCGTGACCCTTTGATTGGTCAACATTACACAGCAGGAAAACCGGCCTATTGACTCCTTCCAGACAGTTTTAACCCGACTTGCAAGGAGACAAATGTTTCACTTTAGCTTTAATCTGTTTTCACGACTTTGCTTTTCCCTCTAAACTCTTCTCGTCTCCAGCTTGTTGTTTTTTCCTGTACAGGTCATGTCATTTTTAACAAATTAACATTTCTATCTGAAGTTATCCTTCGATGCATCTTGTGAGATAACGACACACTGTACCAAAATAACAAATGATAGTTGGTAATTATCCACACTTGAATTCACAAATGCCACATGAATACTTTGCAACACAATAAGATTCAACCTTTATCTCGTGCATGACAGCGTTTGCTATTTTATGCTCGTAGCTGGCAGAGCTTTCTCAGGAACTGATATGTCCTACATTTTTGGCAGCAGCATGTTTTTATTTTTTTCATGTTGAATAAATGGATTTATTAATAGAAAAACCAAGCAGCTAATGTAAGCAACAATAGCCACCATGGTTGAAGTCCAAACACATTCATGTTTCCCTTCTCGAAACATAAGAAACATGTTCACATCACATCACGATAAACAACGAAAAAAAAGAAAACAGAATTTCACCGATAATTATTTCGTCTTCAGTTAAAGAATGAATTCATTTAAACGAACAGACTGTATTTTGTTATTAAAATGACACATTTAAAACCTGCAGTTTGTCATCTGAACTGCTGTCATCTCTTCTCATTGTGCCGATCACACAAACCAAATACAATAGCGAGCAACTTGTGCTGCATTGTGCCAAGAAAACAATACAAGTGTTACATAACAACGTGACAATATGCTTATTATGCTCATACTCGACACACGCTAAAGATATGCATTACATCCTCATATATCTTTAGCAGTGTGTTGAATTTCACGCTCTCATTGTTGTTGAACTCCTATCCTGTCCTCTGTTAAACTCATGTGGGACGGTCTCTATGCTGTTTTGTCCTCCAGGGTGAGAGACTGAGGGCGGCAGGGCTGCGACATGTGATAACAGCTCGACCCCTTCACCCTCTCAACCTCAGGTCAGTGGCATCTTTCTCTTCGTCTCCTCTCATCTTCCTTGTATGAAACTCCTCTTTGCCTCTCATGCCTCCTCTTTGTTGCATCTCCGCTCAGTTCTGAACTCGGTTGTGTTTTTTTGCGACAGAACTCTCTTAAGCTGACGTTGTGACCGCGACCCGACACCCTCCTGCCTTGGGCATGCCTCAGGTAAAGTAGAAACACAGATTCTCCTCCATCACCTCTGACTTACGGTCCTCCCATGTAGGAGTCCATGTTGGATTTGTTTCCAACTCGTTGTCTGTGTGTTTCAGCCGGGTATGAATGGGATGGAGCCTGCGTTTGGCGAGGCCTACGGGATACACAGGGGTCTGTTGAGCCCCTACCCTCTGGCCATGTCGCCACAGGGGGGCAGGACTGAGTACGACCAGGTGAGAGACCACATGACATCGAGATCATTTGTAAGCATCACGTCTTACTTTGAAAAAGAGGAATGCTTGGCTTGGATTCACCTGACCTCTCAGGTATGAATCAGTACATGTGGGCCAGGTGTGAAAACATCCTTGTTAAGCTCCATTCTGAGGGGATTTGTGCACTGGATGAGGTTAGGTGACTCACAGGAGTCATTTTGACTTGTTATAGTAGGAGAAGCACGTTCTCCGTAGGAATTATGATATAATTAATATTACAAGAAAATGTTGAAATGAACCTGAGGAGTAATGTCCAAAATGCAGTATGTTTTGTAAAATCCAAATTTGCTCAATTTAAGCATGTCTCTGCCCCCCTTTAGAGCGTGCTCCTTATGCTGGGCTCCCCAGCATCGCCAAGGAAACGGCCCTTTGAGTTGCTAAGCGACCTGGTGGACGACGGAGGCTTTGGCGAGGACCTGCACCCGGAGCGCTGGGATGTGTCTGCGCTGGACGAGATGGCTCGCTACACCAAGCTGGGCCTCGGGGTCGGGGGGGAGCTGCTGGCCTGCTCCGAGGAGGCGGTCCTGATAGGCCGCTGGGGGAGGAGCCGGGAGGAGGAGGAGGAGGAAGAGGAGGAGAGGAGGAGGAGGAACAGGCACGCAGCTCCTCCCATCACCAAGGAAGCCCAGGGCCCTGCTGCAGGCAAGGAGGAGGATCGTATCTCTGTTTCCGCGACAACGGAGAGGGAGTTATGTGTTGCAGGAAGAGGAGGAGGACAGGATGGGGGGATGGCGAGGGAGTGTACGGTGGTGGAGGTGTATCAGGTGGCACAGGAGGAAGAGGAAGTGGCGGCGGCAGCAGCGGCGGGCCTCGCTCTGGAGCACTGCAGCGAGGAGCACAACTACTCCCTGAGCCAGGGGGGGGAGCTGGGGGCGGGGCCTGGCCACAACTCCCAGTCAGAGGAGGTGCAGGTGGCGGAGGAGCAGCAGGAGGTACGGGGCGGGGAGGAAAGCCAGGCCAAGACTGAGCTGGAGCTGGAGGAAGAGTACGAGGAGCAGGAGGACGACGAGGAGGACGACGAGGAGGAAGAGGAGGAAGACGGAGAGGACGGAGCGGAGGAGACGGCGGTGGAAGCCGAACTCTCGAGCTCCTCGGAAACTGAATGTGGTGAGTTTCGGTGCGAGTGTGTCTGCGTCTGTGCGGGGAGGACATGTCGGCTCATCCCAGCGCTGCCAGCAGCCCGTCTGCCCACACAAAAAACATTTCAATCTGTCTCCGGTCCAGATGAGGCCTCGGACCGCCTCGTCCGACTGGGTTTGGCTGAGCGGAGGCATATTAAATACCAAATATGCGAGTATAAGTCTCAGACATGAAACTGTTTCAGTGGCTACGGTGTTGATGTCATGAAATGGCTGTCAGGGTTGGAGTGTTGTCTTTAGGGCTCGTATATGGACATGTTAAATAGGATATGAAAGTTGGTGCTGACTGTTAAACAACCGTCAAAGAAGAACTGGATTTCAGCAGCTTCAAAAGCAACACAAACAAGCCAGCAACAGGCTGCAGCATTCAGCTGGCGGGTCGTTAGATAGAGTTTGCTTTCCTTATTATTTCTTTACACCTCACTTATTGCTCATTCACAAATGTTGAAGGAACTGAGACACTGAAACAATAACTTGAGCAGTTAAACTACTGTGATTGTTGAACAAACGTGTTTGTTACAGCTTCTTTATTGTGAGGATTTTATATAGTAAACTGATTATCGTTGGTTTTTGGAGAAAACACGATATTTGAAGCTGTCAATTTTGGCTAATACCTCATTACTGTCTGACATTTTACAAATCAACAGTCATTCAGTTAATTGAAAGGTAATTGGCAGATGAATTCACAATGAAAACAATCATCAGTTGCTCCCGTCGAACTGGTGCCGTAGTTTTGACCTTTGACCTCATTACTCACTATGCATTTCGAGGAGGGACTTGTCTTCCAAACAAACCTTATTTTCACATTTGTGGAGGAACAAGTAGGCCGAGAAGATGAGACAGGCGTAGACGGCGAACTTAGTGACTAACTTCCATTCTTGAATCATTCCGAAAGCGCCGTCTCTGAGGCACGAAGACACGCAGACAGCAGATGTACCTCCGTGTCCCTGCTCAAACAGTGCATGGGTGCTGTAGGAGGTCTCTGTGGTGGGACTGGCTCGGTGTCTGCTTTTGTAATACAATTCGGCAGCATTTTTTTAAAAGGTTGCCGAGCGGCTCACATTCAGCGAAGAGGCTGCGTCGCACCACTGTGATTAAAATAGAAGTAGCATTTGTTCTGTTTCATTTCTGTTGCATCAGATTCATCTTGAGTTGCAGTTGTGAATTTGTAGAGCTGGTTCAATAACAACAGTGTTTACCGACTCATTGTTAAATGAGGCTGTTATTTACGCTCTTATTTTTATTTTTTTTAGATGTCAGTAGAAATGCCAGTTTTTGCTGCAGTTTTTCCCTTATTTTGTTTCCAAATGACCCTCGGTCTCTTATCAATAGAGCCCTGGGTTTTTAATTTTGTCCTTGGAGCTGTGGAGCTTTTACTGACTAAATTTGGAGATGCTTTTTTAAGTTGAAAATTCAAAACAATTTCAGGGTTTAAAGGGTTAACAACATCCAAATGATTTCCTTCATTCACATTTGTAACACCTTGAAGTAAAATTAAGGGCAGTAGTTGCCATGGAGGCCTCAGTATTTTCCCCAGGAAATTGGGTGTTTTTAAAACCTGGAGTAGAGATTTTTAGACTCAATATATCAAGTACCAAAACCTTCTGTTGACCAAAAATAAATGAAGAATTCAGTATTTTTCCAGCAGAATTTTTGTGTGTCTCTGGTGCAGAGTAGGAATTGGTCCTATGACCTAAATATTTCTAAAATCCTGTCTACGACGTTGAGAGTAAATACCTCCCTCAGACCTGCAGAAATAAGAATAGTGATGGAAAATAATTGGACAAATACTAATAATAATGTTTGGACTTTACATATATTTACAAGCCAGTGGCTGGAGTGTTTTATTAGAAAATAGTGAAAGAAGGATCTATATTACCCAGTGCTCCTAAGAAAAAAACAGCCACTTTGTCTATTGCAGAAGTCACATTTTTTTTAATCTAATTTTGATTAAATGTGAACGAACTTGGAGTTTATAATTATGTTAATGTACATTTGATTCTTTGGCCTGTGAAGAGTGTTGTATAATGTCCGTGTTGGCTCTGGACTTCATTTTCAACAGATTGCTGAAAGACTTCTGTGTTTACCAGGCATGCGAGGGCCGGTGAAAACTTCTGTCGGGTTGATTGTGGGAAGTGCAGGATTTAGGGTTTTCAGAGCTCGATGACTGTCTTTTTGTCAGGTTTCCAGACTAATTTTACATAGAAAATAAATAGCTAGGGTGCTCCTTCAATTTATTTCTTGTTAATTAACATTCAGACATAAACTGGACTGAACTGGAGGCTTCTTGGCAGAGTGAATAAAATGTTCTAATGTAACCATTAGCACATTAAAGCAGCCAGATCCCACATTGATGAACAGAAGGTCCAGATGAAGTCGCAGGTTGCTGCCAGCGTAGACCAATCAGCTACTCCGCTCAAATGTGAAAGCAAATTTAATGTCCAGACTACAGGACATCAAATATAAACATGTATACTAGATAACACACACTTCACTTCAGATTACCGTGGTTTCCCAGGCTCTTTGTGCCGCCGATCGTCCCCCTGTTAGATAAACAAATCTCAGGCCTCTTGTTGTAAGGTAATGGAGAGGTCGCTGGCTCGCTCTCAAAGACCCGTCTGGGTCATATTTCCACAGTCGTGAGACACCATTGTTGCTCGCCATTGTTATGGTCGTGGGTGTTTGTGTGTGTGTGTGTGTGTGTGTGTGTGTGTGTGTGTGTGTGTGTGTGTGTGTGTGTGTGTGTGTGTGTGTGTGTGTGTGTGTGTGTGTGTGTGTGTGTGTGTGTGTGTGTGTGTGTGTGTGTGTGCATTTGCCCAGTTGAGCTATTCTTACCATTTGCCCCTGGTGATCACAAAGGGCTGCATGACAGAGCCAAAGTGAGTGTGTTAGATGTTGGTTGAGTTTAGGTGTGTGTGTGTGTGTGTGTGTGTGTGTGTGTGTGTGTGTGTGTGTGTGTGTGTGTGTGTGTGTGTGTGTGTGTGTGTGTGTGTGTGTGTGTGTGTGTGTGTGTGTGTGTGTGTGTGTGTGGACTGGCCATAGTGACGCTAGGACTTCATGATTAAGACTGAATCTGATTTAATCCCACTAGAAATGACTATTTTCTCGTATTGTTTATTTTCTGAACGCTGCTCTGGTTGATTTGAAGGAGCGTCTCGTCTCTCCTCCTGTTGGTGCAGCTTTGCATGTTGTATTATTTATGATGCCATTATTCATGGCTCTGCCTGCCTGAGGCCAGTCTTCAGTGACGTCTTACGTTTGAAACTGCATACGTGCATACAGTTTTGGCTGGTGGTGGCTTTATCTTTAGGACATACAGCATATGTTTGTGAATCAGGGCTCACAGCATGATTTCATAAACATTAATACCTGTCAGTTATGATTATGGTTCATCTGTCCTTTTAAATTGCAGGGTATTTATTCTCCTAATAAATCTCCTATATACGGCTGTCAATGTCGTCCCATTTCTGTAGTAATGACATTATTATTCATTAAATAATGATAAAGTGGGCTGGAGTATTGATTCGGTATTGGATTCATGAATTACTGCTTCTCTGCAGTTGGTTCCAAATCTCGATGATTCTGTGGCAACATCTGGACCAGATGATGTTCAGTATTTGTCATTTCTTTTGTTAAAATAATAGAGGTCAATGGGATGTTACATTTTTTCAATGCTAAGGCTTTCAATTTCTAAGGAAGTACACTACCTACATTACAGGCCATGAAGAAGTGTTAAAACCCTTTCTGTTTCACTCTTATTATTAAAATGTGACAATCAAAATGATTACAGCTGCACCAGAGTATTTCTGCTGAGATTAATCTGAGGGAGATTAAAAAAAAAAAGTGTAAATACCGACATTGCTAAAACATGTTAACACATGTATTATTACAAGTTAGTCAGTGTTTAAACAAACTCTTTGATGGTTCAGTTACAGTATATTTGGAGTTACGTGTTCCTTCACAGTGAAATGAAACCAGAATATATATTCGGGCCACATCAGCGAAACTGAACAAAAGAGAGACGAGCATGTGCACACTGCTGTTAGTAAGGCCTCGTGAGAACACGTTTTTGTTTACCCAGATGAGCAGCGATGTGTCTGTTTGGGGCGCAACACCAGAGGGCATTCATGCTGCCCGGAGGCAGTGGTGCCGGCTTCCACTCACTAATGATGTGATGCAAATCGGCTCATCAGAGTTTTTTGCAAACAAACATAAATTTCCACCTCGCTCTCTCTTCCTCGCCCGCCGTGTCAACTTGCTGGATGATACAGAGCAACGTAAATCTGATCGGTCCCAGTGCTTACAAATACGACTTGTATATTTTTTGGGCCCGCCCCTCTCACCTCTAACGCCTTCTACACATGACAACTCACAAGGACGTAAGAATAAGGTCATTGGATAAAAAGAAATACCATTTCCCAGCATGCTTTCTTCCTGTGTAAATATTAAAAATATATTGTATATTCTACTCATCATTTATTCACTTCATTTTCCATATTTTATATATTTAATAAAACATGCAGTCTTCGAACATTTGAATATAGGAAAATAAATATAGCCTACATAAAATAGGCTAAGACTCTCAAGCAAAAGTGTATATATGCCCGTCACAATCAGCCGAGGTTGTGCGGTGCTGGATGTGTGGATCGAACATTGAAACGTGTCTTTGAGTACCAGGACTTCTCTTAAAGTTGCTCCTGTCAGCTCAATCCTTGGTTACACTGCAGGTTGTTCTGTGGTGGGTTGTGCATGTTCCCCTGGGGGAACCCTGCAGGTGGGCGGGCCGGGCCTCGTATGAAATATGATCCTGCTGCCACCGCTGCCCGGAGGAGGACCTCTGATTGTTCTCAAGATACAAAAGCTTTTTTCGTTCTTACCTTTGCACACTCATTTAGTTTTTTCATCAAATATTTGTTGGTGTGTGAATTGAGGTATGTTGAGTGGCTCACGGGGCTGTACTATCAGGATTAATGAATTACTTACAAAGTCGTGTTAGATTGTATCATTGAAGGGCAGTTTTCCTCAGCGGTTTCCAGTTTGTTTGCTAGAAGGACCCGAAGCCTTTATTGCATTTGTATTAACCCTTTAAGTCCCAGTTGGGGGCCAGGGAGAAGACGTAGCAAAACCATTATTAAAATATGGACATATATACTGATATTTACACAGCTGAACAAATCTCACAAGTGTTCCCTTTATTATAAAATTGTTGTTTTTTTTATACGTTTTTATTGTGGTTGCAGAGATATACTCTTTTTATTATGGTTATGCAATTTTTGAGCAGAGGCCTAAAAAATAGGTGTGTTTTTAAAAGGTTAATGTACAAATGAATAATTCTGTGTGTGTTTGTACCTCTAGAGGTGGAGGCCGAGCCGGCCAGGCAGCCGGGCGAGCGGCCCTCGAAGCGTCGCTGTTTCTGGGAGTACCGACGCGCTCGGGAGTCGGCCACGAAGAAGAAACTGGGCGGGGACGTCCACTGGTCTCTGTCCTGGAGCTCCAGCACTCTACCCAGCACACTGTACCGCCGAGAGGGTGAGGAAGCCGTGTCAACACTCACTGCTGAAGTGATGAGGCCAATCATGTGTCAGTCAATGAACAAAACAATGTACTATCGGGATTATTATTAATTATCATAAAATTTCAAAAAAATGCACAGTTTATGAAGTAAAGACTGTTTTTTATTTGGGTCAGACAGAGGAAGCCATTTGGGGATGATCTAAAATAGTTGTTGATCAGTAAGTGCAGACCCTAAATCACAAAGAGGTGAAGCCGGAGCTGAAAGTTTAAAGATCCACTGAATGAGAGCCTTTTAGCAGCATGAGTCATCTAACAGCCGACATTCACGCTGCCACTGAACGCGTCGCATTTCTTTTCTGTCATGTGAAACGAATCAGATCGGGACCCTCGGGCGGGTGTCCTACATACAACTTTGATGTCAAATTGTGAATTTTTCAACATTCCCCTGATAAGTGAATCTTACATCAGGCACAACCTTGGCTCTGCAGCAGTCTGGCAGCCTGTGTTCTGCAGTACAAGCTAATATGACACAGTCCATTAACCTAATCCAGTGCAGTTACATCACAAAGTACGACTACTAAAATCTAGGATGTTGTTTTTGTGGCTACACTGTTACAGCAAATAGAAAAATATCCGCCTTGTGCATTCTTATGTATACATATATGTATGTATATGTACTAAGGGTGCTCCGATCAGGATTATTTTTGAGGCCGATCACAGCAAAACTCCGTATTTACTGTGGAGCATTCATTTATTCAACTAATCTTAACAACACTGGTGTGTTAAAATTAAGAGATGATGAAGCATTGACTGACAAATGTTTATTTATCGGCGGGCAACATGTGCAGCATATTCCACTCTCTCTCTTAGAGACCAAACTTAAACCACAGCAGCCTCTGCTTGATTATTGGGATCAGTGAGGGACATCAGTATCATTCACATATCATTCATATCATTCATACCTCTCAAAGCTTACTTCTTTAGCATGGGTGCATGTTTCTTTATAAACACAAGCAGCTCAGCCTGTTCCTCTTCTCATCGATGATATTCCCTGCTCTGCTATAAAGTTTGCTCACCATCTACATTTGCATGCTCAAGCTCATGTTGCTTTCGCGGACCGGGGAAAGCGCCTTTTATTGTCCTGCCAAAAAAAAACAAGCAGCTGTCGGCTTCGTGTGACAACTGGCTCTGATAGGTAGCAGTTCATCGGTCTTCCATCTTCATCCAACAAGCAGGCCTCCTCGTATCTGGGGCTTCAGTGTGTCGGGGAAATCTCTCTCTTTACCCTTTTTTATCAATAAGGAAAATTAAAAAAAATTCCAGTCACCTGGATGCACTTGCCAGACCGGTGAAGCCACTTTAGCTGCGCACACAGAGTCTTGCGTCATGTGATCGGCTTCCTCTGATTGGCCCTTTCAGAGACTGCCGATCAAACCTTTTGGAGCTAATATTGACCGGACTCCCCTAATATACACAGAACACACGTTTGTCCCTGAAACAGATCATAGTTTGGATTTGGTAGATCTGAACATCATAAATTTGGAATTACAGACACATTGGTGAGTTAAGTGTTGTTAAACAGACTTTTACGGATGGGTATGGAGTTTATTTTACCGTCCCTTGTTCAGGTAAAAAAGGCCGCCGCAAAGCCCGCAAAACAGACGCCAGCGACCTGACGCCGAACCCCCAGAAGCTCCACAACATCGGGGAGCAGCTGCAGAAGCTCAGCGCCGCGATCGATGGCATGGGTCCGGTCAACGACCTGCCCGCCGTGGCCCGAGCACGGTCCCGCAAGGAGAAGAACAAGCTGGCGTCCAGGTACCACACGTCCTCCTACATCTTCTGCACTAAGTCAGAGCCCGGGAAACCGTCCGTATCGATTCATCAGTCATGTGAGGGAATTCTGAGAGGTTTTTAGTGTTTGGTAAATTGTTGGCAGAGAAGAGACTCCTGCAGGGTTTCATATCTGCAGTCTTCAGCCTTGTCGAGATTGGCTTTCAAATGTGTGCATTTAATGGCTGACCTTGTGGAACTGTTTTCGGAGGCGATGGTCAGAGAAGAATACGCTGAGAAAAACATCTTTTCTGTGTGGAGTTTAACTCGTGAGTTGAATTCAGAGGTTAGAAAAGGATGCAATCTGAGGAAGATGATCTCGCTTTCGATGCCTCGCGTTTTTGGTTGAACGTGTCAGGAAGGATTTTATTGGTGGAACACAGTGCACAATAGAGCGGATGACCTTTAAAGACGAACCTCTGAAGAAACTGCCGCAGTAAGCTTTTATTCATCTAAAATGTACTTTTAAAGACATTTTAAAATGTCCTTGAGGATGACGTATACAACGTAGATAATTTGAAAAAGGCAGATCGCGAGTGTGTTTGTGAGCTCATTGGCCGTCTTACCTTGGACATGATCATGAGAGAGTACAGGAAGGAAGGATGGAGGGAAGCAGAGGGAAACAACAGAAGAGGGGGGTGGGGGGGGATGGAGGGAAGCAGGATGATGAGCTGAATAGAAGGAAGTCGGGCAGCACCGAGGAGGCAGACATGGAGTTGGATGCAGAAGGAAAGATGGGTCATACAAAGTTCATCCGTGCAGGGAGGGAGGGAGGGAGGGAGGGAGAGAGGGGAGAATCCGAATTCAGGACATTATTACAGGCAGTTTAAAGAGGAGGGGGACTCTGGGAATATCTTGTTATTCCAAACATACAGTTTAAACATAACACAAACACGCCATCTGATAGAAAACTGGCAGAGACAGAAGAAAAACTTGACAGAGAAAGACAGAAGCAGTGAGGAGGAAGTTTACTTAAATCGTGTATATTTCACTCATACCGTAGCGTGACCGAGTTCATGTTTGAATTTAATATGCAGGAATGTCATCTGTGAAGATTTACTCCTTTTATACTGTCATACTTGTGGCTGCCTGAGTCCCGGTCGGGGTCAGCAGTGGGACTAACCAGACCGCCTCCAGACCGTCCATCTCATTCTCTTCCACAATTTCATCGAAAAACAACCTCCCCGAGGCGTTCAGGCGGCGCGGGGGGGAAAAAAACGCTCGCCGGGTTCTTGGCGACGGCCGCTCCAACAAACACAGTTCGCAGTGGAGAGATCACGACCCGGACGCTGACCTACTGACGACACTGCACACGAATTCTCTATCATTTTGGAAATCGTAGTTTACTTTCTTCCTGAAAGTTACATGAGCAAAACGATATCAGATTTTTCCGCTGTGTGTTCAACACAAAGACCGATAGGTTCAACCTGGGAGTGTGTGCGGGGAAAAAAAGACCTCCATGTCCACTTTTAAGCTTTTATTATAAGCATTTTGTGAGAGTTTTATTTAGTCTAAAAGACTGAAAGGCTCCGTCTAAGGTACATCATACATTTGTACGTTTGACTTACAAGTTTGACTTGAAGAAACAGAGATTTAGAGATGTTGGAAGTCGTCTGTTAGTGGAGGTAAAGCCTGGATCACTGGAGCCGGCTGCGTCGCGTTACGACTCCGACAGTCACGGGAGCCGATCGCTGCCACTCCAGACGATGTCGGTGTTTCAGGAGCGCCTCTCTCCTCTGCTAAAAAAAAACATGCTAAAGACACAGGAAGGGCAGAGAACCCAGTCAATTTTCAAAATAAGACGCCTCGACAAACTCATATACGTCAATGTCTCGACCCCTGGTCTTTCAAGTAGGACAAGAAATCCGTTCTCCTCCTGCTAACGGGCTGTATGTGAAATAGTCACAAAATAATTAGGAGAATAACACAGCCGTCTGTATTGTCTTTGTCTGTAGGTTATAGCACAAAGTAGGAAACAACAACAATAAACACCACCAAAAAAAGAAATCCTCGAACAACGTAGCCCACTTTCCCACGCCAGAAGCGGAAAGATCAAGGAAAAATGACCATATCGGGAAGATGACAAAAGCAGGCAGACAAAACGCTTCTCTTGTGAAAAGCTAGCGGTGGAATATGAAGCCTCGCAGAGGACGGAACACAAAGTGTAGAAGTCATTCCCTGCCTCCAGTCTCTAAGATTAGCTCACATAGTAAGTGCTTCGGAGCATAATCTTTTCGGTGAAAGTAAATCCAGGCAGAGCTTTTGCAGCTCGGGTGAACTTTGATGACATGATAAATCCAATAACTCCCGTTCAGACGGCAAATAAGCATGTTTCTGAAAATGTTCCTTTCAAGTATATGAATGAAAATCATCGATCACAGAGCCCCAAAGTCAATCATCAAGAATTTCTCCCTGCAGCCTCGTCCACAACCCAGTGACGCTTTCCTAAAGACGGTCGCTGTTCCTCGTGTGATGGTTTGTGATATTTTGATGCTAAAAGCAGGTACAGCCTGGTTTGCATACGTTTCCTCCTCAACCCATCAAAATGACCCGCAGCTGCGTTCAACCAAAGTCTTATTTCATTTCTAGATTTTTGTATTTTTTGGGATCATTGGTCATCATTCTTTAAAGAAACCCTCACAGCCTCCTTGTCACCGATGATCCCAAAAAATATGAAAATAAAATAGAACTTGGTTGAACACAGCTGCGGGTCATTTTGACCCGAGGATAACGGGAGGGTTAAAAACGACCCTCTGCAGCCGCTTTCCAAAACCTTGAACGTACCAGAAGCTTTTAACCTGCTCAGCGTGTCTTTTATTCCTTCAGAAAGCTGCCGGTTTCTTTTCATTCACAACACTAATTAAATAAATTTGCAGCTGTAGGTGACCCATCACAACGAACAGCACGTCTTCTGTGGGGCTATTTTTGGACTTGCATGACGAACAGGGTCTGTTTAAAAAACTCTACAATCACACGTACAAATCTAAAAACCTCAACGTCAGCTGCGTCCTTGCAATGATCAGAAACAGTCGCCGTATGGTCGTCCACATCCTCCTCAGAACCAGCAGGGACTGTGGTACGAACAGAAAAACCCGGCTGACGCCAAATCCGACACGTGGAGGAACGCGGAGGGAATAGTCTGTCCAGCACGAATGACCTGCAAGTGTTTAGTTTCCTTAAGTTGGATTTCGCTGACTCAGCTGCAGGAAAAGAGAAATTCTGTTCATGCTGCAGAGAATCGTGCCCGTGAGACGCATTCACACTTAACATGCAGCGGTTGTTGTATTCTCGACCGCCTTTTCATCGACACCAAACACGGTGAAAGCGGCCCGCCCGCGTCCCCCCGGTGAAATCACATCCTCCACCCGTTGCTCTCCAGCTGCTCTCAGTTTGAGCCGGTCGACTCGGTAACAGGATCACGCGGAGAACGGGATTACTGGAGTTTCCCGTTCCGGAAGATGACCGTGTTTTATTGTCTTCTGTTTTCAGGGCCTGCCGGCTGAAGAAGAAGGCGCAGCACGAAGCCAACAAGATCAAGCTGTGGGGGCTCAACCAGGAGTACGGTCAGTGCTGCAGCCACGGCTACTTCCCTTCGTGGTGATTTCACCACCGGAGGATCGTGTGCTGCTCAGACTCACCTGGTTTCATAAAACCTTTTAGAAATTCTGTTGAATAAACCTAGCTGTTCTTCCAATTTCAAAAAAGCTCACATTAATGAGGGAGAGTTGTCATTGTGAGAGCACAGAATTATGAGACATGAATAGGTTGGCCACGACAGAACGGGATTCAGCTCAACGAGGTGAGGCTGTGAATTGAGTTCATATTACGCTTCTCCACAGGGTTTCCTGCAGTTTATTATACTGGAGGTGCTCCACATGCCTGTAATGTAGCCCACCTCTGCTTTAATGAAATATTGCATGACATAATCACATTAAATGGCAATTTACTGGAGAGGAACATCACAGCGCTGGAGGAAAAATAGAAAACCACCTCTTACATATTTTCAGAGGAGGCTGAGCTGAGCTCTTATTTTTCTCTTTTCAACATCTGGAGCTCCATTTTTTTTCGGAGCTGTCGATGTCGTCCAGTTCACCAGCGAGGCCAGTACATGGCTGAATAATTAGTTTGAGACTTTGAACTTGTTTTATAGTAACTGTTGGCAAACCAGTAAAAATGCCAACACAGGCAACAGAGCCCTGATTGGTTGTGAGACGAAGGGTTTGTTGACAGAAGTTTAGCAACTTTTTAGTTGTTGTTTTCTATAAAAATCATCTGTGCAAGTTTCACAAGTGAGTTCGGGCTCCATCAGTCACAGCGGACCACCTCCACCAACCGACAAATACATGTGAATAATAGTGATATTATTTATTACTATGCACCATCCCAAAACGATTCTGATCTTTGAGCCATGTTTACTTTTCTCTGTTTATTTTTCCAGCTCAGGTTTTTTTAAATTTTTTAAATTTTTTTATTTCAGACACTGTTGCTCTTATTCATTCCTACAAAGGCAAAGCCAATGTACAGAAAGATCAATGAGTCATCGTCACCTGCTGAGCAGAAGCAGGCTGGTACTATCTGCACCTCGTCTTGTTATCGCTGCAGTTACTAGATGTCAAGTTGTATTTCATAAATGTAGAGGAGATGATTTTTACTCCAGCGGAGTCGATGTAGGTTGAGCTGTGGAAACGGACGTGTTCAGACTTCAGGGTTGTGCCAACATTGAGCTGCTGCAACGACTCGTCCAGTGACACGAACCAAGTTCAGGTGTTTGAGTGAAGGATGAATTTATGTCTCGCTCAGCAGCGGTTACAGAATAAGATCACAACAAAGCTTTTGTTCCTCAAACCGAGCTGAAGTCGACATGTTCAATGTGCTCCCTAATTATAAAGATGAAATGAAATTGAAGGCAAATTACTGAGAAACCGTCTTTTCGAGACACTTAGAGGATGTTCTGTTTAGGAGATCAGGTTAATGCAGGAAGCTGCGAGTAACAAGACCACTGAAGAGCATGTAAACACTCCGACTGAGGAAAAACCGGAGAAGTGTGACTTCACCTCCTTCTTCATCATCAACACCTCTCTTCTGCCAAATCTGTCGGCCCGGTCCTGCCTCCCCCTCCTCCTCGTTTTCTTCTGCCTTCTCCTCTTCCTCCTCCTCCTCCTTCTCCTCCTTTTTCACCTCATCCCCCTCTGCCTCCTCCTCTTCGTCCTCCTCCTCCTCTTCAGCCTCCTCCTCGTCTTCTTCCGCCTCCCCCTCCTCCTTTTCCTCTTCCTCCTCCACCTCCTCTTCCGCCTCCTCCCTCCTCTTCCGCCTCCTCCACCTCCGCCTCCTCTTCTTCGGTCTCCTCCTCTTCAGCCTCCTCGTCCTCCGCCTCCTCCTCCTCCTCCTGTTCCGCTTCCTCCTCTTCCCCCTCCTCCGCCTCCTCCTCCTCCTCTGCCTCCTCCTCCTCCCTCTCTTCCTCCTCCTCTTCCTCAGCCTCTTTGAATTCCAACCAAACCAGCATCCAACTTCCTTTGTTCTTTTCTTCTTGTATTTTTTAACATTCCAGTCATTCCTGATGCCTGCCCAACATTTCAGTGCAAAGGCTTTAGTTGTGGCTCCCACAATTTCTTCTCCTCCTGGCAGGAAGTCAAAACACACATGGCTTAACCTCATGCATTCCCTTGCTTCCTCTTTCCTTCCTCTCCCTCCTCTCCTCCTGTGATTCTTTTTTTTTTAAACTCTCCCTCATTCACTCACTCTCTTCACTGTCATTTGCATCTACACAACACACTTTGCATACTTAGCTGCAGATTCAACAGGAAACTTCAAACAAATGGGACTTTGGCACCACGCCAGCGTTCAGAAACCTCCAGACTGGTGTGTGTGTGTGTGTGTGTGTGTGTGTGTGTGTGTGTGTGTGTGTGTGTGTGTGTGTGTGTGTGTGTGTGTGTGTGTGTGTGTGTGTGTGTGTGTGTGTGTGTGTGTGTTATAGAAACATATGGGGGCAGCTGGTCGGACCCACCGTAGCCCTTCTTCGCCCACACACAATCTCCCCGCTGAGCAAAAGCAAAAGTGAAATCACATCAATACCAGAATAACTTACACTGACAGAAGGCGTGTCATGGTGCCGCCAGGTCACGTGACCCGCCAGGAAGAGGAGCCAGAATCAGTGGCGTTGCAGATGATTCACACCGCCAGCATCACAGTTAAACCTCAAACCATTTCTGTTCAGGAGACATGAAAACCGCTGATGTGGAGAACATACATCTGTAAAAGTTGTCTGTAGTGCAGACAGCAGAGCGAACCATGAAGCTGCCACGTTAGAAAATACTGTAATATGCATTAAATGTTCCTCCACCGTTCTACCTTTGAGATACATGACGTAAAATATTGGTTTATCGGTGAATAAATATAAACAAATAAATGCAGACAAAGCAGAAAGGTTGCATGAAGTCATTTTCAGGTGATCAATTAGTCGTTTAAATACGTTCTTAAGCTCTAATGTGAGCATGAAAAAGCTGAACTTTTTCAGAAGGAAGAATGCCAGACTTCTTTTTACAGGAAACCTGTCTGCTGGACCAGAGAAGTGGTGTTGTCTTTAGTCTGAAACGCATCAGCTCATGTGGAAGTCTTATCTCTCCCAGTTAGGGGTTAATGGTCTCGCCCAAGACATAATGTCAGTAATGAGGGAGGACACGTCTCCAGCATGCTTGCCCTTATTTCACTTCCATTCCTCCCTAGTTTTCAAGCCTTTTTTTTTCTGCTATTCTTTTTTCTCTTTAAAACAAACATCCTCTCCCGTGGAGCACCCGGCTTTTTGGGAAATGTCGTCTTAATCTTGGCGTAGCCAGGGCTTGAATCAAAACGTGTCCCAACCAGACCCTGAAAACGTGAAACACTGCAGACTGATCTGCGCAGGAGATTGATTAAAGCACGGTTTGGTCACGAGTGGTGAATAATTCCTCAGCCCTCGTCATTGTGGGAGTGTGGCATCACTTTTTCTGACTTGATTTTTAGTTTGCTTTTCGTTGCACAGAAAACCTGTTGGGGGCTCTGCTGCGTATTAAGGAGGTGATCAGAAGGCGAGTGGAGAGCAGCGAGGAAGAGGACACAGATGAACGAGGGATGACCCAACGCCTGGAAGACATCCTCAAAGAGTCCAGCGGTAAGAAGCACGCTGAGACAACACTGTCCAGGCTAACCATGCTAACATGTTAGCATATCATTGTGTTTACTGAGATCTGGCAGTCTGAAGGAGATCTATTGAGGAAACTTTCATGTTTAAACACTGGATGTTTTTCATCTTGTCCTCATTTCCTGTTTGTATTTTCTGTCCTGTGTTACGTTATTTGTAACAGATGATTTATTTCCATGACAACCTCAGGTCCCTTAGTCGCTGGGCGGACCAAAGACTTTGTGCAGAGGATTTTGGCTGCCAGTGCGGGAGGTCAGAACCAGCGCAAAGATCCCCCGCAGGGAGATGAGGCGGCGGGGTAAACCCACCCGGCACCCGCCTCCTCCCTCTGTACCCCTTCTTCTTCCGCGCCCTCTGATCCCAGCACCACCGACCCGACCGAGCTTCTCCGCACCTCCTCCACTCTCACGCCGTGCACGTTCGAACGCGAGCAAAGAGTCTGGGAAAGATGAGGAGGAGGAGGAGGAGGAGGAAGGAGGAGGAAGGAGTAGCCTAAACAAGTAAATTGCCACCCTGCTCCAGGTCCTCTCCTGTCAGCCCTCCAAACAGCAGCCGTCTTCACCGCCCTGTCTCTGCAGGCTGCACCACGACCACCACCAGGCCAGAGCTGCTGCTGATGTCTCTGTATTCCGTGTTCTGTCTGTGTGTGTGTGTCTGTGCGTGCGTGTAACATACTGTATGAGCGTGCATAGTGCTCCTCTCTCCCTATGTGTGCTGTATTTGTATCCCATTGTGCCTATGAATAGACATTGCACTGTTTTGTAGATGGTCGTAGTTGTCGGCAGGGGACCGGTAGTGAGCCGAGGGCGAGGGGGCATTCGAGGATAGAGGAAGTTCTGAAACAAGGAAGTGGGAGGAGCCTGGAAAACAAAGAAGCTGGTGTGTGCTTTTTTTTTTTATATATTTGGCTGGGCTCCTATAGAAGCACTGCATACCATTTGGATTGCATCGGCATCTGAAATGTCAGTAGGTGTTGTGATACGCAACAAATCATGAATGCCGGTCCATCTGTTAGTTGAAACAACAGTGTGTTTGTTGTGGAAAAGTTCTCTGAGCTTTAATAGAACCCCACCCCTCTTTAATCCCCCCCCTTCACCCAATCAAAATGTCAGCAAAGTTTATAATCGAAAGAGAAAACTGCACCTTAGTTCGAACTGACCAAAGATAACTGATACTGCTGAACTACTCGGACACCAAAACCTCTCACTGCTTCAGATGCTGCCAACCATTAACACCACATTTTGTTTTACAAAGTGAGAGAGAAAGTGACCGAACTACTTTGATTGCTGTCATGTGTACCCGCATCGATCCTTTAAAGTTAATATTTCTGATTTCCTTCACCTAAATGCACTACCATCGCAGATCTGAGAGGCCGTGGTGCGGCAGGCGAGAAACGGCTGACGGGTCATGATGTGGTCAGCCGTCCTGCTCTGCAGCCTGGTGCTCGTTTCGCTTATCTGCAGTGGCTTTATTTTTACCCACAAAAGGGAAGTGTCCTCAGTGTTGTTCCCCAAGCCCTCTCCTCAACCCCTGACCTGATTATGTAGCGCAACTTCCTTACTTGCAATGACAAATAGAGAAAAAAAAACACTTGTAGATCTAGAAAGCAAATAAGTCTGACTTGTTTTTTTATGATGATTTTGTTGTTATTTGGTAACGCCACAACCCACGAAGTGGGTGGTAGTCCTGAGAGTTATGAAATCTGCCTTTCTTCTGTGGTCTTTGCTGAAGCTGCAGACCAACCTGTCCACGCTCTCTAAATGTTGTTGGACATTAAAAAGTCAAGGACCCTTTGAATTGCACTGTGGTAAGAGCAACTAAGCACCTTCGAAGAGGGCTTCAGATCCTCCAAAAAAAAAAAAAGACTCTTGGCACCTTTTTCTAAAGACAGATGTTGATTGAGAGACTTGAGGGCGCCTAGCGCTTTGTGACCGACTGGTTTGTGTCAGCGTGGTGCTAAATGATGACAAAATAAAAAGCAATGCAAACCTGCATGGAGGCATCAGGCAGTAACTGCTGACTGGGTTTTGGCCTGCGAGCATGTACTGTTGTAATAGGCAGTTTGTTTGCATAATGATGCCTTTCTAAAGTGCCTGGAGCTTAAAGCCACAGGGACCTGTGTTATTATGCCTGATCTGAAATCCTATTACAAGGTAAAACTGAACCCATGACTACTGCTCAAAGCTTGGCCTCACTTGACTTTCCGAAAAAAAAAAAAAAAAAAAAAAAAAAAGCAGGCTCGTTCAGGGTCTTCTCACATTTTCAGCCAAAAAACGTGAACCAAAATATTTTCCTTTCAGATTAAACCTTTACATGGAAACAGTAGCTGGCACTGGTTTCCGTGGTTCTGGGATGGAGGAGTGGCTGTTAGCAAAGCAATTCCCTTTTGTTTTTCAACCTTGATGAGCGCCCGACTGGGCTGCGTTCCAAAGCTGCTGTTCGATAACACGCGGTTCCCCTCTTATGGAAAATCTAGTTACTGTCTCAAGCAAGAGTGAAGCGGTTAACCTCCAACTCCTCTCCTCCTGGAGGTCGCGCTCGTGGTCCCGCTGAAAGCTGTGGATACGAGAGGTCAGAGCAGTTTCGCGTTTCTGTGATGTTGCTCATTGGTTGGATGAGTAGAAACTGTTCCGTAAACACCGGATTCCTGTCGCTCAGCTGGAACGGTTTCATCGTGGAGTTCTGCCGCTGGTCAACAGAGCTTTTAAGAGCCATCTGAAGACAGATAGTCTGTGGCTCTGTAAAAACAAACCATGCCTAATTCAGCAGCAGGAGGCTCTGATGTCACCGAGGCCTCTTACTCATTACCACAGGGTCGGGCGGACGAGCCAGGACGAGGTCATTTGAGTCAATGGAAGCAAACGGTGTGATTAAAGGTGTGCACGACGACGCCGGTCCTGCTGCTGAGACGTGCGCGCCTCCCTCCGCCCACTTTCCCTTTGAGGGTTGCGATGCTGCCAGCGCAGTCACAGGGTCTTGTGCTGGCAGCAGCTCGTGAAACAACAAACCCGAAGAAAGGAAGCAGCAGGAAACAACTGTACATATCGCAAAATGTTTTACCACCCATCTGCCACGTCAGAGGAGGACGACGTCTCCGGGTTTAAGAGAGATTCCACTTAGAGTGCACGAGTTTGTCTTGATACTTTCCTTCCTCCAAAATGATGTTACGTAACACACGACACCATCTGCTGTGTACATTCATCTATATGCCAAAAACTGAGCTGAAGAGAAAACCGTTGTAACACAAGGAGTTTCTGCCTCAGATCCAAACAACAAACAGGACACGATGGTGAGCCCCGAATCTGGACCTTTACCGACACCGTAGCATTTGTCTTCTTAAAAAAAAGTATTTAGACACTTTTGTATCGTGGAATATCCCTTTAACTATCAAGCTTTAATGGGGAGTGGCCAGTCTTGGCAACGCCACTTGTCTCTGCTCACATTCCTGATTCAGTTTCCTAGAACGTTTCTGTTTATGTGCACCTGGAAGCGGGAAGCAGATATGTGAGGAGGAAACTGAAAGGACCCACAGACGTCAGCTGTTCGGTGCCTATTTCTGGAGCTTGGCCCGGGTCAACCTAGTAACAGCTCGGGTTTAATGAAAACAAAACTAATGCTCTCAACTTACAACATTTGGCCTGCACTGACCTAATAGGGACAATGACTCAGCAGAAACTGGGCGATTCTAATCCGAGTTACTTCCTGGTTGGGTGTCACCGTCTGCCGGACACAGAGAGAAGTAAACAGTCCTGAAACTGTTTCTGATGTGCTCCCTGGAGAAAGAGAAAGTATGTAATGGATCTCACAGTGAAAGCTGGATGAGGGGAAGGTGATAGTTTGAAACCTTCCCGAGCGCTCTGACTGTCGCAGCCTGAGCTCACAGTCTTCTTCAATAATCTCCCGCGGCTCTGCTTCCATTGTTGCCAGCATTCAAATGTCCACTGGACGCATCTCACTCTTTTTTTTTTTCCATTACGTCATAGTCTCACACCGACTCTGTCTTTGAAGTGTGAAATTCACTTTTGAACGTATTCCAGTGGCTCTATTTATTGACAGATGACGTGAATTCCAGGTTTTATCACGTGTTACTAAATCTGAGATGACTTGCAGGAAATACAGACACAAAATAACTCGAAGATGACGCACCGCGTACAGCAATTAAGACAAGTAAAGTATATTTATACCTGATAATAAAACAAAAATAAACCAGGGACAAACTCTCCATTCAATAGGCTTGTAAAGCGCAGTAGAACAACCGCAGTTGATGTTGAAGGCTCTTCTGCCAGGAGACGCTCTGCTTTGAAATGCCTCTGGTGGATATTTGAACTGCGACAAAGACACGACAAAATGAATCAACAACTCTGATAATCAAACAACTAATTTTACGAGCAAACGTACTGAACAGTATCTGTTTCAGCCTCCGCGGACGGGATTTCCATTGAAAATCGTGGGCTCCCATTTTTTTTTTTTTTTTTTTTTTTTTTTTACTAATTGCTGACATTTTCTAGACTAAATAATTGACAGGTAAATGGATGGTTTCCCCCCCGGCCGGCTGCCTGTATTGAAGTCTTACCTTACAAAGAGGCATTAAACTTCATTTGTGCCCATGCTGTGTTTAGGTTGAGATACCCGACATCTAAGAATGTCCCAGTTTGGAAAACACCATGTTGACTCTGGGTACACCAATGGAGCAGCAGTAGAACAGTTCGCCTTGCCCAGCTTTCAATGTGACCACTGTGGGTTTTTGCTTTGAGGCGTTGTGGACCCGTCGGTCTGAATAGACCCGTCAGTAAGCCTACACTGGTGGGACGCCGCTGACCTCCGGGTGCCCGTCCCCTCTGCTCCACTGCCCACATTGTCGGAGACACTTGGGCTTCTCCGGTTTCAAAGGGGACGGGCCTCCGGGCGGAGGAGGCCAGGGAAACAGCACTTAGCCAGGGGCCCCGGAGTAGTTTATCCGAAAACCTTTTAATCCCCACCACCACCACCTCCGCCCGCTGTCACACTCTGACAGCTGCAGAGGAGGACTCCAGCGGAGTCGCTGCCGCCCGCTGTGCCGGCCCACGCCGTGTAGCTCCTCTGTCACTGACCTGGAAACCTCCGTCTTGGGAAGGAGCCACATGGGCCGGGGTGTCACTTCAGACATAGCAGCGGCTCCGTAGTTTGCTTATCAGTCAAGCTGAGGCGGAGGAAGCTGGCTGAAGTTCTCACTTGTTAGTGCCTCGCATACTTTATCGTTACATTGAACCCACAGACGGATGAATCTCTTTCAACTCCAGACGGTCGTTCAAGTACCCCGAACAAATATTTCCTTAATCAGCTTCTGACTTTCCAACACGGTCCAACATGTGCGCGCCAAGTTCGAGCAGTTTATGTCTTTCAACTTGACAGATTATATACTGGGATGGAAAACATTTGATTCGTGCATCCCAGTGAATTGCATTGATTTGCATAAACGAGACGCTATCGTTGTAAGGTTTAAAGGAACAGGTCAACATTTTGGTAATCCTCTTTTGCACCTACCTGACAACAGTTATGAGAAGATTTGTACCAAATCTCTACAACCAGCCGCAAGGTGACTTTGCTTAGCTTAGCTTCTTGTTGCCCGGGACTACAAACAGCCTGACTCTGTCTAAAGGTCCCAAACTCTGCCGACCAGCACCTTTCTAAATAATGCACTATTTTTCATTTGTTGAATCCCTTAAGGACGCAGTTCCACAATCAGATGTCTGCAGCGACCAAAAACATGGAAGTCTAATCTACCCATACAGTACGTCTTCATAACCTTTCATACTAGTAGCAGTCTGTTTAGTTTTGCACAGTGGTAGCATCTCATGGGTTAACAGTGGGTGGCCTGAGATTTGCAGGTGCACCGATAATACGTGACGGCAGCTGAGACGCACCTCGTGGCTTTAACCAAAACCAAGTCAGTCGGTTCTGCCGTGATCGACGATGAGTCGAAACCAAAGGCCGGTCCCGAGCAGGAAAAAACAAAACAAACATGATGTCTCATTAGAAATGAAACGATACTTTGGTATTCAAAAGAGAAATCCCGCAGAGAGAATAAAGACTGAATAATCACATCCCTGCTGGTTCTTCAATCTGTCTGAAAACATGCTGAACGATGGGAGGAAAAGAAAAGCAAGAGACGAGCAAACATTCCACAACGCCATGTCGTATACTGTACAGCAGCCCTTCTTCTCCTCCTCCCCGCTCCTCTGTCTGTCTCTCAATAATCAGTAATCACATTACTACAGTAATACTTTGGACCTGTTAACACATTAACACATCTTTATGTACAACTCCTTCGTCAGTAAGTAACCTTTAAGAAAATAGTAAAAAAAAAAAAAAAAAAAAAATACAAGAAGTGCCGTACAAATAGAAGCCTAATATTTTTTGTTTTTGTTTTGTGTGAGTGTACTGTACACCTGTATAATGTATATTTTAATATTTATATGCAGCTGTTGTATTAAAGTATATTTTTAAAATAAATATGTGTCTGTCTTATTTTAAGATCAGAACAGACTGAGGAGCTGCTGGCAGAATTATGTGGAAATAGTTCCCTTGTTGTAATTACCGTGAAACCGAAGGAAAATGATCCAAATCCACCCTTTCGAGACATTCTCTGACACTCGATAACTGTTTTTGCAACTTCTAAGTGTTAACCGAGAGGTGAAGGTGTGAGCAATTTAAGGTGTTGCTTTTTGTCTCTTCATCCCATTTTGTGGCAGCTGGATTTGCATTTCTATTTGGGGCTCAACAGTTCAGAAATGCTGCACAGCACCTCCAGCAGGTCTCTCAGGGTTACAGCATCCTGAAGGCGAGGGGTATTTCTGTTTGGGTTTTGTCGTGTACCGTCAACGGTGGCATTGCGTGCTACCATGATTCTCACTGCAAGATTCAACTCGCAGCGGCGTTGTACGGACGAACACCCAACTGCTGAGCAGTCTCCTCCTTCAGCTCGTGGGGCGATTTAGCCCTCAACTGTTACTCTTAACGCCCAGGTTTTGTTCCATCAAGTAGAAAAATCACAATCTCGTGTGAACTGATTTAGTACACGGTCTGTAAATGACCTTCGAGTTTCAAGAGGAAAAAGTCAAGCATCAATCCTTCTGCGTTCCCTCTCCCGTCCTCCTCTGTCAGGTATGTTGTCAGCAGTTCAAAAATGGAGGCCTTGTGACAGAGAACAGAGAGCGCAGGCAGACGCAGGAAGACCGGCAGCTGATTGGATCGCACAACTGTGTGAGGAAAGCAGGCGAACAACGTCAGCGAGCACCGCTTCAGAGATCAACGAGATTAAGCAGCCGTAGCTGTGTTCAGAGAGAGGTGGAAATAGAATCACCGAGGACGGGTGCAGAGGGAGAGTGATGCAGTTAAATCCATACATAAGCCCAAAGAACCAGACAGCTCGGATTAAATTTGACAAAGGAGATGGCCAGAAAGACAGCGGCTCTTAGAGATGCGTGTTATTCGTTGATGAGCCTGCATTGATCTGATGGTGGAAAGTTGGACGTCTGGGGCTGCTTCTCTTCCTGTGGTGGAGCTGAACTTGTATTTATTTGATGGAATCGTGGACTCTGAAGTGTAAAGAGGTATTTAGGATGCAATTTGTAATAATCAGAACGAAACATATTCAAGCAACACACACACAGGGCAAACGAGCCGAAAACCCATCCGATCTAAATCCTACAGAACACCCGAGAAAAGAAAATGCCAGCTCATCGACTCTATACGTCCATGAAGTCAAAGCTCCTCTTGTCCAAACGCGGAGGAATTGTTCACCACAGCCGTCATAGAAACTGGTTCATTCAAAGCCTCAACGTTCTGAAAATGTCTTCAGTGAATGGGTCTCCACATACTTTTTTTTCTTCATTTTGACCTGAATATCTTTAGTTTCAGATGTTTTTGTGGAATACTTTGCTCGATAAGTTAGCTTGTGCTATCGTTCTTTGAGATGAATGCCTTTTGCCGAGACATTTTCTAATTTTCTTTTCCATTTAGACATTTTTGAGAGTTACTTCCGAATCCAAATCCTACGGCCGCTGCTCAGATCCGCCACACTCACAAATCCTGCCGTCACTGAAGGAAGGGGACGACTCCTCAAGCTCTAAAACCCGAAATAAAAACATTCCTAATGAAACATTTCCTCCTCGAAACAAGCAGCATTGCTGAGCCTCATTGTTCAGTCTTGACTGCAAAACAATCTCCCTTCTTGGTCTTACTGCTCATGAGTTCTCTAATTGTAGATTTTCCCAACAGCTACACAACACGCAGAACTAACAACAAACAACCATTTGTATTACAAAAGGACCTTTTTATTGGATTGGAAATGATCTCGTTCACATTTGTTAAAGGTACCTCAATTAAAAACATAAAAATCAAGTGTCCATTCAGTGAATTACTGTTCAACATTGCACAATGCCCAGCTCTGGAAAAAAACAAAAACAAAAAACAGTCAACGATTGGTCCTTTACCAGGAGTCAGAACAAGAGAGAAGCAGCAGGAATCGTAAAATCCACATCAGGATGGATCACAAAGAGGTTTGCATCTTGTTTTCTGGAAGGTATGTGAAGAGACCAGAGATAAGACAGAAATAACTCTGTCGGGACTCTGGTTGCAGACTTCTGGCTGCAGTGTCAGAAGCTCCTGTTGGATTCCCGAGTGGAAAAAGGATTTCTGAAGATAAAGGTTACAAACGCACACCGACAGTCTGACAACTACACGTCAGAACTCATCTGCGTCAGGAGAAGAAAAGAGGACGAGTGTGTCTACAAGATATTTACATTTTCAAATTTCACAAACCGTTTCTCTTACCGACAAAACATTCACATGAGCACCACAGCACAGCTTCCGCTGCACCCGTTTCTGTTGAAGCAATGGAGTCGTCATCGTTAAGTTCGATGAGTCATGTCCCACGTCTCTGACTGAAGCCACTTCGATTAACACTGAATCGCAAATTTGAGCATTAAAAACCATCTCCCGCTGTGGGATTGACGCGTTCTATAACTCCTCGAGAAGTTTCAGCTGAATCCGTCCGTCGGCACGTGATGCCGAGACTCCCGAAAACAAAACAGTGGCTTCTTTTTACAGCTGTAGAATACAGTAGACTGAAACAAAAAGGACTCTTTTTCCTCAGAGTAAGGCTTTTATCCTCAAAAAATGGCTTTCAAGTAGTTCATCTGGAAAAGCATATTGGATACACGTACTGAGATCTGTTCTGTACTTTTTTTTGCCATGACCGAGCGTCCAGTTCAGCCGGAGGCACAAGTTGCATCCCATTCTCTGAGTTATTGTGTCGACATCTGTTTAAATCAGGCCCCCGGGGTTCTTGATCTGCTTTCAGCGCCTTCAACTAGACGCCGAGCAGATCACCCGGCTTGTTTCAGATAAAACGCCTCTCTCTCTCTTGTGTTTTTTTTTTTTTCCTGTGATAACGATCTGCGCGGTCTTGGTAGGACAAATGTGGCGTTCAAGTATCAAAGCACAAATCTGGGGCCGGAGCTCAGCAGATGACATCATCGGTCTGCAGGATTGCTTTCGAGGAATCTGTCCCATCTGGATAGACAGAAGTGTGCGTGAAATACTATCTGAGGGCAGAAAGGTGCTGCTGAGCTCATGAGGCCGGCCCGCTGTGGTGTCACCTCACACTCAGCTGCAACGCCACCCGATAGCCACCATTTAAGAAAACAGCTTCTTCACCTTTGCTTTCTTTGTTTTACGTCATGTTGGGGATGTGATTTTGCAGATAGCAAAGAGTCGCATGCTCTGTACTTGTGAAAGGGAAGGAAACACTGGCCCGTGAGACACGAGTCGACGCAAATGATGGATTAAGAGGCCTGGGAAAGTGCAGTTTAGCAAATATAAAAAGACATCGGTCAAAGTCTTCATAAACTGACAGATTGTGACAGATTCTCTGGCAGCCAACAACTGACCAAAGAGATGTTTGCCGTTTTACAATTTGACGACCAAGATTGTCTTCAGCGTGCCGCCGAAGGGAAACGACTCATTGTAGTTTAAATCAAAGGCGAGTCGGTCTCAGCTCCTTCAAGTCAGCGGGGCTTTAAATCGAAAGGCTAACATGAGCATGGTAACATGCCAACAACCCCATTACGCCTCCATTTTAGTCCCATCACCGTGCTAACATGCAAATATGAGCATGCTAATGTTTCGCTTGTTATGTTGCGTTGGTGTGATATCGGAGTCACTTGTAAACGACACCGTCATCATTCCTCTTTTTCTTTTTTTTCTTTTTTCGGGGAGGGTGGGGGGGTGGGGGGGCTCTCAGAAATCCCAGTTCAAAAGTAAATGAGGCATGGAGGTCGCTGTACAGTCGCATGTTCTGTACGCCATCCAGTGGTTAATGTACCACAATGGGTGGTCCACATAAACATCTGGCGCTCCAGCGCAACACGGACGTCCTGCCGGGATTACACTTAAACTGGGCACGAGCTCAACTCTGTTTTAATGTGCGGTCATGTTCATTAAATGTCTGTAAACAAATACGGATGACTCGGTTCAGCCAAAGTCCATTACTGAAGATAATTAAACCTAAAATGAACAACTGTGCAGCCAGTCATCTGTCTGGAGTTGTCAAATGACATGAACACGCGGGAGTCTCTGATGTCATGTGACGTGTGCGCAGCTTATACCAGCAGGGTAGCATGCCTTAATCTTAATCAGTACAGCTGAGACTGGGTTTGTCTGGAGGTCGTGAGGTGAAGTTGCGATACTTTAAACAAGAGATCCTAACGGGGTCAGAGGCGAACAGGTGGCTGCTTTTGCTCCCTTTCGGTGAAATTTCCTGAAAATCCCGAACACCTCTGAAAGTGCCTCCGCCGGACATCGTCGCCACGTGTGCCTCCTCGCTGTGCGGCGGAGACGTCCCGTCGCGCGACGCCCAGACTGTCGTGATTCCAGAAACAAGATCCGCGAGAGCGGTTTGATCCCGTCACGCTCGGCGACTCTTTTCATCCGAAGCTGTCACGGAAAAGAAGAAAGTGAATTCCAGAGAACATCTTCCCAGCGTGAGGCGGGCTCCGCGTTTAAAGCTGCACGATCAAAGAACACAGGAGTTTGATTTGCAGGCTCATTAAACAGGCTCTGCGCTGACATGTTTTTCCACACTATCGAGTCACCCGCGTCTCTGGTGAATAAATTCTGGGTTCCTTATCTGTCCTTCCACGCTCCCGTTCTTTAGTCCGTCCCGCTGGGATTCGGATGCGAGCGAGTCGAACGCGGTGCGGAGGACGTAGCTCGCTGCGGGTCGTCCGTCTGGAGCCTCCCGTCGCCAACAGGGCGTCGGTCAGGGGAGGAGCGCCTCTCCCTCCTCCGCCCAGAGGAGGTTGAGTGCGTCGGCCTGCCGCTGCTCCCGCTGGTGGATCCTCCGCAGGCGCAGGATGTAGAGCAGGATGGCCAGCACCACCACCAGGATGCAGAGCGAGAACAGGTGGTGGTTGTAGACGAACGAAGAGCGCAGCCAGCTGGGGTGGTTCTGACGCAACGTCTCCTGCTGCAGGTCCCTGGAGAAACACGGGGGTGGGGAGGGGGAGGTGGGGGGGGGCAGAGGAAGACGTGAACAGACAGACCAGCACATGTTCCAGCCAAAAACAAATCCTGACTAATGGACGTGACGGCAGAAGCAGCGTTCTGCTTCTCTTTTTTGGGGAGGGTGCATTCAAAACCACTTCAAAACGGAGAGATCAGTTGGACGGGATACGTCACGCACGGCCTGATTAAATATTTACCGTTTCATTTCAGTCCCATCGTGAAATATAAAAGCGCTAAAAGTTGATTTTAGTGGATAGGAAGGATAAAGGCAGAATGTGGACCTGAGCTAGGTTTTCTTTGTGGATGTCCATATTTGTGATCCGTTTCACGGACAAACCCACAGCTGGAAAGGACAACAGGAGAAGTTGACGTCCAACTAATGAGCTCACAGAGTCAAAGCATGATACATTTGATGGGAAGATTTTTGTAAATGTCGAGTCACCTGAGAGGCAGGAAGCGGGTTTTGAACAAAATGGCCCCCAGAGTCCACTGGACCTCCTTGTCATAAACCAGCTGGGCAGTTTTCAGGCTCGGGTAGTCGGGGGGGAAACGGAAACCGGAGTGCAGCACTTCGTACATCCAGGCCGACTTGAAGCACTGATACCTGGCGTAACAGGAGCGGAAACAGTGGGTCAGCGAGAGCGAGCATCTGGAAATGCACAGCTGCACCTGCAGCAGCTCCAGCTGCAGCATCTTTAGGCAGCAGGTCAGATTTGCAGCTGCGGATGGAACCGTGCAAAAGTGCACCACCTACAGGCAAAGAACAAGTTGCAATTTTGACATTTGCCACCAGCAGTTGCGTTTCTTTTTTAAAGCTGCAGTTTGTGTGTGTTTAAAGCACAATGTTTGACATTGTATTACAGATTAACAGATTTTAAAACATGGTAAACTCATTTAGAGCCAGCAGCTACACTGAATGAATATTTGAGTGTTTTACATCCACTTGTGACGTCCATTTTTTAAACTGAGTTTTGCGAACATTTGTTACAGTTATACAAATCTAGACACAACAGTTGTCGTTCTTACGTCTGTGGTTGTTGTTTGCTTTCTTATCGGCGCTGGAGGGGTCTGATAATGGCTGAACTGCGCCTCCTTGTGGAGAATCTGCAGACGGTTTAAAGTCCAACTATTGACTTGAGGACTAAATAAATGCACAGCATCAACGTAATCTGCAGGGCTTAAAATAAAAAATAAAAACTGTTTAACTTTAAGATGATAAGATTTATAACTGATATAGGAACAATAATTCAACCTACTATTGAGATATCAAGTTCATGAAAGCTGTTGTTCGTCATTTCCAGGGTAAAAACTCGAGACACACAGGGGACATATTCTCAGAGGACGCCACAGTTGAGGTGTGTGTTTTTCTGGTTATATAAACATAAAGAAGTTGAACTCGGTATTTAGCATAACGAGGGCCAACCGCCAAAGCTGGACAGAGAACATGAAGCGGGCTCACCTGCAGAAACCCAAACTCAACAGAACGCAATGAAAGCTTTGCTTCGTTCACACGCTGTATTGTTTTGTAGCAGCGACTCTGAGTCCAGATGAAGACAGACGGTGAACTTACTTCAGTCTGGTGATGTCGGCCTGCTGAGAGAAAAGCTGGTTGTCCAGACGCTGTTTCAGTGTCGACCACTTGGTGGAGCAGTAGTCCTGTTAATGAACCAAAACCAATGAAACAAAAATCAGTAAAACACCATATTTCCTACAATTGTCTTCCAAGTTAATCACGGAGAAGCCGGTGTGTGTTGGGTACCTTCGCAGCTTGGGAGTATTTCTCACTGCTGTACGGTCCTCCGATCCGCAGCACGTCCTCCATGCAGTAATAAAACTCGGAGAAGCCGTAGAACTCGCTGTTGCTGAAGTTGATGGGAGCCTGAAAAAAATCATCAAACGTTATTTTTTGGCCTTTCTGCTTTGTGAAGGATTCATTTAATGACTGTTTAATGAGCTGTGACTTCAATACGAGTTCATCAATACAGCGCTCACTTTTAAAACGGAATATTTAATGAAGGCGATGCATCACAATGAACACGGTTTTGTTTAGACTTCCTAACAGCCCACTTGTTTCAAGGTCTAATCTGCGTTTCATTATTTATTTATTTTTTTGGCAACATTATGCACTTCAGTGACATTACTTGCACCAAACCTCGAATAGCTCATGCTTCATAAAAGCTTTGTATTGGTATAAAGCTTCCTACCTGGTAGACGCCCCCTGGTGACATGGTGCCATTGTGGAGGCCCAGGAAGGGTCGTACAGCCTCCTGACACCGGGTCCAGTCACCCTGACCCCTCAGGTACGTCGTGTGGTTGCCGCGGACAGCTGTGTCTGACAGGCCGACCGGCAGGCAGGGGTCCAGGTACGGTTTGTCCTCGCCGAGGCCTGTCTGACTGGTGAGAAACCTAAGAAAAGAAAATTCTGCTGACCAATCCACATGAGAGCAAATGAACTAAACCAGGGAGAAAGAAGTTTAGAAGTTACAATCTGTCTTTAGCAGAGATTTTAAAGGAAATCACTTCATCGGTTCAAGACTCAATAACCATATCTATTCATATAATTGTCATAATCCACTGACTGCCGGCACTACCCTGCATGTAAACTATATTTTACATAATGTGACACCTGGTTGGATTTCAAAGACAATAAGTGTTCGTCTGGCATGAACCAGGAGGAGAGTTCTGGAAGTTCTAGTCTCTCACACCGCCTGATGTTGGAAGCAATAAAATGCCCAAAGAAAAGTAACAACATTTTTACAAGCTTCAGTTAAGACTAAAAGAAATACAGAAGTAAACATTGACTGTGAGAGATGAAGTCCTGATTTTGAATAACATGAAATGAAATAAATGGCTTGAGAGGCGACCAATCATCTAGACTTTGCTCTCTAATTATAATAAGCAAGTTATCAAAGGTCGAGTTTTTAAATGTTTCGCGTAGCAGTTCGAATATAAAAAAGTAGCCCTACGTGACACAAAATATGTGTGCGTGTCTGACCTGTTCTTGCCGTGTGTGTTGTTGACCAGCTGGTCCTCGTAGCGCTGCCTGGCCATGTTTCCTCCGAAGCCGAGGAACGTGGTGACGTAGACTCGGTAGACGTGCTGCGTGTGCTCCACATCGCAGCCCAGGTTAAACTCCGCCAGGACGCTCTTCCCCGCCTCCTCCTGAAAAACACACGGGACGGCTTTCACCACCGCAGACGAGAGCAGCTCTCCGGACGGACACGCAGACTGAACACGTCAAGAGGAAGAAATCGCTTTCACAGTTTCTCCTCGTAGGGACTGAGGTCTCCCTGCACGTCCGCACCTCCTGAGGCGAGTTGAAGGTGATGGCACCGGGCACCTCGTAGGCGATCTGAAGTGAAGCGCCGCCCATATCCATGATGCCCACTGTGCGCCGCCTGCTGATTGGCTGCTGGTTCTGTGAACCTGTTGTCACCTCGACCGTGGCGTCCTCTGAAAAAACATTTGAACAATTTTGAATCAAGCGCAACATAAAACAAACGTTAAGTGTCTTAATCTTTTGCAGATGTCCCGTCATGGAGCTGCATGTCTCGGCCCTGCGCTTGTCGTCTCCACCAACAGTTCTTCTCTTGGATCTCTATGCTGTCCTTTTCTTTCTCTGCTCTCCTCTCACCCCAACCGGTCGAGGCAGATGCTCCGCCCACCTCTGAGTCTGGTTCTGTCGGAGGTTTCTTCCTGTTAAGAGGGAGTTTTTCTTCCCTCTGTTGGAGGTTTTTCTCCCTTAAAGAGGAGGGTTTTCTTTCCCTCCTAGCTTATGTGGGAATTGTTGAATTGTTGGGTTTCTCTGTATAATATTGTAAAGTCTTGCTGTAAGGACTTTAATGTGTTAAGTGCCATGAAATAACCTGTGTTGTGATTTGGCGCTATATAAATAAAGTTGAATTGAATTGAAAGTGTCAGTTTCAGACGCGCTTTCACACTCACCCTCATCAGCATGATCGAAGCGGCCCAACACGAAGTTAATGCCAATCCATGCGTACACTCCTTCAGAGGAACAGGAGCGCGTCATCACAAACATGATGGGGAGACACACAAAAAAACAGGCAGGCAACAGTTAGAAATGCCAGGTTGAAGAATAATTCATCGTAGAGTGACTCTTTCATTCCCATAATTCTTGATCTACTGACCAAAACCATATTCAGGCACAAATAACGCACGACAGTAACCAAGCATCACCTCACCTTCCTGTTTCCCAGAGATGACCTCAGCATGCGAACGGGAGAACAGGAAGTCAAAGTCCACGGGAACATCAGTGACCAGGTCCTCCAAGATGGCCGCCTGCTGGCTACATATAGAAGTAAAGCATGAAACTTAGAGATTTAAAGCATATAAAACATTTAGTTGGAGAACAGGGAAGTTGAAAATAATAGCTTTACATTAAATACCAAACTCATAAATCATTTTTTGTTGAGACCGATTCTTAAAAAATCAATAAAGTATTTTAAGAAGATGTTATATTTCCATGTTCTGTAATTTGTTTTATGATAAAATATGATATTTATGACCTAAAATAAGGTGAAAGTTGACTTTCGAACACTTTTAAATCAAAGACACAAACACTTCAGTCACACAAAGAGAACATGACACACGAAGAGAAGAACAAAGAGGCAAGTTTTCATCACCAAATTCACAAATTAAAAAATGAATGTCTTTTAAAAGACAAAACCACAAACTGATGGAAAAAAAAAACTCTACAATTTACGTGAAGTGATCGGTGGGTTAAAAACTGGTGCCCACTGCAGTATCACATGCCGCTGTGTCTACCTCTCGGGCAGCAGCCGCATGCCCGCGGTGCAGAGGATGTAGAGCGGCGTCTCTTTGTGTTTGTTCTTTGGGACGTGAGCAGCAGCGAAGCTGAGGAGAGGTTGGAGGTAGCCGCTGGCGTGGGTCGGTGTGTTTGCCAGCGTGGAGATGCCTGACAGAACACACACATGTATGAGTGCGGTACAACCAGCTACAAAACAGACAGAAGACGTCCAATTATATAGATAAAGCTGGAACCATAGGAAGCTCATTAAAATGCCTCATTTATGATTCGTTTCCTCTAATTATTTGTTATCTTTTCTGTTCATTTTTCTTTGACCGTCATCTTCTTGCCGCAAATCTGACAAATTGCATCCCCCGAGTTATCGGACCTTTTGTTTCATTTGGCTGAAAATTTTAAATTGTGCTCCCAGCGGTGCCGTGAACACCAAGATGTTAATCCAAGATGTGAAGGTCAGCAGATGCTCATTGAAATGCGGTCGGTCGAATATCAGTAGTTAAACAAAACAATCGATATCACAGGTGCTACATTTCCACCTCTGTTCCACCAGACAAGAGAAGGAGAGAGATGAGCTTATTAAAACGCGCCAGTCAAACCTTGAAATTGTTGAAAACAACGCAAAACTCGTGATGGAAATATGAAATACGTGTCAGTTCACATCCAGAAGTTTTTATATCGATTAAATTAAACCATTCTAATGATTCGGCAAAATGATTGTAGTCAGCTCAATTTATGTAAGAATTATAAAGCACACATTGAAATAAAAACTCTATTTAGTGGTGTCAAGATAAGATGAGAGTGAACTGGGGTCGATGAGTCGTAAAAAGACACAAATGTAAAACAGACAAATCTGTTCCCATTTCATCTTGTGTATTCACGAACACATTTTCATTCCTAGTTTCTCTGAAAACACAGAAATGTCTGTGATAAGTTAATAATAATAACGATAACAATAATAATATCAGGCAACCTGGTTTATCAGCTGGGCATTTATTAAAATAAAAGGAAAAATAACAACCAATTAATGTAGATTCTTGACCTGCCAAAACTAATGACGGTGATATTGATATCTCACTAACAGCATTATCATGCTGACCTCACTGTGAGCAATGAAAACGTGAACATCCATAACGATCGTGACAGAATGTAATGTTCCAGGGTTCAAAGTGCCACGTAGCCTTTAACCGCTGCCCTCCCCCCTCCCCCCCCGAGCTAAACTTGTGTATCTAATCTGAGATTAAAGCCATTGGGACTGAGCTGATCCCTGATCTGATTAATTAATGAAAAGAAAAAGTACTCATGACAAATATCGGATCACAAGATTTAACGAGCAACTTCAAAACAGTTGAAGGTAAAAATCTGTAAAATAAAACAGCTATCAGAGTCGTTCTACTTTCTGTTTTCCATGCGTGTTCTCTCTTATCTCTTTCTCACACTCTGTCTTTCACCTCGGTGGCAGCGAGCCCAAAGGGCCGGCGGTGAACAGTAACAGTCCTCCTGCGGGCGGACAAATGTTCGACAGCACTGAGGAGGTTGTGAGTACCCGACGGCGTCTCAGTGGTTTCATTGTGCTCAATGAAATCTGTTAAAAAAAAAAAGCTGGGACGGTTCCAACGAGTTTCAGAGACAATGTTTCACCAAATCACTGCAGAACTTTGTAATTTTTCACCATCGCTTTTGCTGCACATATATTTATGGTATGAGGTTTCATCAGTACTGAAATATAAACACACCAACTGAGAGCTGCTGCTTTTGGTTCGACTGAGTCTTGATTAAAAAGTGCTCTCTATTCTCTCACAGCGTGCAGTGGGAATGATGAGTCAGCGCTGCACAAAGGAACTACAGTTGAAGACAGTAGACACATTCATGGATGAATGTACACATTAAAGTCCTCAGCAAGCCGAGAGCAAAGCTCTGTCTGCCTATCGCTTATTGCACAACAAGATGTTAAAGGATGGATTTGTAAAATCTTACATATTTTAACTAGAAAGGACAAACGCAGTTTTATAGAAATATAACTACAGAAATGTTAGAATGATGATATAAGAAAAAAAAGAAAATGCTGCTACAACTGAGCTCCACTTCCTCACCGGGTTTGATCTTTTTGACGACAGGTTTGCGGTCACGGTCCCTCATCTGTCGGATGTCCAGCAGGGTGTGGGGGTTCCCGTTGTGGGGGGGCCAGTAGTACACGAAGACCCTGGAGCCACTGCTGCCACAATCCACCACGATCCCATAATTCAGAGCAGAGTTGAGGATGTCGGTGGCCTCCATGGACTCACCGATGGAGAGGTATCTGAAGGAGAACAGACACATTGAGACATGAAGAACATCCTGGACTCCTGCACAGCGAACAGAGTCGGCACGAGAGACCAGAACAACACACAAAAGCCGGATGGTGTTTATTAGCAGTCGGGCAGTATCTCGACTCCTTTCTACACAAATCAAGACAGCAACAAACCCTAAAATAGAAATGTTTCATATCCGTGAACATCACAGTGAATGTTCTTTCGCAAAATGATCCTCCTATTCAGGCCTAAATGTATTTTGTCGTTCATAGATGTTACATTTTCAAACCATCCTCTGTATCTTGTGAAAAAAAGTGCGTTCCTGTGCAGCACCACAACAGTCAGGCGTACATGTTTAACTCACACTGTGCGTTATAATGCTCCTCGAGCAAAAGCAGATATAAAAACATCTGAGGTGCCAGGAGATCTAGAAGTGATCACACATCTCAGTGTTTATGTAAAAGCGTGAAAAACACATGTCCCGTCTCCTCCCTTTAAACTTTACTTCAACTAAATGTTGTAAAATTCATACAAAAAAACTACACAGCGTGTTTACATCTTTCTCAGTCATCGGTGTATTTATATTTAGGGCACTGCAATGAATCAATATAATAATCAACATCATGATTTGAGACTGGATATCATCTCAGAATTTGGATATTGGAATATTACGATGTGACATAAGGGTTGTTTTTTCCTGGAGTTGAAAGTCCCCCTCCTGCCATTTATTAACCCTCTAAACTCTCGCTTCATCAAAAAGTTTTTCTAAAAGGAAAAAAACCCTCCACCACTGTAAAGTTGAACTTTTACCTACACAGGAACACGTGACGAGTGTTTACGTCTGGTGTGACATTATGGATGCTCACTGCCTTGATGATGATCTCGGGGTAGGACATGGACAGCGGAGACTTCCACCGGCTGAGCCACACAACTTCGCTTTGCTAACTGAAATGGGGATAAATAAACCCATCGTGCAGATCCTCTAGACATTCGAAATGTTATCAGTCGAAGTGGATCAAATTCTTATCGAGTCATTTTGCCGGGAATGTGATGCCTTTTATTTCAATGCTCCATATTTGTATCCATTGTTTTACAGCTAAAACAGCAATTGAAGTCTCCACGGCAGAGAATACAAATAGTCCTCAGTGCTCGCCTGCACCTCGTGATATGGAAAGCCCCGCAACCTGTTCTATTATTTATCTTTTCCCACTAAGCCATTCTTTCCACATTACGAATGATTTTTTTTTTTAATCAAAAATCTCATTGTGTAAATATTTTGTATGCAGCAAGAGTCATCCCTATAATATTAATATATATATATTTGGTCAAAAGTGTTGCGATATTTTATTCCGTCTATATCAAACCGCCCTGTTCCTGTTGTTCTCTGGTTACTGAAGGGAACACCTGCAGTCAGTCTCTCTGACAACATCTATCATGAAGCTGGTTATCAGCTGGGACTGTTTACCAGCAATGTTCCAGTCCAGCTACGAGTGTTTTCAGGTTCACATGGAAGAGAGGCCAAGTTTAATTTGAGCTGAAACAGAAGGTGGTCAACATGACTACATTATATCATCTCCTCAGTGTTTGTTTCAGATTAATGGAAATGCACCTACACTTACAGCACGTTACTGCACGTCGCCTCACCTTCTTGCAAGATGACATACTCGTTTACTCTGACGGTGTTTTCGTGCTGCTTCTTTAAAACACAACACTGACTGGAAGATCATTTCACTTTCAGAATCCTCCAAATGAAACTCTCGAACAAGTTAAAACATCAGCAGAAAACAAATCTGTTCAAACCAAATCAACTCTGGGATCTTTAAATCATTGTCAATGGAAACAGTCAACATGCACAAAGTAGGTTAGGTTAGGTTAGGTTAGGTTAGGTTAGGTTAGGTTAGGTTAGGTTAGGTTAGGTTAGGTTAGGTTAGGTTAGGTAGTTACTTTATTAATCCCCAAGGGGAATTTTTTTTAAGTAGCATACAAGTGAAAAGCTTTTATATACTAGAAAACCTTTAAGCACTTTAAAACTCTGTCTGCCTCAAACTTAATGACCTGAAAGACAGACGGTTACACCGAAGAACCGGGCACGTGCCGGATTCTCCAGCTGTTTGTTTCATCGTTAGTAAATACAATATCCATCCACTCACTTATTGAGTCGGGCCACGGGCCGTCGCTGGGTGACCCACAGCTGCCTCTGGTAGGTTCCCAGGAGAAGGAGGGCGGAGGTGAAGAACAGCAGCAGAAGAAGCAGCAGCCTCTGCCTGGGTGCACAGCCCAGAGACAGCAGGGACACGCTGCAGTACCAAGAGGCCGGCAGGCAGGACAGAGTGATCCTGCGGAGGAAGGAAACACAACGCAGAACTGCATTAAGGACTGTAGAGTGTAGCTGAGTTTAATCAGGCGAGGTATTTTTGTCAACAGCAGCTTCAGTGTCGTTAGCAGTTTATTACCTTGCCATGTGTCCACGTCAGCTAAAATACAAGAATCCACGGTTGTCACCTCATGGTGGCTGCAGTCTGATCAGGATCCTGTCCAGACTTTTGACTTCTCTTCTGCCCAAAAGGAATAAGATGGAGAAAAGGCTTCTTAACAAAGACACACATTTTATTGACCACATATTCTGAAAATGAAGGAGATGAAAATATAACATCAGTATCACCCTAAATAAAAAATAAAAAAAGGCCAATGATAACCTATTAGTCCAGAGCTTTCAGAGTGTGTCTCAGCTCTCTCAGGCGGGTTTTATTGACTGTTGTGATAAGAACCGCTCAATTAAGTCATTCCCAAATATTTATACATATATGTTTGTTGATTGTACAGTTATTTGCATTGTAATACAGTCTAGAAACTGTGAAACTGCTTTCACTACAGTATTTACAGAAATTTGACAGGCAATACAATACATAGACAAATCCATATGAACTCAATCACGAGTTGAAGTCTCTATGATTGCAGACCGAACTACTACTGCCCAGTGCATATGCGTTTTATTTGCCTTAATTATTTTTGTTGTTTTACTCTTAATATGGAAAAGAATATAATTTTGTTTTATGATTTATGTGACTTTGCTGCTGCATCAGTAAACTGATCTACTCCTCTGGCCTGTCAATCTGTGCAACGAGCATAATGTACTTATAGTGTCCTCTTTATCCCGAACTTGCGTATGGTATTTGTATATCTACAGGCTGAAGAAGATAAAGAAGGGAACTCGCTAATCTCCCAGTTATATAAGCAAAAACGGTGTCATAAGAACAAAATAGCCATCAGTCTAAACAAACAACAGAGAAAATACATTGAATATGTGTCCACGTTGACTACAACAGTGGCTACTCTTAAATCTATAGATAATGATCCGTCACAAACCGGTTAACGGTGTTTTTATGAACGAGTAATAACGCTGCCACAGGATCCATATGGTGTCATTCTCTCCTCCAAACTTACCTACAGGAGCCTCTTCTCCGCCATGACAACAATGGCCGTCTGTGATATTTGTCGTTTCTTCAACAGAAAAGATTATACAAATGTTTCCCCTTTTTCTGTATCTCACAGAGATTCATTTAAAAGAAGACGACGGCTCGAAGCAGAGGAAATGACCGAAATATCCAACTGGCTTCCGGTCGGCCCGCTGGGTACGTCATCATATACGTAACGGGCTGGAGGGAGCGAGGCGAACGTATGTTGCCTTCAGGTACTCTCGGAATATTCACCACTACGTGACCAACATGTTTACAATACATAGCCTATTGCCCAGATTTGTCCATTTCTGAGTGGATTTTACATTTTCGCATGGGCAGTATTTCTTTCTATTATTATCATCATCATTTTTGTTTGTTTTCATTTAAATATTCCCAAGAGCTTTTACAGGAGGTCATTGTAGAAGCATAAACAATGATTAGTTAAGCATGTTAGCAGTGGGTTCTGAATATATTTCCAAGCCGTGGATGACCAACAGCGCAACTCCAAACCCAAACGAACCGTGTTGACCTTCTTAAATGCAGTTTATGTATAGAAGAAGCTTTTTATCTCCCCAACAATCCTGCGCAAACTCATGGGCTCGTATAAAAGTGTATTTGTAAGCATGTGCGAGTGTGTCTTTGGGTAAATATAGGCTAATATTTTTAACAATGGATTTTGAATTTGGATTTGATTAATAAGAGTCACATTAGTGATATGGATACTATTTATGACACACTCAAAATATCCAGCTGCTTCACTGCTTTGGACATTTTTAATTTGAAAGATTAACTGATATGACTGATCAGAGGCATCTGTATCATTTAGCCAAGGGGCGACACATTTTGGGATTAATCAATAATTCAATAGTTTAATGGGTTATGTATTTGAACACTCACATATTATTGTTCTTTAAAGTACGTTCTTCAGTGAAGAAAATAAAGTAAATCTTGGCTTTAACTTGAGTAGGTTTATGGCAATGTTGAAAGGTATGCCCAAATTATAAAATGCTCTACAGTAATGGTGTGGATTGCCACACGGTCACTTGTCACTTTATCCAGCCCAGTCACAAAACATTGACAAAAAAAATAAATAAATAGCCTTTTCAAGAAAACAAATAGATTAGACTGTTGAACTTATCAACAAGACGAATTCTAATGTGTTTGAGTAAAGAATATTTCCCCTGGCTTATATTTTGCTATGCTAGAGCCTAACTAAGAAGATGGGGTTAGCCCATCATGAAACAAGTCAATCAGCTGAAACTGTTATCATATAGGCTCCTGATCAAACATCAGATTGCCATCAGAAAACAGTTTTCTTATATCTGATTAAAAATATTCTGTATATAACCACTTATAGCGTACAGTTAGGCTATTTTGTCTTAATTTAACTTTGCACTAAGAACTTTGCATAAGAGCGTGAACTCTCAGATAATTAAGTGGGCAAGTTAGCCTGTTATATTTTTGACTTTTAACTCTAAAGCCTAATTCCAGTCCTAAATTAAGAATTGTTGAAGGGTTTTATGAACCATAGACACATGTCAACGTTTTTAACCATGTTCACAGCCCTTTTGTATAGCCAGCCTGGGACGTCCTGTTTAAAACTCTACCGGTACATGTGACTTCCTGATGTTACAAAATCGGCAAACTCCAGCGAGGTTGAACTCCGCCCATTTTACCCTCCCCCTTCATTTTAATACTGAATTAGCCAATTAAATTAGGCTATTATTGATTGACAGTTAGACTGTCGAATCAATTTTAACTTCAAAATATGACGCGAAGTCTCCGGGTTCCTGGACTCCTCCACAGCCGCTTGCCGCGCAGTTAAACTGCCGGGAGGAGTGTACCAACAGACGGGCCGTCGGAGTTGTCTGTCCGTGTTGATCTGACGGACTAAACTCGTCTTCATTTGATGGAAGCGGACGGTTTCGTGTCCCGGCGAACGTCCATGGAAACACCGGCTGTCGACAGCCGGGTCGCGGGTGCTGCAGCGGGGGCAGAGTTTCGATGGCTGAGCGGAAGGCTCTTGGACACCACAGGGGGATTCGCTGGGTCTTTTTCACCGAGGATGGCGGGGCAGCAGGAGTTTGCCCCGGTGTTGCTTCGGACCACTGCGGAGACTTCGACCTCTGCCGAGCCAGAAATAGACTATGAAGGACTTCCAAGAGGAGTAGCGACCAGCACACACATGCTGGCAGGAGCCGTGGCTGGGATCATGGAGCACTGCCTCATGTACCCCATCGACTGTGTGAAGGTACCGAAGCACCGAAACACAACACACCGCGTGTTTTCCGCGTGTCCGGGTCCTGTTTATGTCTCTTTGAACGCGCTCACCGGCTTCATAAACCTGCAGCCGACGGAGGCCTGAACACGAGCCCGGACTCAATTAGCGTTAGCTAACAGGGGGTAACCTGGCTAACAGAGGTCAGTTTGCCAACTAACGTCACCTAAACAGCAATCAATGCAACACGAGGTGGTCTAAACCAAAATTGAAAGCGATGTGTTTATTTTCGACCTCCGCTCAGCATTCAATTTAGACAAATATCGGTGTAATCAACTCTTATGTTTGGCAGTTGAGTTGTCTCTGAGCTAGCTGTCTGTCTAAACTAGCCTGTTGGGTAAAAAGCAGTAGTATCCTTTTTGGCTAGCATGCCTCCATTATCGGACATGGTTATAAATAATGTTTCATGGTGTTTTTCTCTCAGATGTGATGCTGAATCAACTCTTTACGATACCGCAGGCAAAAGCGGCTTGGGAAGGAATACGCAAAAGTTTTAAGATGGATGGACTTTTTCCACAGATCCAGTTTCATTATATTGAGCCACGTATCGTTAATCTTTGTCCGACCACTTTCATCTGTGGTTTTGTAACTAAATAATTGTATAATATTGGCGACGACGCAATATGTATGTACTACAAATGAAGCAGAAGCTTGTCAAAGACAGAAATCAACAGGTTATGTTAAAAAGAAAGAGGGATACTTGTGGTCTGTTGAACATTGCTGATTTTTATTTTATTTGTTTTACTTTAGAGAAACTGTCATTGGAGATCATGTGGATAAAGTTCAACGTGAGGACAGGTTAGAAGTTGAGTAACTCAGATGGGTAATCGATAACTAAACCAACATTAAACACTCTGGACCAATTCATTTTTGGAAATGAAACACGTTGGCTTGGCAGAGGAGGTGTGGTAGTGTACAGTTACTTTCTGACATAACTGGACAGCTTCATGATCACCCAACAAAAGTCAAACCTGACCGTACCGTCTGCACCAAACCATTTGAATGGACTCGGTTCAGGTTCAACGTTCAACCTGCTCATTTAAATCACCTGTATCACGACTAGTAATCTGAACTCTTTAATTGTTGTGTTGCATGACAACAATTATTGTTTATTTACATTGACGTGTCGAATACCCAGTTTCCCACAGGGCAGTGAAAAATATAAAAAGTAAAGCCTCTTAACAGTGTAAGAAAATCAACCCGATTGTAGACGGTGCTGACGAGAGGAACATTCTGGGGAAACAAGTTTTTCTGGCATATGTGGGTTTCTGTTTATTTTGTGTTGTGGGAAATGGAACACAATTTCATGCACTCCAACTGTGAAGATAAATTTATGAAAATAAGTATTGTGAATTGTAGCACCAAACTAACAACTCAGCCTCAGTCTTTCTGGATTTTGTACAATAACCTCAAACTTAACTCAACCCAAGAGTGCTTTGTGAAAAGCTCTTAAACTGGCACTTTAACACACTTTCTTACCATGAACACATGAATTATAATTCAAATGTTTGAATGATTATATAATTAGTGTTACCAGTCAAAAGGCTTGCAGCAATCAAGACAAAGCCGTTATTTCTGTAAATACTCTAGCGCTCTTAATGCAGCCGGTTATTTTGGACGTCCTGTCCTCAAAAGCTAAGGACCAAATAGTTCTGTGGTTTCCCGGAGCAGTTGATTAATCAAACAAAGCTCTCGTTCACTACAAATTCCTTCTCGATTAGCTCTTCTGTTTCCTAGAAATGTTTGGGCATTCACGAGGACAGACTTATAGTTATTTCTAATTCTCATTCAGTATATGTCTATAAGACTAATTAGTCACAAGCAGTTATAAGCAGATATTATTTGAAATGTTCCCACTGTAATTATTACTTCTCAGTTTCTCATTTTTTTGAAACCTGGTAACAAAAGGATAAAGAAAGACTCTAAAATTCAAGATAAATCTTTAAGCTGGGTGGGAGGTTCTAAAACCTCTACCCGGAAAACATTGGCAAAATGAAGGAAAGCCATTACAAGTAAACTGTAGGTGTAATTATCACTCAAATAGAGGCGAGTGGTTTTTTTTAAAGATGTTTTTTTTTTGTTTTTCTTCAGTAAGACTGGCTCGCTGCCTCAGCCACAAAGTTGAAGTAGGAGGAGGAAGTTTAAGCTCAAGGAAGTCAGTTTGGAATTTGATTACAGTAAAGTTTTGCAGACAACTTCCTGTATGCCATAGTTTTTTTTTCACAAGGTTAGTTTCCTGTTGCCATCTCACCCAGTTGGCTAACACTGTAAATTAATGATCCTTGGTTTGTTCTTTTTTACTTGAATGAGCCCGTGTTAACTCATCCTCTTGAATATGACCAAAAGCCCATTTTAGATCATACAAGTACAATTTAGAAGCTTAGTATTGGAATTTAGTTTACATTTCCACAATTACTTTGGACTGTACTAGATATTTGTTGCGAGGATGTATTTCAATATCCTCATTTATTTTTTTTCCTGTGTAATCATACCATGACCCAGTTTATGTGTCTGTTATTTATCACATCAACACATGACTTCTTTTCGGGCAGTGGTGGTAGACAAAAACAATTTTTAGTCTTGAAAAGCAGTAACTGAGTGCAAACACACTGATTTGCCATTAAAACCCCAATTCGTTCACATTTTTGTATGAAATCATCAAAAGCTTAAGTAGTGGATCAACCTGTCTGGTTTTGATTAGCACTAATCACCCAGTCATTACTAAAGCGAAGTTTGTACCTATACTACTTTTTTTCAAGAATAATTTTATAAATAATGAATTGTTTCTAACCTACGAGGAAATGAAATGAAGATCGGTTCCTGCTAATGAGAAACAGTTCATCGAAGGCAGATCACATGACAATAATGTCAGCAAAAACCCGTCTGTTTAGGGGGCGGATTTCCTTGAATATTTGTTAGACATTTATTGCCTTACAGATAAATGTGTTTTCTACTTCTCACAGTGGACTTACCATCAAACAGAGACGAATGCAATGTTGCTCTTGTATAAAACTTTGGGAGTAACATCTGCAGAAAACACGTCGATTAAGCGAGTTGTATACGTTGTGATTGGTTCTCTTGCTATGTAGAGACAAAACTCGTCAGGCTGTATAGACGTTAGATGTTAACGGTATTAATTCTTTGTCATCCAATCAGTGATCATTTGTTACTAAGCAACGTCCAAACCAGATTGACGATTAGTCTCCAGAGATTAATGTGTTGATAGCTGAAGTTGGTGTCTGTTATTCAGATAGACAACATTTGTGAAACAGACACACCAAGCAAGTTTAAAAGTCATTACTTGAACACATAACCCTCTGTATTATTTAGTTTTATTACGAACCCCTGATTCTGTGTTTTGATAGAAACCTCCAGACTGATTTGTGTGTTGTGTTGAGCAGTCTCTCTCCCACTCAAGTGCTCTAAACACATAAATAACACAAGACTTGAATACACCATTTATTTTGTGAATGACTGAGCACATTCCATGTGAGTTACTATTTCCCAGAAGCAGCGGCTGGAAATGTCCACATCAAACCTGCAGGAGGCAGCTGTGCTCGCTGCTCTGCTGTATTACAGCCGAGGGGGAGGGTGCATGCCCGGCACTTCACCTATTGCATGTTATGACAAATTTCAGCCTTGCGCAAGTTTCTTCACTGTTCTGGTAATCTGTTCCTTTAGTCAGCCATGTGCAGATTCAATGATGTTTGTTGTACATTTAGCAAATAGTTCTGCTTATCCATGAGTGTTTGGATTAGCACCACTTCCTGGTTCCACACTGCACTCGGTTCTCGTATGTTGTCTGCTACGTTGGTGACTTGAATATAGTCAGATGTCAGTAATGAACTCTTTAAGGCTCAATACCATTTTCCCATCCTGTGGCCCGACCCCTCATTTAGGAGCGCCCTCTGCTGGTTAATGGCCCTTCAGAACAGAGCCAGAAGGGTTTACAATCTTGACCTAAAGAAATGGGACACCACTCGTACTAGTGGTACTAGTTCAGTAGCCACAATTCTCCTGAATTAATTATTAAAAGGCTTGTAATTCTTATAAATTTGATTATGACATTTATGGAAATATACAGTATAATGGCATAATACTCAACACTCATTCTCAGAGTCAGTTATTCATGTTCACAAACAAGACTTTGTTTAATCTGTTTAAACCAGAAATAACTTAATTATCCCAAAGCTGCTCTTTCGGATTACAACATTTATTTTGTGTCTTTATGTTGCTCGTGTAGTTTACTGTAATAGGAGTTCTAATTCTCGTAAGGATTCCCATCATGTCAGTGCCGGCAGCTGGAGCTTTTTTAAATCAAAACACAAGTTGACAGTGAAAGATCCTCTTTTGTGATTATATCTTGTCATTAACGCTGCGACTTGCAGAATCACAAAATGTAAAAATTCTGCTTCTTCCCCAACAACAACATAAAGTTTGGTATTGCTCTCATCCTTTTTTTATTTTTGCTCATCACTCAATTCATCATGTGGTTGGTAGAGTATCAGGACTTGTGTTTGAACACTTCTGATTTGTACCTGTATGTGTTTCAATGATGCTGGTAATGAAGGTGATCCTGCTCTCATTGCAAAAGCCGGTTACCTAATTTACAAAGTTCACTAATTCTTCACCGTTGGGGAATTACGGCTCAGAGCCCTGCAGACTATCTATGAACATAATTTGGATCGTTGTCTGATTTACTTACGTATCTGTTACCTCAGACTCGCATGCAGAGCCTCCACCCCGAGCCGGGAGCGCGCTACAGGAACGTGATGGACGCCCTGAGGCAGATCGTGCGGACCGAGGGAGTGTGGCGGCCAATCAGAGGTGTGAATGTGCTGGCGGTGGGGGCGGGACCTGCTCACGCTCTCTACTTCGCTTGCTACGAGAAGATCAAGTTCTCCCTCAGTGACGCTATTCATCCCGGCACCAACAGCCACTTTGCAAACGGTAAGATGCTCCCCAACAGACACGAACACATCCAGATGAATGTTTTACTTTTTATTCATGACGCTACAATTTTTAGTGTTCTCGCTTACATTTTTGGCTCCAAGATATTTAATTTAAAAGAAAATGATTGAGGGAGAGAGAAAATGAATAGAAGGGAGTGAACGGCAGAGTAAAATACCAACAGACAACACATTTTTATGTTTAATGAAGCAAATTTGGATATGGATGTTTATTTGAGTTAGGTGATGAAACTTGATCTCCTTGTTGTTACATCTTTTAAGTTTTCTGTGTTCTGCAGGAGTGGCAGGCTGCATGGCCACAGTGCTCCACGATGCCATGATGAACCCAGCTGAAGGTAAAACCTCCTCCTCTTCCTCCTCTTCTTTGCGTGTGTCGGCTCACCTGACGTGTACACTAAGGGCCTGATTTACTAAGATCTCAAATAAAGGCTACTAAATGGTGTGTTTTTTCTAAAAGTTTTCACATTTATTTTGCACCCGTTTTGCGGGTGATTTACAAAGAGTCATTTTATCTTTGATATCAGGTAAATTAAATTAAAGTGATTCCAGCTGTTTGAACAGAACGACCGCAAAAGGAAATCTGATAACGTTGAAATTAATGAATCTAAATATAACAAGAAGGAAACGCTTTATAGGAAATGATCAGCGAGCAAGTCAATGTCGTGGGAAAAACAAAAGGATTAATAGATGAAATTATGAGTAGATGACAAGATGTTAGACGGAAAAAAAGACCTTACAATAAAACGTTGCCAAATAAAAGGAGGGCCGGTGGGTGAGATCCTCTAACAAACACTGATCAGCAGGTCCAGATGAAATGTCATCGCTGGAGAGACGATAATGTCTTAATAATTTCTGCGTCTGTCATCTCCAAAAATGTTTCCACGGATGTAAAACCTCGTTCTCTACGTATTCTTTGGTTTCTCTGCGTTCTCACGCAGAAGTTCTCACCACAATAAGAGCATCCGTCTCTCCTGATGTACATCTGATTAATACCTTCCTTTCAGTCGTACTAAAATACACACAATCACTTCTCCTATTTCTACTTCCAGGTTTAGTAAATATCTTTGCTGGTGCTAAATTTATGTATTTGCTTTTCCCCTCCGAGTATTTAAGTACAAACACCCAATATTACATATGCATGCAGGCAAACATGCAAAATGGACGACGTGTGTTAAATTGCACATTTGAAAGACGCAACCCTCACTGCACGTCGTCGGTAGATCAGCTTGGACATTTTTTTTGCGGCTGGTGTGGAGTTTGCACGTGATTTTACACACGCAGACTTTTAGTAAATCGGACCTTCAGTCGTGTTCGGTACATTTTTCACAGTAAAGACTGTTTGTGTATTTGTCGAAGCTTTCGACCTCCTTCAAAGACTATTATAGAAAATGTGTGTGAAGCGTTTTTGTGATGAAGACACTTGGTGGAGCTACAGGCTCAGCTGAGACCATCAACCTTTTACGACAGCAACCCAGTGACAAAGTTACATTAAGGAAAAGTTTGTTTTTCATTTATTGAAAAAAATAACCAGATTTGCAATACAAATATAAACATTTTCACATGATTTTAATATATAATCACCTTTAATTATCATCTGCATTGTTTTGCCTTGTTCGAACAAAAGAACATTGAAGATGGCTCTACAGTTATCCCTTCATTTATCTCATCTCAAGCTAAACATCGTAGTTCTGCAACTCCGCACAGGATTTGTGAATACAGAAACTGGAGGGAGGGAGTTTGATCATTATCTTATTGAATGGGATTAATTGACGTGTGCTTCCTCCTTTTTCCCTGTAGTTGTGAAACAACGCATGCAGATGTTCAACTCGCCGTACCGCGGCGTGTTGGACTGTATGGGATCTTTGCTGAGGCACGAGGGCTCGGCCGCTTTCTACCGAAGCTACACCACCCAGCTGACAATGAACGTGCCCTTCCAGGCGCTCCACTTCATGACCTACGAGTACCTCCAGGAGCTCCTCAACCCTCACAGACAGTACAACCCTTCCTCCCACGTGGTGTCCGGTGCTCTCGCCGGAGCGCTGGCTGCTGCTGCCACCACTCCCCTGGACGTCTGCAAGACCCTCCTCAACACACAGGAGGCTCAAGCTATTCACGTGATCCAGGCTGAGGCCCCGGCCGCAGCGGTGGGAGCAGCCACCGCCTCGGCCCCCAGCAGCCGCCACATCTCCGGTCTGGGCGAGGCTTTTCGGACGGTGTACAGGATGGGCGGCATGTCCGCCTTTTTTAAGGGTGTCCAAGCCAGGATCATCTACCAGATGCCCTCCACTGCCATCAGCTGGTCCGTCTACGAGTTCTTCAAATACATCATCACCAAACGGCAGCACGAGAGACGGCTGCGTGGCGATCGAGACGGAGACAAATAAACGCCCGGCAACAAGATTGGGTATCGGCAACAAAAAGGTCTCGCGCACCTCGCTGATCACTGGTATCGGTATTGATTTTTAAACATCTGAAGGTTTAAATAGCTCTCTTAGATTCTTTGAGCAAAAAGTCAATTGTCTGATCTAGTTCATGGCAGGTGAGGGCAAGTACAACAGAGAAAACTAGCCTTTCAGTAGATCAGGGGTTGACAAGGTCCATCAGTACCCATCTGTAAAAAGAAAACCTTGAAATGGCAGGAGGTTCCGGATACAACCATTTTTTTTAATATAGTGTTCAACTTGACAAATTTCCTGCATCAGCTTTCAAAAAGGAAACAATTTATGGCGGCTAAATAAGTCCTTATGAATAAGAAATGCTCTTGCAGTGCATTTGGTAAGAATTTAGATGTTTCTATTTTGTCCTTTAAGGCCAACACACTGGATTAAAAAAACGAGAGATACAAATGATGATTTAGAGATTGAAGTGTTTTCTTTGAGCTTTAGTTGGAGGGTGTATACATTAACTTCTAATTAACTGAATAGTAATTGGTTTAAACATACCCACAAAAGGATAAAAAGTCCTTCACTGATGGGAAAATGCTTGAATGTCCTTTTAAGCTCTGTAACGATGAGGTTCAGTGATTCTATGTGTTTGAGCAGAGTCAGAAAATGTCCCTGACCCGAAATAATAATGAACTGCTCTGTAAACTTCATTTACTCCTCTCTTTTAACTGAAGTTGTGAATTACATGGAAAGTATTACTACATCCTGACCACACGGGGGCGCACTGTTCAACCACTATCTAAACAATGGAAAAACAGTTGGAGGATCCAGAATCATTCTGTTAATACAAGAACTTGTGGCTGCAGAGCTTCCACCCTTTAAACATATTTTCTTTTTATCACTCTGACATTTGGAAAGAGTTCAATGTTTGGAACCCAAACTGTTTATCAAATTAAGAAGCATCTGAATTTGATTCCTCTGTTCCAAGAATGTTTACTATTTATAAATGTCCAAATAATATAGAAGGATACATTTTAAAGGGAGCGTGTGCAGTGTGGCGAGTTGCTCTTTTGCACAGTGCTTGATTACAAAATCAGTAATATCAAGTCAGTTTGGATACTTGTGCAGGTAAACTGTAACTCTACTCAGAGCAAGAAACAAAGACCGTTATAACAAGGTTTGTTTAGAACGAAAGGAGGACTTACCTGAGATTCCTCAATTCCTTCTATCACGTGGATGACAGGTTATTTTCTCAATAATAGAAAGTCAGAATTGGTTTTGGATTGGAAATACTCAAATATTCGTGTGTGTGTGTGTGTGTGTGTGTGTGTGTGTGTGTGTGTGTGTGTGTGTGTGTGTGTGTGTGTGTGTGTGTGTGTGTGTGTGTGTGTGAGTGAGTGAGTGAGTGAGTGAGTGAGTGAGTGAGTGAGTGAGAGAGAGAGAGAGAGAGAGAGAGTGAGTGAGTGAGTGAGTGAGTGAGTGAGTGAGAGAGAGAGAGAGAGAGAGAGAGCTTCAGTTTCATAGAGCTACGCAGTGACTCTGAGCAGATTTGTTCTTGGCACAGCTTCACCATGTTGTCCGCTGGCTGCTTGTGTTGTTCTTCAAAGGAAAAACAAACGCAGTGACAAAGTAGATGGTTGAAATACAAATGAGTACGTATAAGAGTTCATTAAAGGACAGTAGGAATCTTTACACTAGCTAAGTGCTTATTCGGCACACGTGTGCATTTCCTCCGAGTGTGAACCATTAGTGACGTATTGATGCAGTTACATTTTGAATTAGATAACTTCTCAAAACCAGCCGAATGTATGACCTATTGAGCTCTTTAACATCCAGTGCAGCAAAATATAGTTTAATTTACAAAATGCAACAAACTGGAAATGTTCCTATTTCATTCAGCAGGCTGTTTAGAAACTAACTCCGTAGTGCAATGCGTATTTACAGTTTCGGAAAAACATTGTTTGTTTTGTTTCAGACAAAACGGAACAAGCAAAAGTGTTCACCTTAGATGGAAATTCGTTTTAAAATATATGTTCAAACTACACAGCATCCTAGTACTTAAAAGCAGCTTCTTTATCAAATTTAGGACAAGAATGTAAAAAAAGAACCGAGTACAGAAAATGAGTTTACTACTTCTATACATGCCTTCAGTTAGCCGCCATAACAGCCAACGCACAACTATTACAGAGATCCTCGGATAGAAATGTATTTTATGTTTTCAAGCCATAAGACTTAAGGAAATTGTACATAACATAAACAACTGTGGGCAAATATAGATAAACCCAAAATCTCTACCCAGCTAAGTTTTGAAGCTAACTTGTATTTTAAATTATACAAATATGAAATGGTAAAAAGTTTATTAAAACTGTGCTGTAAAAACGCAAATTTGGTAGCTCATGAAATCCTCACCTGGATGATAGCAAAAAAGGAAAACCCGGATCATCTTAAAGTCAAACAAAGCATATGTATGTAGGGGAAAAAAGGAACCGCGTGAAGGGTATTTAAAAATGATTGGGGTGTTTCTCATGTGAAGCAAAGTTTCAAAATTGGGAAACCAAAGACGAGAGCAAGGCAGAGAGAAAACGGGAGAGAAAACGGTGGTTTTGTCCGACGACAACACTAATGTGAAATGCTGGAACACTGTTGGAAAGCGACACCTGTATTTTGTGAATTGTAAATAAACTCGCTAAGGCAGCTCCTCGCAGAAGCAGGGTCTTCTCTTGGTGCTGGCTCTCCAAGCGCTGAGAGATCATTAACTTGTCTGCTTGTCGTACTTTTCCTCACCCTCTTTCCTTTCAGAGATGCAACAAAAACATCCACACGCACCACCTGAGAAGACGGTGAACTTTTTTTTTTTTTTTTTTTTTTTAAGTGTTTTAAGTTGAAGGAACCGAGTGGACGGATTTGAACGGACTTCAGTCTGTTTTAATTTATATTTAAAAAAAAGTGTACAATAACGAGTGACGTCATTGGCTCCAGCAGAATGTGGGAGTAATTGTCTGGTCGTGGCAGCTATTTTATTTTATTCATCATTCATAAAAAATGTTGGAAGCTTCCAAATGTTCTAAAATGAAGAAAGCATCTACATTTTTCCAGAAGTTGACCGTCTCTGACTTCCCACCAACGAACACTATGATTTCTGTTAGCCATGTTATTATAAAAGTGTTTCCGTTGAGGTAGGAAACCTTGGAAGGTCATAGTCAACATGATGTCTTCTTAAATTTAGTTTTTCTTTTACTGTTACTTTGACCTTTTATTTGTTTACACTGATGTAACAATTATACACAGAAACCAAGTTGATATATGCAGAAATGACAAATAATGTAATGGAGAGATTAAAGAAATAGTTTCTTGATTAGAGGACTATCTAATCCATACCTTACTAAAAAAAAACTGATTAAAAACAGAGGATGGGAAAGAAGGAAAACAAAAGGTAAGATTGTAAACCTTAATTACAAATAATTTAAATATCAAAAATACTAATAACTAACTGGTAGTTTATTGATATAATCCAAAAGGGTGTCATTACAACTAGATAGACAAGTCTGTTATGGCTTTTCTAAAGACTCCATCCAATTTAAATCAAGTTTCTAACCTTTAAATGTCCACATTGGTGTTTATTATGCCATAAACTAAAAAAAAAAAACATGAGCAGAGCATTTTTGTTTTGGAACTGCAGCGACAGTCTCAAAACCAGTCAGGCAGTCGGGGTTTCATAGGTCACAAACCTCAAGAGCCAATCCTGTTGACTTACAGGTGGAGCTTTTCATATCATCGAGCTGCAGGCAAGTGGGAAAAGTTTGGGTGGAGATAGAGGCGGAGACTATAAGCATAAAGATCAGCATGTACTGAAAGGGATTTTTCTTAGGGATTTTCTTCTTGGAATAAAGTTTTAAACGTAATGTTGATGAACAAATATGAGTTTTTAAGGTCTGATTATTGCCAAGAGAGGAACTTTAAATTGTATAGGTGCTCAATTATAGATAAGAGATAGTAGAGTATTCAATATGATTGAACATATGTACATTGAACCAAACTAACCGAGATGTTTGACAGATGGGAGGTCTGAGTTTGTAATTAAGAGTGGTATGATAGTGGAATTGATGATTTTGGAAAACAATTGATGAAATTAATAACATTTATTTTTTTGTTCCAATGTTTAGATTTATAAAAAATAGAAGAAATGACATATATTGTTGGCTACATATTTACATACATATTTATATTTACATAAATAAGTAAAACTCTTGTGATCCATTCTCCAAACAACTTGCAATTAACTGAATCAAGAAGTTGTCTGTATTAGAAAAAACAAATATTGTATTGGCATCCAAGAGAAAAATACTTTTTTTAAATTTTGCAATTAAATGCCTTTGATTGGACACGGGTAAATATTTGCATTTATATATTTTTTTGATTTTGTATAACATCCTTCGCTCATCTCGGCACAACAAAGAGTCAGTAAAATTCCGCAGAAGAATTAATTAGCAGTAACAGGACAAACAAAAACGTCCACGATTTTAAAGTAATTATTCTGTTATTAGAAATAAACATGGCATGTTGTCCCTACTTTCAATATCTAAACTCTCTGAGGTTGGTACAGGTGAAGCTTCCATGCTACCCGGGTGAAAGCTGACAGGCAGCACCACCACCTCCACCTTCCCTCTGCATCAGATCCTGTTTCACTCGAGGCCCCGTGTTTGTTGTCATTCCCCGCGGCCTACAAGCTAAAATGTTGTCTTTTCATGTCTCTCGTCTCACTTTACCCCCTGCCATCCCGCCCCCCTCCTCTGTTGTTCCTTTTCTGCGTCGGTGCTCTGAAATGTAAGGGGATACTTTTAGTCGAACAGGAAGGTCTTGGGAAGTGAGGTCAGGCCCTCGTCTTGAGGGCACACGGCAGCAGGCCTGGTCAGAGCCAAGGTCAACATCAGGCGTGTGTGTCGATGAAATACGAAGACAAATGAGGCGAAGGTGACCCATCTCACATTCTGCAAATCCTTCAAATGATCACCGAGAGAATATAGTTGCCCTGCTCTCCTCCTCTTGATAAATGGTGTGTCGTTGGTGTTTAAATGTGGGATGAGATCCTAATCTCTTCATGGGTGATGCTCCACCTGCAGGTCACACAAATACAGACGATGCCACACTTCACATAACTGGAAAGATGAGTATAAACAGCATTAATCATAATTCAATTTGGCAATGTGGCATGAGGGACCCCACGTGCTCGCTGTTTTATGAAGTGCCATGTTTTACAGTTGGAGGGCTCTGGAGGAACACACCCTGAAACCCACTGAGGATGATAAATGTGTGCGCTCATGCAGTGATATATTACACTTCGTGGACGACGTCCACTTAAAACTAAAAACTACAATTTAAGCAAAGTGTTGCTTTTTACTAAATAATTTAACATACATTGAATGTGGTTTTCCACCTGTTGCTATTCGCTTGTGAGATTTGAATCATCTGTAACAAAAGATAAAGATTGAGGCTGCAGCTGATTTGCCAACTTGCTTGCCTTACAATAGACTTTTCTTGATCATTTGATATTAGTGTTTTTAGCTCTTCATCATTATAGACGTTGAGTCCCACTAGCAGCGCATCTGGAACATGCTACACACAAACGTAGACTCTTCAAGCCACAGAAGATCCATTTTACATGTTGCACTCTGGAGTGTGCCACGTGACACATCTTCCTCAGCCTCGGCTACTGTGGCATGAAACAACAAGAAAAGGTGGAAATCCTTCCGTCTGGGTTCACTTCCAAACTCAAAACAATCATCTTGACCACTTCCATGAAGCTCGACCTCCTAATTCAGAGTGATTCGAAGGTCCCACGCCATCTGCTGCTCAGAATCTGTTGCAAATCAATTGTGTGACCATCTGCAAAGGGAGGTTTTGTTAAAAGATTTTCAGCCAGGTTTTAGAGTGTATCATAGCACAGAAACAGCACTGATGAAAGATATCAATGATCTTATTGTCCCAGGTGATGTATGCGTCTCAGTACTTGTCCTTCTAGAGCTTATTTCATACCAGCGATCACCACATTTTATTACAAATACAGGAACATGTCATAAGGATTAATGGAACTGCACCAGGCTGGTTTAAATAACATTCATCAGATGGATTTCAATTTCAACAAACAAAATTAAACAAACGAGGACTTGTCCATGTAGACAAAAGTTAGTCGTGGTGTTCCGCAGGGTCCAATGCTTTTGAAGTTATACTTGCTTCCCTTAGGCAACATTATTAGGAAGCACAGCAATAAATTGACATCGCTTTGCAGATGACACCCAACTATTCAGCTGGTCGAAATAAATCATTCGACATCAAGCAAGACAGAAGCTTGGATGACCAAGCTGACTAATTATTAGTGTGTGTGTGCGTGTGCGTGTGCGTGTGTATATGGTACGAGCCCATTTTTCAGCTAATGCATATAAAAATACACCAGTTCAAAAACAAGTATGCATGGGTCCCTCAGAGAATCTCCGTCTATGTATTAGTCTATATTTACTAAAGGATTTGTATTCATAACTGCCCACTTGAGTGCCTTGAGTTGGATTTTTGTGCCACACCCTGCCCTTGGATGCAGGCCTAGTTTCTTTCTCTTAAATCTAACCATTTGCCAATCCAACCATTATCTTGTACTGTTAGCTAATCAGATTTTTCAGCTTTGAGTTAAGTGCCTTGTTCAAGAGCACCTGGATATCAAATGCTGATGGAAGCATTACTCATTCGCTTCTCTTGCCCAGATTTTCCCAGCTGGTGCAGGGCTGAAAATGAATGTTTCTAATGATTTTTAGTGAGACACACACATACGCACACACCACAATTTATGTGTGTTATTTCAAACCCTGACAGTTCTGGATAAATCTCCGCGGGTAGCATTGGATAAACACTGTATACTCGTGTATCTTCCCAGAAACATAATGTTTTAGACCCAGAAGGCTGCACCAGTGAATGGATAAATGTGGATCACAGGATAAATATTTAGATATCTTGGGCTGATGGACGAGCCAAAACCGTTCTCCTAGCTGGCCCTCCTCTCATCTCCCACCCCAGGACACGGGAAAACCAGTTAAAAAGACATTTTCAAACATCCACATCCATCGTAAAATCTATTATGCTGACGTCAGGGAGCATTACATGTACATGAGCTGACTGAGAAGACATTGAGCAGTCTCTAAAGAGCACTTATAATCTAAAGCTTGTAGGTGTCAACTTTTCAATTGGTGAATATCTCATTTTAGAGCCAAACTCCCACAAACTGTGATTATAGATTTTAGCACAAAAGAGTCTCAAAGGATATTTAGCAGTTGACAAATCTAGTTTTCTACTACTATATACTATATGTATATATATTTATTTTTGACTTTTTTTTATTGTCCAATGTTTATGTAAAATATATAAGAAACAACAATTGGCTACTGAATTCCTCAGTCATATTGGGTCTATAAACCTGCACTGCTCTTTATACTCCAGACAACAAATCATTGGATGGCTGAAATATAGATTAAATAGGCATTTTGGGAATCGACTTAGAAAGTTCATTGGTCTGCTGGTGAGGGCCAAATAAATCTACAGTAAACTTTAATATTCACATCTCGACATTGTTGATGACGGAGACCCACAAAATGGAGGACGTTATTGTAGCTTATTATCTACTGTCTGCCAACCATTTCTGATACAGGAGAAGTTTGGGTTTTCTGAATAAGGCCAGGTGTGACGCAAGCAACAACCAATAGTGACGTCACCAATTGGTTTGTGAACGGCCGTTATGAAGCCTCAAGTTCGGATTTTGGCCGACGCCATCTTGCTAATTACGGGCAGTTTGGAGCCAGAAGTGACCATATTTGGGCGAGCCAGGCAGGGGAGTGAGCGGGTGATCTGACTCGACAATCTGATTGAAAATCAGAGAATGGTACATCCCACCCACAGATAGCCGTAACCTAACTGCACCACAGGGCTGTCAATCAAACAGACACGCCCCCCAAAACACAACTTTTTGAAATGTATTTTCTCATAAATGACGGGATTATTTTTAGATGGACTGCCAGAAAACTAATAAGAAGGGATGACTTTCGCTAGCAAAACTGAAATAACTCATGGAGAAATTTTATTGACTTTATTTTATGAGACTAGTTGAATGGTAGTCTATGGCATAAAAGGCTTTTTGGATCCAACCTCTAGTGGCACTCAGTGGTATTGCAGCTTAAGGCACTTCCGCATCTTCCTCATTTTTTAGACCCGGAAGCTACGTCACTTGACAATCTATGGTGTGAAGCACCGTTCTTAGAGCTGGCCACTTGTAGGGATTGTTGATGTCAGGTGTGCCTTCCATCAAAGATTCTTTAAAGGCTGCATTGAGATCAGATCTGCACAGACCTCATTAGGATGTGGTCTCAGACAACTATAGCCACATTCATTAAGTAGCGTGAATGCAAATGCACCCTAAAGACCACAACTTACGTTTTCTGAATAATCAATAGGAATATACAATAGAAGAAATATCCAGCATGATTCTGCCAAGTGCAGCTGAACTGTAGAGTAAGTAGCAAGCTGAACTGGTGAGCATAAAGCAGCTGTTTACTGAGAAGACAGCCTGTCTGCCTGACACTTGTTTCACCAAAGCCCCCTCTGAGTTTAGCTTTTTTTTCAATCGGTTTTCCCACAACTATGGAAGAGCTCCACCTCCTCGCACTGTTCCTTTATCCACAGTGCAGAATCAAACCCTCTCAAACATGCAGCGTATACTTAGAAAATCCGAACCTGAACTGATGTGATCAGGTCGCACGTGACAGTTCAAGTTGTGAATTACAAACTCGAAGGTTCAGACAAGAGGCCAAATTTCATGTTACATATTCCTGAAGTTCATTTTGGATTCATTAAACTCAACAGACAGAAAATCTGGTCCAATGATCGTTTCAAAGGTGACGGTGTTGTTAAGGGGGACCATTTTTGCCCCAGGGTCCCCCTAATAAGTTGATCCGCCCGTGCACAGTTGTAGTACCAGCAGTAGTTTTTACAGCTGAGCAGCTATTAGAAAAGTGTTGGTAGAATCAGTTAAATAGTAGTAGGATCAACAGTAGGGGTAAATTGATACTGTTGGTTGTTATATTAAAGATGCAGTAGTTGCAGGAGCTGTAGTTGTAGTAGCTCTAAAAGTACTGTGCTTTGCATTCAGATCCCCCCTCTGCTATAAGCTGAAGAGTTTCTGTTTGTGAACGCAGCCTGTCTGGGCCTGTCAGCTGGCAGCACTGCAGCCTGAGTGGATCATTGATCGTCCCCTGATGGGAGGAGTGTTGCTCCTTAATGACCAATTGTAAGAGCTGTGTGACTGGAAGCAGCAGCATATACAGCACCTTCTGCAACAACATGTGGGTGTTGTGACAGAAGCAGAGAGCAAGCCAAAAAACACTCTCCAAACTGATAACGATACACAGACGGCCATGAGCTCATAGAAAATGTTTTTGGTAATGCCGGTTGACACCTTTTAGCAACGTTGACCTCAACTTACAAAGATTTATAGCTCTTTAATAGGTCAATATGAGTCATACTCAGCTGATATTTGGTTGTAATTTTTTGTTTTATTGCTACTGAGTCAAACTTGGGCAACTTTTAGAGCATTTTCCAACTTACAAAATGGGTTTTGTCATTTTTGACCTTAAACAAAAACAACTCTATGATAAGTTGTGGTTTTGTGTTACTTTGTGATCTTGTTTTTCAAACCAAATCCCACAAATCTGACACAAAATATATAAACTATCATTTCACACACTCTTGGATTGGGCTAAAGCCTAACACAATGAGGAGACGTGAGGAGGACATCAGAGGAAATAAGAATGTTGTAGCATATGTTGCTTCTTCTGCTTTTCGAGAGCTCAGTAAAGTTAATTTTATTTTTAAATGAATTGCTGTGACTGACTTTCAACATTTGATCACATTTTTTTTTAATGTCTTTCGGGTCGTTTTCACATTTAATGTTTTCGTTGGTGTTTGCTCTTCGTGGCATGGATTCGAAATAGTAATATTAATGCACTGTTTGGCCTAATGTGTGTACATATCGACTCCCACACAGTGTCAGGATGACTAAATCTACCCTCAAGGTGTGTGACTAGTGAGCAGCTTGCGGCTGATGTTTGTGAAAATAACATTCTGTAAATATTACTGGTTTATTGGAAATAGAAAATCCAAGGTACACAGAAAATAATTTCAGTTAATGACAAACATTTGCCAAAGTCCTTAGAGCAGAGGTGTAAAAAGCAGATGTCAGAAACGTGTTGGTAGAAGTTAAATTGAGAGATTGGATGCAGTCATTTACATGTATCAGTTTGATCCTGGACTCCATGCAAACTTTCACCATTCTCCAAACTGAAAATTAACATCTCTCTGGAAAGTTCATCTGAGGAATAAGTAGCCAGCGTTAAAGCATCAAACATATTAACACACACACACACACACACACACACACACACACACACACACACACACACACACACACACACACACACACACACACACACACACACACACACACACACACACACACACACACACACACACACACACACACACACACACACGTAGTGTGATGACCGTCAGAGAGCAGCTGTTGGCTTAAACCAAACAAATCAGCAAGCCAACACACGGAGCAAATGATCAAATGTGTGACGCAAGTGTGTGTGTGAGTAGGAGTGTGTAAAGAGGAATGGCTCTCAGCATCCAATTTACAGTCATTTACCACCATTTGTTTTCTTGTGATAATGGAGCTGAAGAAAAAACACTGGATGCATAATTCACATTAGCACAACTAAAGCAGTTACTGGTGTATTATTACCACTGGATTAATGTACAATAAGTACAGGTTTGAGATACCTATTTACTTCTTGCATTCATTTTAGCTTTCGCATTAGTTAAATAAAATAAGATACAACGTAAAACGTTTGACTGTCTTATGATACATTGTTTTTTTGATTAATTTTTTTTTCTATTCATTAAGCTTCCAAATATTATAATATAAACTACTTGAAATTGTTTACCCTTTGATACCATGAAAATTGATGCGTACATGTTAAAGCATCACTAATAATCCAGTATTCTGACAGGGTGGTACAATGGGTATATATTTTTTTATATTAAAACATGACATTTCATTTTTGCTAATATTTCTTAAATTGTATTAAAGTAAAGTTTGTAATACAGAATATTACTAGATTTTTTTTTTTTAGTTATGGTGTTTTTTCTTTAACTTTATTTGAATACTCTGAATAGCAGCAGTAACAGAGGTTATACTGAAGTACCGCATAAGCATGAAGTTATATATTTAGATACTTCTGATGATACTGATAATCTGGGGATCAACAGAATATCAGGGACACCTGTGAATTTTCATGTAAACCAACACAAACAAAGTAATATGTATCAAAGGCAGAGAATTATAAGTTTTTTTTAATTTTTCAGCATTTGAAGTGTCTTTTATATTCTATTGTTGTGTATTTAAAATATATATTTATATCAGATAAAATATGATTAATCATCTATTATTATTATTATTATTATTTGTATTGTTATCGTTGTTGTTGTGTGAGATAATACCTGCCCCAGCAGGTGGTGCGTCTACCTGCCAGACGCCTCTGTGTCTCGTCTTTATTTGCCTCCATCAGTCTCTGTCCTGCGGCCCGGCAGCACTTCAGAGCGTAGAGCTTATCAGCTTTCTGTGTTTACCTCTCAATTAATCCCCATTAGTAAGGAGAAGGCATCAGGACGCTCCGGAGGACTTTAACTTTGTTTTGTCCCAAACAGGAGATCATCTGGTTAATAGCTCAGACGGACAGATCTCAATCTGAGCACAGAGACCGGCAGTCTGGCAGAAAAGGAGCCTCAGAGACGCAGCGATCACTGCAGATAGCAATCATATTGTGTAGATATGGGTTGTGTCAGGTCTTAATAAATCACCTTTTGCATTAGAACAGTTAAGTACAGTAAATTACTTATGCAGTTAAAGATCAGTAAACAATAACTTGTATATTTCAAAATATTTCATCATGTTCCTTCCTAAAATAACCATTAAGCATATTGACGGTCGACTGAACTCAATTATCAACTGCTCCACTTTAACCAGGAACTGAGTGAGTGACGAGGTCCGGGGGTTTTAGGGGTTGATGTTAAATGTGGCTCCTGCTGTTTGTTCTCAGTCTTAGCTGTTGTCTCACATCGGGACATGAGTGTGTGGGTGTAATTATAGAAGAATGGGTTTGGGAAACAACTGTTCTCAGGCCGGAGGAACAATTACGCTCAGAGAAAAAAAAAAAAGCAATTGATGCTTTCTCTCTCTAATTTTCACAAAACTTCCACGACAATTGATCTTCCTAAAAATTAATTCAGCAAATAAGGTAGTCCTCCCATAAACGAAAACATATACATTTGACGTGAGATTAATCAGAAATTGACCCACCATGTGGTGTAACTCCCATTTGTGCACCATCGCTAATTATAGCGACTGTTAATTAGCGCCGAAGTTGGGACTTAATTCTCACCCAAGCCATTATTTAACTAAATTAAAGTGATCCTTTGGTCTGGCAGTTCATTTTGGGAATAATCAGGTCATGAGTTTCTTTGTGAAAATACGCATCTAGAAAATACTCTTGAACCCAATGTGACATCTGTCCATTTAGTTTTTCATTGTCTTGTTAAAAACACAAACATATTCAGTTTACTCTTATGTAAATCGGAAAAAAAAAACCATTGAAAATACTTATACATACTTATATTTGACATTTTGCTGGATAAACGACTGAAATCCAATTATTTTGCGAACAATTCATTCACTAGTAATTCGTTTGCACTAACTTAAACGCTGACCAATTCTAAAATGTAAATTAGATTTGGTTTGGAATAATTGAACCAACAACTGACCATTCCAATTCGATTTTTGTTTTGCGCCCTTGTTTCCACTGAATCCGTAGACTATTCTTATCAGAACTTCACTTTCACCAGTGGTGCGTAGTAAGGACCTTTGCCCTGCGACATCACTGGAATATTACAGTCTGTCTGTAATATTTTTTTTTTAAATATCCTTCCAAATAGGCATTCTAAGATCAGGGTAGTCGTTTTTCCGACCAGGATTACAATCACTTGTAAGAATAACATCGGTCTGGGTTGAAATAACACCCTTCCAGTGAAATAATAGGCTACAGGACTCGAACATCCTTCCCTCCTACCCACCAGGCTCCCCCTTAAAATTCTCCCTTTCATTTTCCTCATCGGGATAAATGGTGAAACTTGTAGCAATAATACCCCCTTCTTTCACACAATCGCCTCCCCGCTGCCATCACCTCGAGCCCGGCTGCCACCGAAGCCTCGCGGCTGGGGATCTTGGAGAGCCTTTCTCCGTGAACAAAAAAAGCCTCCTAAAGGGGAACAAAAGTGACCAAATTTTTTCTCAATGTCCCCTTCTTTGCGCAGAATAACCCGCTGCCTGTCGCTCAAATGGGAATATTAGGACGTCAATCTCACGGCCCCTGTGCGCTTTTGTCTTTGCTGAGTGCCCGGCTCTGCCTACCACACACCTTTTGTCTGACAATCCAATAAGAGCCATTATTCCTGCTCCCTATCCCGGCTGCAGCTCGCTCTTCGGGGGTATTTTAGGTGCTTAATCGCGTCCTTTTAAGGACCTCAGATGGAGAATAACTTCCTCCTTTCACGTCGCCTGGCACCGAGACAAAGAGTTCCTGTGGCCTGGCCTCAACCAGCAACTCTTCCCTTAACATGTTTATGAGCAAAATGTGCCGCCGTGCATCTGATTCACTATGATAAACCATGTTACTAGATATAGGAAGCAAAAATACAGTTTAGTAATATTATTTTTTGCATTTTTTACGTAGAGTTTTAGTTCTGTGACTGTGATGTGTTTTGTCATTCAAACACCACAAACAACACACAAAGAGTTTAAATAGAAAAAAAGATTAAATGTGTTTAGAATCAAAACGCATCTCCTTTAATCTCTTGGGTTTATTTGAATAGATGTGAAATAGGCTAAAACAATTCTCCGTTGAACCAAAAACACTTTAAATCAATTCAGTCTCTCTATAGCTCAAAAGTATACCAAAACAGTCCTTCAAAAACGAATCCAATTTTTGAGTTCAAATAAAGGAAAATGCACAAACTAGTGCGTAATGTCACCTCTGTGCTTCAGTTCTACCAGTTGCGAAATGGCATATCAACAAACACTGGACCACAAAACTAAAATAAAAATGTTTAAAAATCCCTCAAACTGTGGTTGTTCAGATGAGCCTGTGTGACACCCCGTGCCTTAACGCACACTATTTTGTCTATAATTCTTGGAGTAAGCGGACAGGTGAATCCAAACTCACATCTATTATATAAGCAATACTGTTTCCTGAAATGTTTTGACCAAGTTAATACACAATTCTAAAAAGGTCGTGGTTTGACCAAAAATGAAAAACTTGTACACTTGTTCTGTTCTGGTGAGGCTACCAGGCTCCGGATCCCCTGCAGGGAGCCCTGGCAGGATGTGACCGCTGTCCCTTGATGTGATTGGGCCTGTGGGGAACCACCGAGGCCGCTCACGTTTCCCAAGTTCATGTTCATGAAGGCGTTGGGGGTGCTAGACGAAGGAAGGGCGGGGATGCTAGTGTAAGTGCAGCTATAGTTGCTGTTGTATGCGGGGTTGTTGTATGTATAGGCCGGGTATCCGTTATAACTATACGGGTTGGATCCGTACGGAGCAGCGGCGTAACTTTGCGCACCGCCCAGACACGGCTTCCCGTCCCGAACCAGCACGGGCACAGCCACGCGCCGTGGCGGCGGGGGGTGGTGCTGCCCCGCCGCTTCCAGTGACTTGTCCTGGCGCTGCCGTTTGCACTTGTAGCGGCGGTTCTGGAACCAGATCTTGACCTGGTTCGAAGTGAGTTTGAGGGTGGTCGCCAGGTGCTCTCGCTCCGGGGCGGACAGGTAGCGCTGCTGCTTGAAGCGCCGCTCCAGCTCGAAGACCTGCGCCTGGGAGAAGAGCACCCTGGGTCTCCGCCGGCTCCTCTGCTTCTGTACCGGCCTCTCCGAGTCGCCCTGCCCGCTCTCCGGTGCCTCCTCCCTGGGCACCAGCCCGCAGTTCTCTGCACAGGAAAGTCACATACGAAGTTTTAATAACTCCAAAATCCATGAACAGTTTCTCCTCACGTGCACGTACTGAATACTGGGCCAATTATGTCAGTCTACACCAAATACACTATTTAACCTAAGCAGCACTGTTAAACTTTATTCAATAGACCTACCTGTCAGATCCAAACAAAATCTGTCAGACACAACGGTCAAAGGTGGAACATTTACATTGTTTCTTTTGAAATTGACAGTTTAATTGCAAAATCGTTTAATCAGGGTGCACAACTAAAAGCTCAAACAATAAAGGTGTGTTGACCTGTTAGGGAGGAAGAAGTAATGTTCTTTCATTTTTAAGCTAAATACAAACTTAACCGATTTAGGGTTGAATCGTGTTATTTTCTGCACTTCCTGAACTTCGAATGGCACAAGCAGCACAAAATCTATTGAGTTTATATTCAATGAATAATTATATGTTCCCTGTAGCGAGGAGCCGAGGTCGCTGCGTCTGTGTTTATTAGCGCTACTTCTAGGTGTCATTTCTTTTACAAGCCTCTTTAAACTAATTGTCGGTTTATGGTCCACACATCATAACAGACTCTGAGTATCAGGCGCGCAGCTGAACCACTAGAAAGTGTTTGACATGTCCAGACTTTTCTGGATTCGTCTCAGGCCTCATCCGCGGTGATACGGACTTCCATTTGATAGCTCTTTATTAGGATGTTGTCTGGCGTCTGGAGGAGGGAGAGCCGAGAACAGGCCTCCCAAGACAAATACTGCTCTGCAGAGATTTGAAACAAGTATATGGAACCCAATCTATTTACATTTTAATCAAACGATCAATTATATTTGTATCAAATTTTATTTGGCATTTTGCAACACCTCTTTTTCTCTATTCTGAATTTTAATGCTGTTTCATCTTTAGGGTCACATAAGGGATCAAATAATAAGGAACATACTAATTGGCCAAAAGGACCCACAGCATTGTTTAAAAAAAGACACAAAATATGTTGTTGTTTTTTTCAGTTGGCTCACATTGTGTTTGAAGCTTTAAGCGGTTTCTTTACATTGCTATTAAACTGCAGTTAATTATATATTTTAGTTATAAAACTAAACTATAGTGCATAACAGCGGTAACGTTTCTATAATTTTGCCGTAACAGCAATTTGGTTAAGGTTAAGATAATTTATTTCTGTGGCTAATTATGCAAATCATTTTGTAGCCACTTGAAAATAACAGATATTCTACATTCAAAACAGTTGCTTATATTTGTAATTTATCTTTGACATCTCATTTCCTCTTTAAAATCCTATTTTACATTTTACAAAGATAATTATCATTACACGTGTCCTCGGTTGCCTTTTGTCTAGCCTTTACAGTAGAAGCTTTGAACTCACTGGTTTCCTGCTCCTCCAGCTCGGTGGCTTCCAGCTTCGCTCCCTGCAGGCTGGGGTGGACGTACATGTCCGGGGATAGGCTGGTCTCCCCGCGGTCCTCCTCCCGCACCGCCAGCGCGCTCAGGTAAGCCAAGTTGTCTTCTCCGTCGGAGAAGGAAGGGCTGTCGCGGGCCCCTGCGAGCATGCAGGACGGCGCAGTTTGGAAATGCTGCTGCTGGTGGGGAGGAGACCGGGACAGGTGCTGCTGGGTGTGGACCCGGTGCGTGAGCTCCAGGGACCCGGACTGCTGCTGCTGTTGTTGTTGCTCCAGCTTGAGGATATCCTTGACTGAAAACGGCGTGGAGGTGAGCGGGCTCTGCAGCATCATGTCATCCAGCTCCTGCTCTGCAGCATCTAGGAAATGAAGCCCGCCGAGTAACATGCACTCCCCTTCTCCTTTTCCACTCTTTTTCTAGCAAATAATTGAGTTTAACAACCCCTTTTTGGTAATTGGAAGTGCGTTAAGCCTCTGGAATCCCTCATCGCCATAAATCGCACGAAAACATGGGTATTAGTCCCGGGTTTGTCCATGCAGGTCTCCTTTCTGACAGATACAATGTCGGCCTTTGTAAGTGGAGTTTGGACCGGAGCAAAGGAGCGCCTCTGCCTCTTCTGATGTCAGGGGGAGGGGTGTGTGTGAAATGGAAAGTCGGTGTGGGCTGGAAGAGGAGCATTTTGGGATAGAGAGACAGAGAGAGGGAGGGTGGAGCGTATGTGACGTATTGCGTGTATTATTTTGTATTCTTATGATTTTTGTGAATATGGTGGAGACAGAACATTACTAACACCCTCCGCGGCACAGTGTTCATCTTTCTGTACTCGCTGAAGTAGCTAGCACTTTAATAGCTCGGATCGGTAACTGTAAATATGTGCCCGGCACTTTTTAAAATATTTGAATAATGTTATTTACCGTTTTCAACATTCCACATTGGTCCAACACCTTGTGATCCCTGTATGGATTCATGCGTAAATATGCGCTCTTTACAGAGGCCCACGGTGCCGCTCAGGCAATGCCAGTGGTGGCACACCTGGGTCAACGGCCAGGTCAAGGGATAATCCAGTCAGGGGGAACCTCTGTCGTGTAGATGAACTGTATTAGAGCAAATCAGAATTGGGGTTTTCTCTGATAAGCACACAAACATTGGTTGATTTGGGTTTGCCCGGTAGCTGAATGAACAAGGTGACGATATTATTGTCAGAATTGGCCAGAGAAGCTTGGCTGTTGGCTTAAAGCGGTCGAAATCAATTAGACGAAATGTTGGATTTGGAGATTATATTATAATAGGCATTCAAGACCTCATTATTTACAGATGTCCAGAAAGACATCATTTTGCTGAGTTGACTCCTCCGTAGGCCGCTCCCACCGGTGTCTTCAAAAAAAATCTGAAGCCACAGGTTGGTTAAACACGCACTTCAAAAAAGTTTGAAAAAGAGCATCAGACCTGTCCGACTTTACATCAGGACAATGTGTGTGAATTACTCAAGAAAACTCTCCCATTATATGTAACAACAGAGTCAGAAAAATGTCTGCTTGACTTTTAAATCTGTCACTCACTCACGGCTCCACTGAAGCCCCACCATCTTTCTCTGCTGCTGCAGCTGAACACAGAGTAGCTATACATTATTTAGACTCTCTGAATATCGATAGACTAAACCTATGTTGGATTTTACAGGTTTATAGTGTCCCTCCAGCCCTGTTCTCCAGCAGCTGCCAGCTGTGCCCGGTGTCCCTCTCTCCTCTTTATCGTGTTGTATTAATAACCGCTGTGGGCCGATAAGCAGGGCCCCCCGGGACAATTAAAATTCCTCCTAGAAAACTGACTGACGTTTTTAGCCCGGCCTAATCTGTTCCTATCAGCTCCCCTTTCCGTTTTGCAGCGGGACCCCTCGCCTCTGTCACCCCTCTGCCTGTTTTTTTCTCTGCGGACACAAGGCAGGTGGACGCTCCTTGTTGCGCTTCAGGGAAGAGAGCGCTTCAGATAAACAAACGGCCTGCAAACTGTGTGTAAAAGCAACTCTGAAGTACACTCACTCACGATTTAAAAGTTTATTGGAAATAGATTTTTACAAAAAAACTACATGTTTGGAGTAGGACAACTGACACAATCTATGTCACATGACCCTCATCTAACTTCTGTCAGTCCAACAGAATTGTTTTTTTAATCGCAGTGAAATATTGTAATTGAATATTGTTTTTGAAAATAGAATAAGCTTTCGCTGCTGTTGAATCCTGTGAATCATATATTACCTACTAAAGAATCATAAATTGGTAAAAAGGCAGAAAAGATATGGCAGTTCAGACAACAAAATATTTTTGTGTTCAACATAACACTGCAAATCTGAATAAGTGAACACAAAGTATTCATTTTACTGAGTGACTGGACAAAAAAATATATTTTTTAAATTAATTAACTTTAACCCTCCTGTTGTCCTTGGGTCAAAATGACCGGCAGCTGTGTTCAACCAAGTTCTATTTTATTTCTATATTTTTTATATTTTTTTGGGATCATTGGTCATCATTCTTTAAAGAAACCCTCACAGCCTCCTTGTCACCAATGATCCCCAAAAAATATGAAAATAAAATAGAACTTGGTTGAACACAGCTGCAGGTCATTTTGACCCAAGGACAACACAAGGGTTAAATGCATATGCTGAGTATGCATTATGTGTTTTTAATTGAACCTGTTTTTATAAATCTTTATAAATAACTCAAAAATCAAAACGTATTGCCTCAACATAAAAAAACATGTGAAGCTCACATTGATGTGTTTTTGTCAAGTAAACATGACGTTTTTATGCCATTTTGACAGTTCCGAACTTTCACGTAGACTTCACTGAGATTGTGTTCAAAGAAAACCATTTAAGATAGTAACGCAACAATGTTTTGTATTTGCTAGAGTTGACAAAAAGCCCCATTTATCTCTGATATATATTTATATGTATATAATATATTTGTATCAAGAAGGTCTTTCTAACATTTTTTTTCTTTCTTAAAATCTGCAAAGTTGCTGAATAACATCAGTTTAATGCTCTTCTATACTGTTTACAACCATGTAGCTTCTTATAAAACATTCTACAGAAAACATAGATTACGCTATAAACTAATTTTAGAATGTGAACTTCCTCAGTCTGGTTTAATGATTCATTTTCACCTTTTATAAGTCTTAAATGATGCACTAGTTAAACATGTAGAAATTGTGACCAATCTATGCCTACATTTTGTGAGCCGGGAGGTAGTTTCAGGCCTTCACTGGTTTGCAAACTGTTGTGTGTATGTGTGTATTTGGCAGTTTTGAACAACTAACAGTTTGAGATTTTAGGACTTAGGGATGTCATAAGATGTTTTGGGACCAAAAGGAAAAGTAAGAAATCAGTGTTTTTGTTCATCTTTATAAAAAAAATCATACTGCACTGGAATTGATTGTATTATTGCCTCTTCACTTGCCAGTTAACATTACATACAGTAAAATTAAATCTAGCAACTACTTGGGGTCCTCACAGACCTGGGCTGGGAGTCTGTGTGTAACCCAGCAGGTAGTAAATACCATGCAGTGCAGCTCTATCTATGGAGCTGGAATCAGACAGATATATGTGTAGATGTCGCTGTAGACTCCTCGGCGACTCTCTCCAATTCATGCTATATCATCATCAGCGTGTCCTCGTAAAAAAGGGCCAAAGAAGGCGGGATAGTGTTTAGACTGGCACACGGCTGCTTCCATTTACTTTAAATAAGCATTAAATCCAATGACGCCAGGCTAAGCGCTGTGTTTTCTGTGTGTCAGATGAGCCAACTCTCTAAAGCAGCAAAATAAAAGTAGATACTCTTAAGTGATGGGACGTGTGACTTTGGTTGGATGGTTATTGCAAGAAATCTTTTTTCAACAATTTCAAACCTGGTGGTTCAAGGTGTTCTAAAGAGTTTCCAGGGGGACAAATTCTTCAGTTCATGTTTAGTTGATCTCAGTTAAAACTGTCTGACGTGAACATAAGCAGACTTTGTGGAATTAATCGGTAAAGAAAACAAAATCAACAATAAGCTTCCAGAATGAAACAAAACTGTTTGCAAGACGAGGTCATCCTAAAAGACATACATTTCATAGTAAAATCTGTAACACGTCCATGAGAAAATATTGTAAATTTCCATCCTACAATAAGAAATGCTCTTATGGGGGAAGAAATAAACGTGCATGGATGCTTTTTGCTGAAATTGAAATGGAGACAAACATTTTCAAAAACTCTGAAATGAAATCTGAAATATAGCATTTTCTGTCATCTGGAGCCAGTTTGGAAATGATTTTAAGACAAAATATTTGTACATTCAGGTTCATGGGAAGATGCTGTCACTGCTTTTTGTTATGGTGTCCTAAAATCCTGCAGCCTCCTATAGCTCATTGTTTTGGTATGCAGCTGTTTTTAGCAACCAAGCTGTACACTACTGCCTAGCAACAAAAGATAGGGATTTATGAAAAAAGTGGATCATCTGACAACTAAAAGCTGAGTATTCCTGTCAGAAGTTGGTAATTCTTCTCTCTGTATAAACCTCGGGGCTCTTGACAGGGACCTCTGAGGTTTTGTCATCTTAGCCCAGGAAAGCCAGTGACTTTTATCCGACACACTGCGTCAGTGTATCTCAGATTAATGTCCGCCAGGAAGAAGGAGGTTGTTCTGCTTGTGGTGCTGACAGAGCTGGAAGGGAGACAGTGACCTTTCTGGGAGCTTCTGATTGGACTTTATCTTTCACACAAACAGAGATAAGTCAGTTAAAAGGTGAGTGAAAGCTTATCAAAAGTGTGCTGAATATATTATAGGCTACTTATATTGCTCTAAGGCTGTTTACAGAAAACAATAGAAAAATGCAGTTTTCTTTACAGATTAAAAACTGATAATATAAAGAATTTGTTTTTTGATCATAGTGTTTACAAAACTTTCTCTGCTTTTTGAATTTATATATGTTTTCATAGACATCAGAGAGGACATTTACAGTCTCACTGCCAATGGAGGCCTTTACATTATTTTTATTACTATACAGAATAATACCAGAGTATAATGGGTATCAAATTGATTATAGACTCTTATTTTTTCTGACGCTCCCTTTGGGCAACTGTGTTATACCTACAGGTATAACCCATTTATTATAATACTCAAAAAATATTCAAAGAGCTCAGTTTCAGTCACGCCTGTTGGATTTGAAACAAAAAAATGTGTGTGTGTGTGTGTGTGTGTGTGTGTGTGTGTGTGTGTGTGTGTGTGTGTGTGTGTGCGTGCATGCGTGTGTGTGTGTGTGTGTGTGTGTGTGTGTGGAAGGAGGAGGTAACAATAGGAAATGCTACACCTCTTGTCTGCTGTCATTTGCGGCCCAGCGGAGGCGCCAGGCGGCTCTGGACGGCTGGATGGAGAGAAGGAGGAGAGGAGAAGATAATCTCAGCCATCCGCTTCAGAATGCTGTTTCTATGTGTGTGTGTGTGTGTGTGTGTGTGTGTGTGTGTGTGTGTGTGTGTGTGTGTGTGTGTGTGTGTGTGTGTGTGTGTGTGTGTGTGTGTGTTTTGTTTAGTTTGCTGTATTTATGTTCAGAGGTAGGGGACAGATTTAATGATGATGAGTGTCCGTGAGCACTAGAAACAGACTTTATTGGGTAGTTAAATAGTTGAAGAGCAATGAAAACACACAGCTGTGTAGCACATACAAATGATAGTTGTTGAAGTTCTAGTTCTTCGGTTACATATGCCAACAACGAAGTCATGTCAGCAACAAAAAGAACAACACAACAAATTAGTTTGTTATCAGGCTGCTGTTAGAACATGTGCAGGCAGACACAAGGGCCAGAAAAGTAAGGAACATTTTTAGAAAAAATTAGTTACACTGAAAATAGAACAATTCCATAATCTGTGCTGCTGAATATATTTTATATACATCATTTTTAAAAACACATGGTACACTATTAACCTTATAAAAACATGGATGTATTCTGAAAGTGTTAGATTTAAAATCCAATGTTTAGTGTCTATTCTATTATGTTCTATTCTATTTTCTGATGAACAAATGCGTTTTCAATTTAAAGAGTTGTTTTTTTCCAGATTTCTAGTGAGATGGCAAAATAAAAATGAAACAAGTACAATTATTTTCTCAGTTTCCGAAATTTGTCAGTGTGAATAAAAGCCATTTTCAATTAAATCACGAATGTGGTTGAAACAAATGAACTTTTAAACCTGTTACTTTTATGCATTCATGCTTGCACCTGTCTAACGATTTGGCACATTCACCACAGAGATGCAGCTCTCAGTTCATTACAATATTATGGCCACATTATTCATGAAATATGCGGTTTATCACTCTGTTTAGACATGATAATGTAGAAACTCCATCAATAATTAAAAAAACTATCTAATAATAATACCTATGAATTCAACTGAATTGTATGGCATGAACACCCCCTCCAAACTGTAATTTCGTTTAAAGGCAAAGACGAATCGAAGGCCAAACATTTGGAACAAAGACAATAATCTTCTGTCATTATTGTAATCATTTGGGTATCAGAGTAGAATACAGTTAAACATAATAATAATAATAATAATAATAATAATAAAGTATATATATTTTTGCAGAGATTTGATTCTCCGCTGTTTGCTTCATGTCCAGCAGCCATGCGTAAAAGTTCGCGCGTCTTGGTGCCTGCGGCTTAAAAGCTGTCCGTGCACGTGTCTACTTGCGCGTGAGTGCGTGTGTTTAGATAGCAGAGGCCTCTAGCCAGTAATAGCTCCATTAAGCAGAGTGGGAAGACGCTATCTCAGTGATCCGTAACGTCTACGTCCGCCCGGCAGGACTCAGCCAGCGGCCACACACCTCTCCAGCAACACGGTCTGATCTCTAGAACCGCATGGATTTAGGACACGTGGAATCAGAACTACTTAGAAAAGTGAAGCGCAACATGGTCACATTCACCATCTTTGCCTGACATGTGCGGACAAAGGGCACAAGAACAAAAAATAAACATAAATTTTATTGTTCACAAAAAGTAAAAGAATCACATCATATTGTGATTTTAGCTTTAACGTCAGGCTTCCACTGCTGATGTGCTTGGTCGCCATTCAGAGCTCTGAGTCGTTAAAAGTGCGGGACAGGCCTCTATATCTCTCACACAAGACCGCAAATACACCGCATGACGCAACCGCCTGTGTTTATGAACCCGCCCGGCCTGCTGTATAAATTGCGGCGTAGAATGGTTTACCTAATGGGACTTCTGTTTCTCGTTTTCTGTCACCCCGCACGCCAGACTCCGCTGACAAACGACCGACTTTTACCGGCAGAGGAATTCCTGATTTATGTGGGAAATGAAACGAGAGTGAAACGTTTTTTGTTTTTTTTGTTTCTTCTGCATTCAAATTAATGAAATTATCTCCACCCAGCAACCATTAAGACCTAGGGATTTGTATATAAACGCGCCAGAGGACAGGAGGCAATGTCCTCCGCAGTGATATATGTGTGTTTTGTTATTTTGTTTCCCATATTGTAGCGCGATGAAGGGGGAATAAACTTGAGGTGGATGCAGGGAGACCCGCCGCCCTGTATCGACTCCTAAGCCTCCACTTCCATTGTTATTACTGCAGAGGAAACAAGTCGTTACAGCCAAGACGCTCAGATTTATTACTCTGTTGTTTCTTAACTTAAGTAGAAATTGTCAGAGAGGCTTGTTGGTCTACTTTAATAACACGTGTGTCCAGAAGTAATAGAATAATTGTGCTTCTATGGCTCTTTAGTCTTATCACACTACAGGGCTTAATTTTGTCAGAGCTTTCGAGGAGTGGAGCAATTTCATGATGAATAATTTCCCCAGATAAACTCAGGCCATGATGATTCCTCCCGTCTCCTCTGAGAAGTCTGTGTATAAACTGCGGGGCATTAGTGCCTGCAGGGGGGAGACAGACCACTCCATCACAGCGCAGACAGTCCGGATTCCCCTCCTGCACCATTAGAGCCTGTTCGCCATTTTTCTCACTGAGCGTCTCCTTTATCAGCTCTCTATCTCCCAAACAGAGTCCAACCTGGCTGCTTTACAACCTGCCGAGGGTTTCAACCATCAATCATTGCGCGCTGAGCTCTGCCAGGCCGGCCTGAGTCCCCGTGTGTCTGTCCGGGTGTCAGGATGCTTCTCCGGAGCTCTGAGGCCGCAGGACCCGACAGGCTGCCACTTACTGTGACCTTTTTCTAGAGATGAAAGTCGGTACTTGCATGAATATCAACAGTATAAGTAACACATGTAAGAATACCAACATTTTCAGCATGCCAAATATAAAAAAGCGAAGCCCTTAGGAAGCGGATTCTTTAAAAAAAATGTCCCTCAATTCTCGATAACATAACAGAGGAAACGATATTTGGAAAGAAACAGCTTAAAAACGGTTTATTTTATGTTAAACTGTTAATTTAATAGAAATATATTCCTAACTGATTTTTTTATGGAATTTATTTAATGAATCATAAAACTTCTACTTTCACAAAAAGGTTTTCAGTTCTGACCGAAACTCAGAAAAAAAACGAAAAAAAACAAAAACCGGTCCGTCTTTATTTCTCTTATAAAAATCTAAACACGGGATTTAAAAAAAAAAAAAAACATCTTTGATGCTTTAGGCTATCCTCAGAACAGTTGATTTTAAATTTATCAAGTGGCTTCAACTGTTTTCTTTAATCCGACATTCAAAGAGCAATTTATAAAACGAGCAGAATTCCTCATCCCTGCGCCAACTTTAAATATTTTGTGCTATTTTGGAATTATTGTCATTTGCCATCCCAAATCATCTTTCTTTTCTATCATTTAAAAAACCTCCTCTGGGTAAACTGTTTTCCACAGCATGGACCAAGGGCCTACAGAGGTTTCAGCCCCCCCCCCCCCCCCCATTTCTGTTCTGCAGGAACTCACTTGTTCTGAAGATACAGAGAAAGTTCCCACTCACACGACCTCTGTCAGCCCTGATTAATTAACTTTGAATGAAGGCAGAAAGATTCCCTGCAACTTCTCAACCACAAGCTGAAGTAATGTGCCTGCGGTTGAAGGTTAAAATTTTACTTTTTAAGATAAACATTATATACATTACACACTTGTGTGTCTTTTACTTCATGAAATCTAAAATATAATGGTCCGAAAATGAAAATAAAAAAGAGCATCAGTGTGTCTTTAAATTTAATTAAATCTGGGTCTGCTCGCTTTGTTCATTTTTACGCACGGGTTTGGATTACAACTACCACACCTCTGCTGAAGGATGGAGGGCCACGTTACCCTGTGCGGTGCCGGTCCCTAAGCGGCTCTCCCTGTTTAGGCGGAGGAAAGGCCTGTTTCCTGGATCAGGCTAAACATGGGCCTCCGGAGCGCCACATTGCAGCGGGACGGACCCGCTTCTGGCCGGACGGACACCGGCAATAGATCACTTCGACCACCGGGGTCCCGGGGGCCAGGCGGGCAGAGGCTCACAGCTGTGAAGGGTCCGGAGGAGAAGGGGGGTCAAGGGCCCCTGCACTGCTGCTGCTCGGGAGTTTGTCATCCTTACTCCCCCAGGATGACAGCAGGGTGGAGAGGTGGAGGATGTTTATTGCTGTTTCTCAGGGAAGCTTCCTGCCTTTGACTTTCACTTTCACTTCCATGACACTGCAAAGACATTATTAGGTGGCAATTTCTTTTCTTTATTCATACCTACAGCCTGTGGTTAATTGTTGAAACCCCAAACTGGATCAGAAGGATCATAATTCATCAAGGACCTTTTGAGTTAATAAAAAAAAATTAAAACAGGGTAAAAAAATAATTAAATTTGTGTCATCATAATTGAAAAAAAAAATCTCCTAATCAAAAGCTCACATGTTGAATTTTAAATAAAAAATATCCAAAAGTCCAACATTTGATTAGAATGTTCTCACCTTTTTTTCTCTAATCCAGATTTTTTATTTTCTGAGACAAAATTTTTATGTGGATGCGTGTGCTACGTGACAAAATGAATCTCAGCGCCTCTTTTACTTTACCAAGATACCCATACCAACACAGGATGGCCACAGTGCCTCCTCCAGGGGAGGCAGGTGCATCAGCATGATATTTTCAGAATAAAAGTGTAACTTTTAAGGATTAAATCCGATCTTTTAATACCACTTTACACATTATGAGGCAGATTGTAAGTCACTATAGCGTCCAGGCAGTCTATACCAGATTCATTGACCAAAACCATCCTTTAGTTTAGTGTACGTTTAGGCATGAGGGGTGAGGGTAGGGATACCAAGTCACAGAATGTGACAGGGGACAGATTTCAGTGTAACACCAAGTCTGCCTTTCAGCAGTTTGGTATAATTTACATATTCTTGCCCTGCAGTTAGTTAGTAGTTGTAGTTATCTACACCCAGTGATGGTAAAGTTAGACTGAATGCAGCCAACAGTGGATCCATTTTCCTGAGGTATGCAGGCTTCACTGTTGTCCATAGATTCTATGACCTCAAATGTGACTGGATATCTGTCAGCGGTGTATTAGATATTACCAGAAACTCACATAATTCCCTAAATTGGCAGTAGTTGTTAACATACATTTATGGCTGACAGGGTTACAGTCGAATGTGACCGTGCATTCCTCAGAGAAGACACGTTGCTTCTGATTTTTACAAATGAACACCACAGACAAGTGTCTTTTATATCGAGGTTGTGTTGATAACCTTCAAAAATTAAAAGTCTGAATAGATCTAATTTATTAGGGAAGAAGAAAGTTGTTTTTCTGGTGAAATGGTGTGTGATGTTGGTGACAGGAAGTGGATGAACAAGTTCAGCTGAAACTCTCCACTCTGCATCACTTCTCTGTCACTTCAGACTCTCCTGAAGCTATTTGATATGTGTTCGGATGTTTACCTATATGCACGTCAGTACCCTGGGCTGTGTGTGAAGGGTGTATTATATGCTACAGTAGCCCACATGCAGAGCTGGATGGTGTGTGTGTGTGTGTGTGTGTGTGTGTGTGTGTGTGTGTGTGTGTGTGTGTGTGTGTGTGTGTGTGTGTGTGTGTGTGTGTGTGTGTATCAGCCCCTGTATGTGTGTGTGTGTGTGTGTGTGTGTGTGTGTGTGTGTGTGTGTGTGTGTGTGTGTGTGTGTGTGTGTATCAGCCCCTGTATGTGTGTGTGTGTCACGTGTTGTGGGGTTGAGTTTCCTCTGAGGTGAACTTGATGCTGTAACTCAGTCCTGTGAATCAGCTAATGAGCCTGTTGGACATGCAATTAGCTCTGGAGACATGTAATGATGCGGACAGCCCTCCATATGACACTTCATGACTGCACGACACACTTTGTGTGTGTTTGTGTGTGTGTCAGACCACTGTGAGTGATTAACACTACAAGCAGGGACTGCATGGTCCATTCTCTGTTTTGTGTCTTTAGTTAATATCATTACTTGGGAGCAGAGCAAAGCAGTAAACAGTTCAGTTCCTATATTTCCTCTTAAAAAGTCATGAAACTGAATCATGCAATGACTTACAAACGTCTTATTTCTCATGTCGACATGCTGTCTAATATTAATGTATGCAAAATACAGGAAATAGGACTTCTATTAAGCCAATATATGACAACTCAATAAAGGCACCACATTTTACACTTTTACTGTGTTTTATTTGCAGTCTTGATATCCATAAATATATTTTTGTGGTTTTAATTACTAAAAAGCCTCTCGGTTTAGTTTTACATGTCTTCTCTAAGCTTCCTTCTGGAGTTCTATCAGGAACAGGCTGTTTTGTGTCTTCAATGTGTATTGATATCAATGACCCTCTCCTCTGATAGACGGACTCTTTAATGAGTCACATTTGTCAGGTGGTCTTCATTCTTGTAGCTTGCTAGCGATGCTCCCTGTTTTCTTTCACATAAAAGCGTGGACAATGGGCTTTGCTGAGGATGGATATATTACATGAGCATGAGTTTGTGACATCACAAACTTACGGGACTCCAAATGGCGCATCCCAACGGCACCAGTTGATAAATACACGCTGTGAGCATTTAGACACTTTCACTGTATTAATACAGCACCTACCTGCTTTGTAATTTAAAAAAAAAGAAAAGAAATGGAAATCTGAATTTACTTAATATCGGACTCTTAAATGATCACACATCAAAACAAACAAAAAACAACAACAATATTAATTTGCACAGGAAAAGCTCTAATAAATATTTTCAAGGAATACACTTCCAACAATCTTTGTTTTGACAAACTCATATGATATCTTTCTCTTGTAAGTTGAAAACGTGTGAACACAGTTCATGGAATCAACATGTAGAAAGTTCTTTGAACATGACACTGATTGTAGGTGTTGTCCTTATTCATTATCGTTATTATAAGTGTTTATTCATTATCAAATCATGTGTTAACAGATGCAGTTGAAATATGCATATGTATTAATGGGTAAATGTTAAGTTAATTTGCATCAACCAAATTTGGATTTTTACAAAAATGTTTTTATTTATGTTATACATATAATATTATATATATATATATATAAATAAAAAAACAACCATCATACAAATAATCATTAAATGTGATTATGTTTTAATGTTTTCTTGCAATTTAAATGTATATCTGAAATCCCATCATGTGACATTATGTTCTGCATGTGACAAAGTGAAAAGTCTTGTTTTCTTTTAGGTGCCAGCTGGTATATTAAAAGAAGCTTTTTTCCCACTTTCAAATCTCATTTAGACTCCACATATGTTTTGCATGTGATGTGTGTATCCTGCATGTGCACATATTTACATAGCGTGTTGTGTACGTGTGTGCACGTGTCTTCATCAGGCAGCAGGTTGTGTGTGACCTTGTTGACCTGCAATGGATTAAGCAGCTAATATATCTGTGGAATCGATGTACAGGTCTAATCATAGCAGAGGGGGTGTCTGCTATTACAAACACACACACACACACACACACACACACACACACACACACACACACACACACACACACACACACACACACACACACACACACACACACACACACACACACACACACACACACACACACACACACACACACACACACACACACACACACACACACACACACACACACACACACACACACACACACACACACACACACACACACACACACACACACACACACACACACACACACACACAGAGTAATGCAAGGGTTCTAGCCACCTGCCCTGACCATGATAACTAAATGCCTGACTTGAGGACCGGCCAAAATGTGCTCACTCTGTGTCGAAAACTCTCATCTCTAATTTCTACAATTGGAAGTCACAAACAAACACACACATGCTTGAATTTTTAAATGTAGTTACGAAGCCTCGACACGAGCCAGTTATCTTTCAGTGCTGAAGGTTTCATTGACATGTTTGCGAGCGTGCAGCGGGGCTGAATACACACACTGATACAAGGGTTTTTCTTTCTTTGTGTGGACAACCACTGATATGATGCCTTCTTTTACCCCATGAATCATCCCAACCGGTCTAATCTCAAAATGTCCTCACTTCAGTGGTTTCAACCTAACATTTGTCTGCACAAGTATAGAAAGACATTCTGTTTCCATCACTTCAGATGTCATTAAATTGACATAAATTCCCTTTCTGGATATTTACTATAACCAATAAATGTCTAAACATAAACTTCACACTAACCTTATCCTGAATTTACCTTAACCTTAAACCAAGTTGTCATCCTAAAATTCAGCTTAATGATTAACATTATTTGGACTTGCTTTTTTGTCCCCAAAAGAGAGGTGGGTCCCTAATATGTGACTGTGTAACACACACACACACACACACACACACACACACACACACACACACACACACACACACACACACACACACACACACACACACACACACACACACACACACACACACACACACACACACACACACACACAGACATTCTTCACTTAGAGTTCTTCGTACACACCCTGAAATAGTCCTTGGCCAGACTGAAAAAGAATGACACACACACACACACACCTTAGCAATGCAGCAGTGCTCACGTCATGTACAGGCCTGTCCTAACGGCTCTGTGTGTGTGTGTGTGTGTGTGTGTGTGTGTGTGTGTGTGTGTGTGTGTGTGTGTGTGTGTGTGTGTGTGTGTGTGTGTGTGTGTGTTTTGGGCAACAGATCACAGAGCTGGAAACATGACAACATTCCCTCTCGCCGCATCCGAGCAGCGACAGGAATGTCAGGAGGTGTCGGCCATGTTCTGACGCTCTGATGTGAGGATATGTAGCGCCCGGAGTCACATTTCGTTCTTCCACTCCACTGTGCAAAACTGCAGAGCTGCTGGGACTGTGTGATCGTGTGATGATCATCAATCTGCAGGATGAAAGCAGACAGTTTTATTTTTTTTACCAGAGGCTGCGGTGGATCAGAGTCAGAGAGAGAATTTAGTGTTTGTGTTTATATTATATGGATATATAGAAAGACCCTGGGCTGCAGATGTAGTGACAACAAAAAGAGAGCAAGCTTAATCTCCATGTATGTCAAAATGTCTCCAACCAACAAGCCAGAAGGTCTTGCATTTTGACCAAACTCTTTATACTATTGCATACATTTTTGTGAGCAGTCTTCTTATACTGAAAAGCAAAAAGTGAATGAGTGAATACTTCTGGTCACTCAACCCGTCCTCACCAACCTGTCCTCTACTCTAGTGACATTTCGTCTGCTCAAGGAAATCCCCATTTACCTGTATTTTTATGACAAGTCCTCGCAGCAAAATCCCTCTCTATTGTCACTCCTTGCATTGAATTTGACCAAATACTTCCCTCAGTTTTTAAGTAGAGTTTGGCACTGGGCTTTGTTTCACTCCTTCAGCTTTGTGCAGTAACATCAATGTTCCCTAAAAGGGAAAAAAACACAAGAGTTGTTTCAAATATTAGTTTCTTAATGACAAGACAATGCAAATTCAGTCATTTTGGACATCGTTCTCATGACCATGGTGGGACGGAAAGTAGAGTTAATGTTTCTAAAACAATCTCAAGTAACTCTGTTGGTACCACACATTGTCTACGATTTTTTTCAGGCCAGAGTAAGATTATCATCTTCTAAAAAAAAACCACAATATTAAATGACACCATGGGCCTCCATTGGCGTCTTTATGACAATACAAAATTATTATATGTTCTTTCAAGTTGTTGTTGACTCAGGCTGCTTTCTCGATGTCTCAGTTGGTCCAACCTGCTTGAACACTCAGTGAAAAAACTTTAAACAGTGTCAGTCTTAGACTCCTCTGTGGAGCCAGAAGAAAGTCTGAAAAAAGAGGATGATAGAAAATACAACTATAATTCAAATTGTTTTACACCTTATATATGCCAAGTAATTATTCATTAGGAAAATTATTCCCTGCAACATTTTACCTGTTTCACCAGGACAATTTAAGAAAAAGATGTTAGGTGCTATGTTCTGTATATCTTCTAATAATCATGATATTCCATCTAAATGCCTAATCAAAATTAATCTGTGACAGTTCTAAACTATGCAATGTTCCCCGAGCTGGTCAGAGAGCTTAAAAAGTTGCACACACAGCAGACCACGTGCTGAGCTTTCCGACTCTGATGAATTAAAAGAAAAATGTCCACCGAAGCCAGAAAGTCAAGGTTTCAGTCTGACACACTGCAGCAGCATGTGGAGGGAGGCTGTCCTTCGGCTGCCCGAGGAAACACGCATCCATCATGCTGCTGTGTCCTTGAGCGCGATACTGAGCCCCTTCTCCAACTCAGAATCTCCTCATTAGAAACCAACTACATATCGTACTTCATCAAATATTAAGTTGCTTGCTATTCCTGCCGTGTAACAGATTATTTCCCTGCTGACTCTCTGCTGCAGGAGAACATGTTGTGACTCTTCCTGCTCTCCTGGACTGAGTTTGGGCACCTGAGAGCTCAGCTGTTGCAGGATGTGGGAAACCACAAGCCTCCCTCAGGACCAACCGGACACTCACAGCCAGCAGGTGCGTTGCAGCACATGCTGCACTGTTGATAGTAGCCATGGTGTTTGCTCTTGAGATGAAGGGAGGAATTTTATTTCTTTCCCCACGAGGAGTTTCACACGCTGCATGTTGTGCAGATTTTATTATTTCCTCTGATTTTGCTTTTTTTTTTTTTTCAAAGAATTGAATAATAAAGGGACTGTTTTGGCTACCCAATCAGAAAAGTAGTTAAGGAGTCAATTCTCTGTTGGATAATTACGAAATTTAATAATATATGTTAATAATTATTGTAATATGATTTATATGTACTTTGACAATAATTTATGTTTAAAATTTGCAAAGGCACGGTAAAAAATGCAGTGTAACAACATCTGCTCACAGTATTTTGAAAATATCCCTCTAAGTATCAGTGATGATACTTTAAATTGTTACACATAATTCTAATTATATGATTTGATTACATTATAATTATGATCAATATTTTTTCCTCATTCCAGAATGTGTCATAAAATATTTGAGAGCAAAAGTAAGACAAATATAAAACAACTAAGACAGAACACAACACATAACAACAAATCTGAAAGCGATTTAATTCACGGCAAGCTGGATGATGGGATTCCCCGATCGACTCAAAGAGCAGCATTTCTATTTATGGTTTCACATCAGGCTGTTTGTGGTGAATCCAGCTTTCCTTCACAAGTTGGGTTTAGTTTCAATATATATATTATAAAACTCTGACAGAAATCTGGGTTACTTTAATTTTTAATCCCTCATTTATCGTTTCTGCCTGAGATTTGAATGTAAAATCCACATTGGACAGCGATAAAGAAACAAGCTGAGCTTCAGATTTTATTCAAGGACGTATCAGTGTGTGAAAAACAGGAAACAACAGCATAATCTGGGTCCTTTAAGATTGTTTTGGGACATGAAGGAAGAAATCCCAGTGATCTGTGGCATGCTCTTTATTTGGTGGTCTGAAACCATTTAAATTTAGCTCGACACTCATATATTACTTAAGTTATAAATGTTATCATTGATTCATCATGAGGCATTGAAAGGAATAGTCACCATCCCTTACTGGGCACTGGCACTGTAAACCCAATTGGCAGTTTATCAGGTTGCTAAAACTAAACAGCAGTCTGCAATAAACTTGACCTCCATGCAGGTTCGACTGTTTATTTTTTTTATGGTTTTGAAGAGGCATTAACTCAACTCAACTGTGTGATCACCTCAGAGAATGTAGTTTGTGGTCCTCTTAAACAGTTCTGTACTAACTTTGTTAATCAGCCTCCCCACATTGCTGCGTAAACAAAATATCATGTCTCAAACATTTAGCAACAATCAGCTTTCAGCTAACTCTGGTGCAGTTTATGGTACCATAAATTATATGGTACATACTGGCTTCCAAATACATTCGATTAAATAGAGAAATGCCTGTTATCCAGCAGAAATTGCACATACACGGCTTTCTGGGAACTGTTTCAGCATCTTTGAGCTCATTAATTTATGGCTTACAACTTTACTGTTTTTTTTTAGACAGACAAGTTAGCAACTTGTTTGTGGCGCATCCAGGACAGCCAAAGTCTACACATCAGAAAATGAAAATGGGGAAAATGAAAAACACTTCTGGGGGTTTGGATTTACAAACTTGTGCGCTCACCACACCTCTGTGGCAGGCAGCTCAAGACTACATGAGCTACCCGCTGTAACTGTTGTTTAAAGTGTCAGTGCCGTGGTTGTCAATGAAGAAGAATATAAATGTGTCTCTGGATCTGCTACATGGATCCTGACACCCTTTTGAAAGTATCCATCATGAGTCTGACATCTTATAAGATTACAGCACTAAATCTATGGGCTACTCTTTTGAGATAAACTTGAAAAACTTTAAACCTATCCTGCGTTTCATTGTATTTGCAACTCATTGTATCAACATCGTTCCCATCTATCTGTTTTCCAGGGTTATTTATTTCAGATAGACATTAAATCACTCTCTTACTCCTCGGCTCTCCAAACAGGTGGCGTCGTGCAGCATCTCTGCTGGACAGATGCCATCCCGTCCAGTCTGAAACCTTTTTAAAGCTGTCTATTTGCTGCCTCATTGGTATGAATGAAACCAGAAGCGTTGTGGTGCGGCCCCATGACCAGAACCAAGAGGTCAGGGATGGGTCACCGCTGTCACCAGAGCAGAGATGGGAAACTATTACTGGAGCTATTGTGGAGTGGCAATAACTCATGTGAAAGGAAGTTGCCTTGTTGTGTATGTGTGTGTATCTGCATGTTCTAATGACGATGTACGTTTACACAAATCTATCTATAGACCCCATGTTGCTTATGATTTATAGTGCAGCAGTGACACTTTAAAAGTCCCTGGTGTCCTCACTGCTGAAATACACAGAATAATGAGCTGGGACCAAAAGATGAAGGATAACTTGTACTTCCTTTTTCAGACTGTTTTACTTGATTAATTAACAATACAAAAAGTTTTAAATCTATATTATTTAATGAGGAAAAAAAAGCTTTCAACACAAACACGGTCATGAATCTGCATATAGAAAATGTAACAATTTTGCGTGAATGTGTTTATATGCGTACATGTCAGTGTGTATCTCCATCCTCCAAAGTGGACTCATGACCTTCCAGCATGTAAACAGTGTTTCAGAGGGATGAACTCAGGCTGTTGCTTTCTCCCCCTGTGGCGTGGCAGTCAAAATGACAATCTGTTATTGGGATAGAGCACTTGGCTCCTCCATCACAAGCCAGCGCTGTAAATAAAAAGCTTCCACGTCAGCTTTTTGCCTCGCCGCTGTGGTTTTTGGTCAAGAAATGCCCCGATGTTTAGAGACAGTAAAATACACATTAAAATCGGGGAATTTGGGGCCAGTGTGTGTTGCATAAACACACACATACATATGATGATACACACAGATTTACTGCAAACACACACGCACACACACACACACACACACACACACACACACACACACACACACACACACACACACACACACACACACACACACACACACACACACACACACACACACACACACACACACACACACACACACTCAGCTCCAGCCGCTCAGCCAACGCAGCACAGCAGGAGTCAAGGTCTCTGAGGCAAAACTAGACTTTCACTCTTGTGGTAAACTGACACCAGCTCAGCTCTGCTCACATCAGTTCTGGTCCCAGTTTCTAGTTTTCATTTACAGTTTGAACACTCACAAAATATACAGACACATGAAGCTTTCCCCTTCACAAGTGAAGTGTGAAAAAGTTACATTAGACCACAAAGTTTGACTCGATCTCAGTTTGAAAATACTTTATCGAATCAAAATGATGTTCATAATGAAGTATTTTAACCAAATATCATATGGTTGCATGAGTCTTTCTTGCACTGTGAAAAGAACCCCAAAGTTTTCTTAAAAAAAATGATCCAGCACTAAAAACAGTATTATTGACTTAGATTTAAGGCTGAGTATAGCTCCATTTGAGCAACAATTTCTCAGATATTTAGGTTAAATATCTCTTAGACACGTTATGTAAGGTGTAGAGTGAAGTTGTCCGATTTTTTTTGTCAGCTTGAGCTGAGAAATCGACTGACCATGTTACAGAGACAAATTAAGACCGGTCACTTTGAAAGAAGTGTGTCTTTCGTTTGGCTTTTAAATAAAAATTTTTTTTAATACAGTTGCTTCATAAATTTATTCAATGAAAGAATTTTACCTTTTTTTTTTTCTTGCATGTTTCTTTTTTCCCTGGCACAAATATGTATCGCTATATCTAAAGACAAGTAGTTCTGAAGTGTTGGAGAGAAAACATTTCAACATGGAAGCTGAGAAGATTTCCCCAAGAAAGGAATGTTATTTCAAAACTAAAATATATTTCCATAACTCTTTTACAACAAATATTATATATAAATAATATAATAGATTGTCTATTATATTTAGAACAAACATTGTTAAGCTTTCTTATTCTTAAATGAAAATGGTCATAAAATCAATTTTCAGTTATTTCTGGTATTTTCATTCTTCATCTTCCTCTCTGTAAAGCTGCTTCCAGTCCTTCACTGGAAGATGAGTCGCCCTCTAGTGGAGAGAAATCTCCGAATCCTGCTAAATTTGAAAGAAATGAAGATTGTTGACTCTTTAGTTGGATGTCACTGTGTTGCTTGCCAAGTATAGGAGAAGCACATGCATATGAACACACACACGCACACACACACACACACACACACACACACACACACACACACACACACACACACACACACACACACACACACACACACACACACACACACACACACACACACACACACACACACACACACACACACACACACACACACACACACACACACACTTCGTCCAGTTCCCATCAGCTGCTGTGCACGGCTTTGTCAGTTCCTCTAAGAAATGAAGACCCAAAAATAGGAGCTGACTGTTCCCAGACTTCAGGCATCTCGTGAAGTTCAGTAACCTTGACAGCAGCCGGCTGGCATGGCAACAATGAGGCTGTCAGTCAGCCGGGGGAAGACAACAACCTTTGGACAGTTCAGGGATGCTTGCTTGGCTCTGCAACACAGGACTATTAACTGTTTTTTGGTTTTGTACCACTGACTAGACTGATAACACTTTGCAATTGATATAAAGATGAAACAAATATTTTGACAATGGACAAGTCTGTGTGAGAGGGGTTCAATTTAAAACATTAAGCCAACTGAGGAATTGAGTGATTGTTTTCCCTATTTGTAGCAATACTCCTTTAAAGTATTTAAATTTTATGTTCTCAATATCTTAAGAGTGGTGGAAGAAGTATTCAGAATCGATGTAAAAATATTACACAAGTAAAAAATTACCACTTGAGTGCAGAAGTGTGAGCATCAGAATGTAGTTAAAGTATTAAAGTAAAAGTACTGGTCTGATCCCTCAAACTGATATGTTACTCACATATCTCAATATTTCTAACCAATATATCACGACAATATGTCTATTGGTACTTTCACAAAATATTTATACAATGAGATTTCTGATGAAACCAGTGACAATGTTTTGTATTTTAAAAGCTTGTTATGTGACCTTTGCTTTAAAACCTCCATTATAAAGTGAGTAGTGGCGTAGAAAGTACAATATTTCCTTCTGAAATGGGGTGGAGCGGAAGTATAAAGTAGCATCAAATGGAAATACTCAAGTAAATTATAAGTACCTAAAAATTGTGTGTGAGTAAATGTACGTAGCTACTTTCAATCACTGCTTGTTCCTGACGTTTCTTCTAACCTGCTTTTTGGACTTGTGAAGCCAAACGCTGACTAACTTGCTGCATTACTGCTTTGCAGTTAGAAAAAAGGAGAGGAAGTCAGCATGAGGGCCTGAATTGTGCATTTTTCAAATTTGAATGCAGACCCATATGCCCCTCCTCCATCCTCCCAACAACCCATCTCTGTCTTGTCTCCTCTTCACTGATGGGTTATGGCCTGATGACAGGACAGGCCTCTGGTCAAACAAACAGCAGACACGCTGCTGGTAAAGGCCGTCAGTCAACAGTCTCCTCCCACTGTGACCTCTGACCCTGTCTGACACCTCCACCACCCCCTTCGCCCTCTCCTCCGCCTCTTCCTCACAGACACAGGTCCTGTTTGTTGATATGTATGCAGTGATACGGATCACTTCCTGCCAGAGAACACCCAGACTCAACACAGACGAGAAGACGGAGAGGCATCGCTGGGTATCCACGCACTGAGACATACAGTACACACACACAAACGCCAACCTACACTTTTTGTACGGTCTTGGTCCCGGCTTAGCAGCGTAAATTACTGTGTTGACAAGTTGTTGTGCACACAAGTCTGACAGAGAAGGAAATGAGACCTATAGCTCGCTGACACACCACACCCCATTAACTGTCAATACAAACCACATCCACAGACACAGTAACACAGAGACAGTCCAGGAGGTGATGACCAAAGAGGCTCCCAGGGACACATAGAGGCCCCACTGATGCTGAGGTTCTCCTCATAAACATGTTCGGACCAGCTTTCTACTGATGTGTCAATTAGGCCTATTTGTTATTCACCTTCAGCACTGCCTGTTATGTCGTTGTAGTTGTTTTATTATATATTATATCTACGAGATGTGATATACAGCGACACCTCTCAGCTGGACCTGGAGATGGAAATCATACTTGACTAAATTCTTGTTCTCAATCTCAATTTTACTTCAAATATAGCAATTTGTCTTTTTGCTCAGTTTTTGTTGTCTGCTTACCCTTGAGAGGAAATATCTCTCTATTGCTGCTAAATGTTGCACCGAGCTCACCAGCTCATCCCAAAGTGTGTCTGTCCGCTGTTCAGTGCAGAACAGGGAATATATTGTATAGTATAAACTGTATATATAGGTATATAAAGCCCAGAGGAGCAGCAGATTTAAGTAATAAATCTCTGTAGGTTCATCGTCAGAGTGACCCTTTCACATTGTTACATGCTTTTCACTTTGTCATCTGATGTTTCGTTAATATGAAATAAAAAAATTTGCTGTTTCATCAACAGAAGTTCATAATGTAACATTTAGGGGATGTTTAAGATGTCATATTATTATGATTATGCAATACCAGAACACCCACTTCAACAACAGTTTTCAAGTGCCCACCAGTCTTGCTGGCAGAAAGTGGTAAAAACCAAACTACTATGTGGTTGCAGCTGTCTGAGTATGTGTCCACCAGGGTGAGTACAACTTGACATAATCTTTACATAATCTTCTGTTACGAACTTAATGTGTCTGCCAAATACAAGACAGGGTTGATTATTGTGAGCGGAATGTGAAGAAGCCACCTTACATCAAGCCTGCAGCCACTTCCTGCTGGTTGAATTTACACTGACCAGCTGTCCACTTACAGAACAGCCCAAAATATCTGGTTGTTTAAAACTGAATGTTTGTAGTTGCATGCAAACACATAACATGTCCTGTTGTTGCTGTTGTTGCTTCTCAATAAAAGGCTTGTTTGCCAACCTAAACATTTATTGGTTGGACCGCAAAAGCAGCAACACATTTCAAAAAAGTTCGAACAGGGGCATGTCTACACCTCTTCTGAACTCTTCTTCTTCTGAGATCATTTGGTGGAGTTTTGAAAGTGAAATGTTGTCCCATTCTTGCCTGATATAGGATTTCACCTGCCCAGCAGTTTGGGGTCTCCTTTCTCATAGTTTTCATTTCATAATTTACCAAATGTTTTCAACGGGGGCCGGGTCTGAACTGCAGGCCGGCCCGTTTAGCACCCTTTGTACCATGGAGCAATGCTGTTGCCAACGTGAAGACTTTTTTTTTTCTTTTTTTCTGAAATAAGCAAGGCTTGCTTTGGATTGCAGCTCAGTCCATCTTAAATACGCTCAGGCCCAGAGAGGGAATTTCTGTATCACGTTTGTATATGATTTCCTTTTTATATGGTAGAGTTTTAACCTGTACTCATGGATGCAGCGACAAACTCATGGACAATAGTTTTTTAAAGTGCTACTGAGCCCATGCAGTGATTTCCACAACAGAATTATTTCACGTTTTTCATGCAATACCGCCTGAGTGCCTGAAGATCACAGCCATTCAGTATTGGTTTTTAGCCTTCTACCTCGTGTAAATAGATTTCTTCGGATTATCTGACACACAGAGTGAAAATAAAAACCCTGTTGCACAGAACAGATATGGTACATCTTTAAAACGCTGAGTCAATATTAAAAAAAGTTTGCTTTGATGGTTCAACACGTTTCAGTGCTTCAGTGTTAAAAATAACATCAACATTTTTTCAAAAGCTCTTGTAATATTTGAATTAAAAAGATGTTTCAACAGTGCATTTAAAAAAAAAAGTTGTGCCAATGTTTCTAATGTGTCCACTTTACAAAAATATCTCATCACATTTCATTCCACACAGGGGAAGGAACACAAAAACACCGACATGCACAGTATAGCTTTATCTAATAAATAGTTTGTTGATAAACTTTATGCTACACGAGCATTTTACAATGTGTTACTAAATTTCTTTGTGTTCTCCTAATGTGTTTACATTTAGCACAAGATGTGCTCCTTGTGAAAAAGCTGTGTAGAGCCCTGTGTCACTAGGAACTACCTTAATGAAACTGAATGCCTCCGTGTTACAGATACTCCATTTCTCAGTGTTATAGGCTGACTGTAACAACCACTGGTACATCTTGTTTGTACGATACATCTGCTGAGTGTGTACATTTGTTTTTTATGGGTATTTCTGCGTGTATTTGCTTGTCTGCTGTATGTTTCATATTGTGTATATCTAGAAGGGTATATGCATTCTTGTGTGTGTGTTTTTGTGCGTGTGTCAGAGCTTGTTTGAGTGTATATTTGTGTGTGTTTCTGAGCATGAGCAGGCAGAAACTAACACTAAGCAGCTGTCAGAGAAGCGCTGGCTATCGTCTTCCCCGGGGGGTTGGCCTGTCAACTTGTCCCACTGACGGCTCTCCTCTCTCAGCCTCGCCTTGCCTGGCCCGGGGCTGGTTAAGATGTGTGTGTGTTCTGCTCCTGCTGGGGCCTTAGCAAATCTGATAATTACTGACCTGACAATGATTCCCCCCCTCACCTCCCCTAAAAAAAAACAAAAAACACCCACCGACTCCCGCGTCCAAGACCTCCTCTGAATGGTGAGCAGCCTCCACTGAGAATAAGCTTAATACAGACATACAGTGGATGAGGCACATGAACGGAAACATTGGATCCCTCCTTAGCTTTTCCATACACACTCAATCACACACACACACACACACACACACACACACACACACACACACACACACACACACACACACACACACACACACACACACACACACACACACACACACACACACACACACACACTGGGAGTTTTTCCCCATTCCTCAGATGTTTCCCACATGAAACATGGAGAGGAATGAAAACATCAGAGGTTGAAAAAAGTTTTTGAGGGAGCTGGTGTATATGTGTTGGAGAGCTGAACAGTCTGGCAGTCAGCATGCAGGTGCTTTGCCCCCTGTGTGCCCTTGTGAAAACCACCCACCCACCCACCCCACACACACACACACACACACACACACACACACACACACACACACACACACACACACACACACACACACACACACACACACACACACACACACACACACACACACACACACACACACACCTTCCACTGCTGTTCAGAGGACCTTGCTGCAGGATAACAGGTGCTGACAGAGAACATGCAACCGTAGCTGCTTTTGTCTTTCCGGCTGGATGAAATCAGATTATCCAACTGGTTCCCTTTCACAACGCTACGACGAGCACGTTTTTATACACATATTAAATACAGTATATTCAGCGCCACCAGTTTAACTATCTACAAAACCCTTTATTCACACAGACCTTAGCACAGGATATTTGTAGAATGAAGAATGTATTTTCTCTTATGAAGACCAAACTGTTGTAGTATTTTAAAGCTAGTGGAGATATGTGACAAGTGTGGAGCTTATAGACAGCAGCTACGTGAAGCAGGAGAGCAGTATTAGCCAACAGACAAGCAATACTGAGTTATTTAATTGTGGAAGATGCTCTAATTCTACTTTTCCTGTTTCACTCATTGTTGCATTTCAGCCATGCAAAAAGCATAGCTCTAGAATCTAGACCATCGTTGCAATATGATACTCCAGACTTAAAAATCTCTACAATGATTTTTTACAGACATTCATGGTCTCCAGATGTTGAAGTCAACTGGTGATTCTTTGACTTTACCTGAAATGCCACCACATGTGTGGTTTCGGGTGGTTTGTATCAACAACTATTAGATGAACTCTTATCAAATTTGGCATCCATGTCCCCCTCAGGATGAATTTGACCAGGTGCTTCCTTTACTTTTCATTTAGCAGCCTGATCAGTTCAAAATGTCAGATTTGTGCAAGATTTGACTTCATAGCCAAACACCATCAAAACTACTGACATTTCCAACAGACCCGGCTTTATATTGTGGTTTGTGATAATAAGGTAATGCTAGCATGCTAACTTGTAAAACTAAGCTGATGAATGAGAGTGTTAACATGGTGATGAGCTTCTGTACAATCCTTCAGAAAATTTTAAATGAAAGATTTATATGATGCTCAAAAAAGAAAAGAATCCGATTTCTTCTTTCACCACAATTTCCCTCTAATTCTGAAGAAGATGATTGTTTTCTTTGATTGTTTTTGATTGTTTGAACATTTTGTGTAAAGTACAGTAGACTTTAGGTTAAGAATAAGTGACATAGCTATTCCAAATCTGATTCAGAGTCTAACTTTTTAAATTGGGGTTTGGTCCAATGGGTTGTTCCCCTCTGCCCCTCACTGCACAACAAAACATCTCTCTTGTTTTTTACACTCTTGGAAAATATCTGAAAACCCCTCTCTCCGCCCTCCGGCCTGCCCCGCAGTCAGCAGAGCAGGGGCCGAGGCTGCAAAACGTCCGTCATGTCGACAAATTGACTCAATCAGCCTCATCCAGGAGCATTGGCCCCTCGCCCCTTTGAAATCTAACACTGTTGATGGTTCATCAGAGTGTTTCTGGAGAGCCACAGGAAAAGGAAAAAAAGTGGAGGAGAGGTTGAGACCTCATCATCTCTGGCAATGACAGAGTGAGAGGAGAGCAGCGGGACAACTGTGTGATGTGTGAAGTGCCATGTGAGTGTGTGTTTGTGTACTGCTGTCCTGTTGAAAACCATTTTGACTCACAGACATGAAAAATTATGTCAGTATGCTGTATATAGGCTTATTTTTGGGGTTTATGATTTGTATTTTTTTCCTAAAGAGAAGTGAAGTTTTATTTATGGATTTTAATGAGAAAATGTGTCGGAGAGTCAAATTTCACGAATACAAAAACATGTTGCTTTAGCTAGAGGAGGGCTGGAAGTGGGGGCTATACAGATGGGAACCTGAAGCTATTTATCAAACACTTAAAGATATAACACAGGAGGGAGGGAGAGGGAAGACACAGATCGAAAGACACGAGGAGAAAAGAGAAAAACACCTAAATGTCTCAAAGTTAACAACAGAGTGGATGAGAAGCTGCCTGTGTGAATGCAAAGTTCCAAATGTTTTCAGCTTAACTTTTTACTTCATTAATGATTTTTATGAAAATATTATATTATATTATATTATATTATATTATATTATATTATATTATATTATATTATATTATATTATATTATATTATATTATATTATATTATATTATATTATATTATATTATATTATATTATATTATACTTTGATGAATATCGAAAGGGGAAGCTCTAATTTAAAACATCTTTTATTTTTTCATTCTACATAAACATCTTAACAACAAGCAGTGATTACTCTGCCTCTTCAGGATTATATGTGAACATAGTGAAAAAATAAAGTACATGCTTAAAGCCAAACCATTTCAAATCACGTTTTTATTCCACATTGCAGTAAACTGTGAAATGAGGGGGAGTTTTGGCTTTCTGAGACCACATTTAAACTGCAATGACTAATTTGAAATAACCTCAAGACTAAAGTCATCATGACTCTGCACATTCTTCTGCAGAACCACACTGACCTCCTGTGGCTGAATGCTGGTCCTGCTTTAATTCGTTGGATGTTGTCAGATAATAGGCAACATATTTGCACCCAGGTGGTCTGATAACACACTCAGCTTATCTGAACCACTTGCTGCTTATCACTGAATGTTTTTGTAAAGTGGAGATTCTAGTTCAAAAGCATTATAGCACCTACAGGAAAATTGATTATTACAACATATTTCATAATTGCGCACACAGCAGTACATACACGTTCAGCTGAAAATAACAGTCACGTGACAACATAAAATTATTTCACTATTTTGATAAATATTTGTAATTTTAATGCAATTGAAAATATTTAATGGTTTTAGCTTCTGGAATGTGAAGAATCCCTGCTTTTTTATACAGTTATCAGTCTAGTTTACCTTTAATAATATGAATGTTTGGACAATGCATTGGACAAAACCAAAACTGTTCAGATACCTGTGTGTAATTGGAACAGTGAATTGTTAATATTGTCAGAAGTTTTACAAACCATGCAATTAGTCAAATTAATCAAGAATATTATCCGTAGATGAATTCATACAATGAAAATTATCATTAGGTGCAGCTGTATAACAAAATAGCTCCACCTCAATCAATGACAATAGCACTATTCTGCTTTTATGATGTGTGTGTAATTATCAAATTTAATAGTATATAAATGATAACAGTTACGTGGGCCATTTTTTCTTTATCATGTATATATATGTATATATATACTCTTAATACATATAAATAGTATATAAACTTCAAAGTCATATGTACACTGCTCCAAAAAATAAAGGGAACACTTAAACAACACAATGCAACTCCAAGTCAATCACACTTCTGGGAAATCAACCTGTCCAGTTAGGAAGCAACACTGATTGTGAATCAATTTCACCTGCTGTTGTGCAAATGGAACAAACAACAGGTGGAAATGAGAAGAAATTATCAAGACAACCCTATAAAGGAACGGTTCTGCAGGTGGTGACCACAGGCTATTTCTCTGTCTTCATCGTTTCTGGATGATTTTTGGTTACTTTTGCATTTTGCCAGTGTCCTCACCACTAGAGATAGCATGAGGTGTCTACAACCCACAGAAGTTGCTCAGGTAGTGCAGCTCATCCAGGATGGCACATCAATGCACGCTGTGGCAAGAAGGTTTGCTGTGTCTGTCAGCACAGTGTCAAGAGCACGGAGGAGATACCAGGAGACAGGCCGGTCCACCAGGAGACGTGGAGGGGGCCGTAGGAGGACAACAACCCAGCAGCAGGACCGCTATCTGCTCCTCTGTGGAAGGAGGAACAGGAGGAGCGCTGCCAGAGCCCTACAAAATGACCTCCAGCAGGCCACTAATGTGCATGTTTCTGCTCAAACTGTCAGAAACAGACTCCATGAGGGTGGTACGAGGGCCCGACGTCCACAAGTGGGGCCTGTGCTTACAGCCCAACACCGTGCAGGGCGATTGGCATTTGCCAGAGAACACCAAGATTGGCAGCTTCTCCGTCGGCGCCCTGTGATCTTCACAGATGAGAGCAGGTTCACACTGAGCACATGTGGCAGATGTGACAGAGTCTGGAGACGCCGTGGAGAACGTTCTGCTGCCTGCAACATCCTCCAGCGTGACCGGTTTGGCGGTGGGTCAGCGATGGTCTGGGGAGGCATTTCTTTGGAGGGCCGCACAGCCCTCCATGTGCAAGCCAGAGGTACCCTGACTGCCATTAGGTACTGGGATGAGATCCTCAGACCCATTGTAAGACCACATGCTGGTGCAGTGGGCCCTGGGTTCTTCTGATGCGTGACAATGCTCGGCCTCATGTGGCTGGAGTGTGTCAGCAGTTCCTGCATGATGAACGCATCGATGCTACGGACCGGCCTGCCCGTTCCCCAGACCTGAATCCAATCCAGCACATCTGGGACATCATGTCTCGTTCCGTCCACCGACGCCACGTCGCACCACAGACTGTCCAGGAGTTGACTGATGCTTTGATCCAGGTCTGGGAGGAGATCCCTCAGGAGAACATCTGTCGTCTCATCAGGAGCATGCCCAGGCGTTGTAGGGAGTGATACAGACACGTGGAGGCCACACACACTACTGACCCTCATTTTGACTTGTCTTGAGGAATTTCCACAGAAGTTGGATCAGCCTGTGATCTGATTTTTCCACTTTTATTGTGAGTATGATTCTGAATCCAGACCTCCGTGGGATAATGATTTTGATTTCCATTGATCATTATGTTATTTTGTTCTCAACACATTCCACTATGTAATGAATAAATATTTTCAACTGGAATATTTCATTCATTGAGATCTAGGATGTGTTGTTTAAGTGTTCCCTTTATTTTTTGGAGCAGTGTATATTACATAAATAAAACAAAATAAATATATAGGGAAAAGCTAAATATTGCGTGATATCCAATACTGCGCCGTGATTGGCTATATTCGGGGCTACGTCAGTGTTACGCGCCTTCCTATTGGTAGCCGGACTGTGACGTCTCTTCTGTCCGCTCTGAACCAGCGGGGTGAAGGTGAACCCGGTCCATCGCGCTCTCTCTGCCCGTCACTGGAAGCACCCGCTCCCCGTTTGCACCACCTGCACTGCACCGGGATCATCTGCTTTCCCCCGAGCCATGTCCATATTCAGCGATGTCCCGCAGGCACCTCCCGTGGCGGTCTTTAAACTGAGCGCTGACTTCCGGGAGGACGGCCACCCGCAGAAGGTGAACCTGGGAGTCGGAGGTAAGCGGTGATAGCAGCCGGCTAATGCTACCTAGCTTGCTGTGGCAGTGAGTCCTCCAGCAGGAATATCTGCTCCGAGCTGTTTGTTATGATGATTGATCCACTCAGCCGCGTGTGACCGAGCGGTGATGGTGTTCATGTCACCAGGCACGTCAGCAGCTCCGAGATGTGACCTTCGCTGCAAGCTAGCAGTGAAGCTAACGACCCGCAGCCCATACCCCCCCCCTCCTCCTCCCTCCCCCCTCCTCCTCCCCTCCTCCCCCATGTTGCCGGTAAACCTGCTCTTGTAAACACGGTATTCATTTAAACGGTCCACCAGCTACATCCCAAACACTGGAAGAAGCTCCACTCGAGGGAAGCATCTCGTGATGGACAACACTCAGAGCAGGCTGCTTCTGACTTGTTCCACGGTGTCCTTGAACGCGTCATTCTCTACTGAACCAGTCAGTCTGGGTGGTGATATGATGATATGATGATATGATGATATATGATATGATGATATGACATTTTTAAGATCTAGCAGCGACATACTGATTTGTATTTTCTGGTTTGGTAATAGTCAGCATCCAACCTCACCAGTCCTGCTCGGTGGAGGTGACAGGGATGATGTCATCAATTCATGCCAATGCTGTTATTCGTGTTGCTATCATTATGTGATGGCTTGTTTGAGTACTTTTGAAAGCTAGAGCTGTACAACTACAAGTCACATCAGTAAACACTCAACAGCAAACGTTCATCAGAATCCTAAACATCCCTTTAGTTGGGAAGAAACTGGAATTGGTTCCCTTTGGAGGGAGAAAACCACAACAATAAACAGAGACGGTAAAATAGTGGTTCATTTGAAATCTGAAAGAGTACGTTTATTTGCCTAATTACTTAGAAGTGATCATTTAGATTTGTATTGCTTTGTTTGCAGCGTGCACATAGACTACTGCATCTTTACTGTCTTCAAACCAAAGACGCATTCAAATGCATCTTTAATTTTATGTCAACTTTGTCATTTTTGTGTGTGTTAGTGTTATTGATCTCATAAAGTCCTAAAAAAAGGATCATTATATATTTGTTTTGTCTTCACAGAAATAAGCTTTTAAGCCGAGGTAAAGACGACATTTGAACTGTATCGCAACATTACAAAAGCCCATAAGTTTAATATCATGATCATATTTATTAAACATCCACCTCTACTCTAAAAGTAAACTAAGAAAGTTCAAGTCAGCCAAAAGAAGACAGAGTTTTGTTTGTGATAAACCTTCAGATGAATAAGCTTGATATCTATAAACATTCCTTGCAATTAGGAATTAATAATGATATCAATCGTTACTGGTTTGCTCAAGTCCACAACCTGCATGTAGGCCTGTCATGATCGTGAAATTATTGTCATACAAATAATTGATTAATGATATAATTTCTGTTCCATTTATCCCACTATTACAGTATAAGCCTGATCATAGTTTAATAATAGAAATACACTTCATGAAGGAGATGAGTCATTTATTGGCTGTGGGTGTTTGGCTCCAACTAAATCCATGATATCAATAGATGCTGATCGTAATGCAGTTTTGACATGAATGGTTTCTGGCACTAATTCTCCACTCATGCCATTTAAACCGCAGCAGAAGAAGGAGGATACAACGTGATGACATCATTGAAAGAGCGGCAGTCGAACCTCAAATATGAAAACACGACATTTGACATTTCTGTTTTTCATCTAGCTGTTTTTTATACAGATGAATGGAAACAATTCTAACGATTATAGAAAATTATTGCAATCAGCAGGCCCACCTACACGCACGGTTTCCACTGGAATCAAAATGTGAAATAACTGCAAATTCTTTTTTTATATGGAAACAACAACCTTTTTTCAGATTATGGAAAAAAATTGTGTTTTTTTTTTTTTTTTTTTTTTTTTTTAGTGATCCATCTGCCTTTCACAGGGTTATTAAGCTCACCTTGTAAAATGATGCAACAGGGCCTCAGACCACAGCTGAGCTTTGGCAGCTCGTTTCCAAAACATATCTGTGAGCACCAAACCTGTTTGGCCTGGAAATAATCATCAGTAACAAAACCAATTCTCAAAACCTCCCCTGCTGTTTATATCTCAGCCAGTGGAGGTGGCTTTGAGGTGTATGTTTAACGGCATGCATCAGTGGTAGCACATACTCACTGAATGAGGCGCGTTTATGTTGTATGCAGAGCTGAATAGAAATACAGTGAACCCTCGTTTTTCGCGGGGGTTACGTTCCAAATAGAAACCGTGATAGGCGAAATCCGTGAAGTAGTAACCTTTATATTACAATTGAAATAGATAGAACTGGACATTAAATATATCTACGTTACATATAGTCGTAATGTGATTTCAATGCACGATGCAAATCCGTGAAGCAGCGAGACCGTGAAAGGTGAACCGCGTTATAGCGAGGGTTCACTGTAAATGGATCAATTAACATCAATCAGTTGATCAGGATTTATGCGTGTTCCCTACGACGTGTGTTTGTTCTACTTTGTGGGAAGCAGCAGCTGACACGTCGCACACGCCGCACAGCCAGTGTGTTCCAGGCCGTGGAGGAACAGAGCTCTCAGGGTTGCAAAATTCTCCCGGCCAAATTGCCACCTGATCCACATTTCCCACCAAGAGGCCTTGAGCCAAGGCTCTTTGCAGTTTTGTCCCTGATCTGTGTGAAGTCTTTTATGGTAACTACTGTTTTTCCGTCTCTTATCATTTTGGCTTTTTCTTTCGACTGCCAAGTGTCCTTCCAGCAGCCGCTGTCAAGGCCGGATATTTGATATGGCTCTGCGCAGTGGGAGGGAGCGCCGAGTTCTTAAGGAGTCAGACATGTGCAACCGGTACTTTAGTTTAGTCTGGCTGTTAAAGGGTGACCTTCAGAGAGTCTGTGACATGATATGAAATTATATAGTTTTTCTTTCTCTCTGCTTTTGTTAGACTGCAAGGTTGTATTGTTATCAGCAGCACTTACAGGCTGCATTCTTTGCAGCCTAAATGTGCTAACGGTAATGCCAACGCATTAAATTACCAGGTAACCAGTAACCTTCGTCTTCTCATGCCGCTTTGCTTTGTGTCCCCTCCAGCTTACCGTACCGATGAGTGCCTGCCCTGGGTGCTGCCGGTGGTGAAGAAGGTGGAGCGGTTGATTGTGGAGGACAACAGCCTGAACCACGAGTACCTGCCCATCCTCGGCCTGCCTGAGTTCCGCTCTGCTGCCTCCAAGGTCGCTCTGGGAGACGACAGCGCCGCCATCAGTGAGAACAAGGTGAGACACACACTAACACACACTTTTGTATGCAGAAGTGTGAGCACTCTGAGACAGAGGACATATTTTATTGATCATTGAAGCGAAAATAAGTCGATACAACCATATTAAAATTAGTCTTCAAACATGAATGCACTGTTTGTGACTGTATGTTTTATTTCTGCAGAAAACACCCAACAGTTTTTGTGGTGTGTGCAATAGTTTGGACACCCTTTTACTTGTACAGTCTCAGAACTGAGCTCGATAAATTCTCTGACACTTCAAACGTTGTGGTAACGCTCAACAAACATGGACACCTCAAAGCAAATGACTGACGGTATGGAAGTGAAGTTAAATGATATCTGCAAATCGGTTGATCTGAGGAATAACACAAAGTCCACCATGAACTACTTCAAGGAACACAAGCGGAAACAGTTAAAATGACACTGAATAGAACATCCTCTAAATTCTGTGGGTTAATCTTCAATATGAGAGCGAGAGCTTGATATTCAGCGCACATTATTGTTTATTCGGGATATTCGGTTGTCTCATCTGAGTCTGGTTAGGACGGCAAACAAACGCATCTCCTTGTTTTTTAAAGCATTTATGAAGATTGGCCTATTTGTATTGCTGTTGCCCCTGTTGTTATACTTAATAAACACCTGCTTAACGTATTAGTATTCAGTTGTTTTATTAACTCATCTTAATTAATTCTCAGTTCCAAGTTTGAATTCAGCTGGAAATATATAAAAAACTGTACGAGCATCTGTCAGTCTATAAGTTAAAGAGATTTAATGATCAGTAGTGACTTGCAGTTTTCTTACAGTAAACCGATTGATTTATCTTCCGTATTATTGGCCAGATTCTCCTGGTCTCTCTTGGATTTTGGTTTAGATTTCTTCCTGCTGTTTTCTCTCTCAGGTTGGAGGAGTCCAGGCTCTGGGTGGGACCGGTGCGCTGAGAATCGGGGCCGAGTTTCTGCGGCGGTGGTACAATGGCGTCAACAACACCGCCACGCCTATCTACGTCTCAGCGCCCACCTGGGGTTAGTGAGCAGCCGTAAAGTATCCGAGTACCGCTGTCGTATGGAAACGATGAGCTCCGACTTTTATTCTGAACCTTTGCTTGAGGCTGATTCACATTACTGCTTTCTTCTCCTACGATTTTTTTTCACCTCCAGTAGTTGAGAAAATCAGATGCTTTATGGGAAGTCGGTGTCACAGTCGTTTTGAGGTCTTAAGCTTCGGCCGTACGCTCGTTTTTTTCTTCCAGAGAACCACAACAGTGTGTTTGCTGATGCTGGCTTCAAAGACATCCGCCCCTACCACTACTGGGATGCTGCTAAGAGGGGCCTGGACCTCGCCGGGCTCCTGGACGACCTGGAGGTGAGGAGGGGCTGATGTTAGAGGGTCAGCATTTTCCCATTTTTCAATGACATCATGTTGGAGTCAATCAGCCCCGGTTGGTTTTATCCTTCGAGAAGCTATGAAACTTGAGCAGTTGTTGACACGCTGCGTCTGTAACGGACTGGAATTCTCTTCCTGATCCCACTCAGTCTTGTGACTTCTGTTGTTTCTAATACTGTTTTCCTCTCAACACAGTGTCACATGTTACTGATTAACAGCTTTAAATAGCTGCCTATCCTGTATTATAACTGCACTTTCAAGTCGACTAATATGACTTGTGACTTGTGTGATGAGGCAGATCTGTTCATTTAAAATGAAAGCTGAAAATTTCAAAAAACGTTGGGCACCTGCACCCCAAATCTACTTAAAACTCATGCAAGACTTTACATATTAATGAGCGTCTGTGATATTCGAGCCCTTACTAAATGAGTTCACACAGTGCCGGCTCAAACGATCATCACCAGATAAATCTCTGTATTTCACAAAGTTTTTCCATCTGTTGTTGGGCGTTACAGTCCTATACTATCCTCCTCTATGGACAGAGCATGTGGACCAGTGACTTTAGCTCACTGAGCCGGCTAACTCCCAGCCCTATGCTAACGTGAACGGGGATAAAATAATTCAATCATGTGTCTCTTTTACACCGTCCAGATGTGATCAGACCGGATGGATGAAACCCTGACAGTGAAATAAGTTGTTTTTGCGGGGGTTATGACGCCTTTTACTTCACCTATCCCCCAATTACTGCATTTCATACAACATTTTACAGCCGCAGCGGTAGCGACGGAGTGAACTCCAGCAGAGTGTAATAACGTAAGCAGTGTTCTTGTAATTACTTTCACTGGCAGAAGTTATGTACTGGAGGTTTAACGGGTTCGTTCATGTTTCTGAATGTTGTTCTCTATCAGATCTACTAAATCTTGTTCCCACTCTGATCAGACTGCCGTTTAGTTGTATAGAACCAGCAGATGGTGATAAAAAAGGAAAAGAAAACAATCAGAGTAATAAAACATTGTTGTTGATCTTCAGCTGTGACTCGTCCTCTGTCAACAGAAAGCTCCAGAGCACTCCATCTTCATCCTCCATGCCTGCGCACACAACCCCACCGGCACCGACCCGACTCGGGAGGAGTGGAAGAAGGTCGCAGAGATCATGAAGGTAAAAAAAAAAAAGGGGGGGGGGGTGTTTTTCAGCTCGTATGATGGTGTCGGCCTCCAACACATTCCTACCTCTTGTTAATTTTCAGATTCATTTGTGCTCAAAGTGTTTTTAAACTGTTCTAAAAGTATTTTCCCTCCTTTGTTTCTCATCATTTCTTCTTTCTTTTCGGTCTTTCCTTCTCCAGAGGAGGAAGTTGTTTGCGTTCTTTGACTCGGCTTACCAGGGTTTCGCCTCCGGCAGTCTGGATAAAGACGCCTGGGCCATCCGCTTCTTCGTCTCCGAGGGCTTCGAGCTCTTCGTAGCGCAGTCCTTCTCCAAAAACTTCGGCCTGTACAGTAAGCGGACATGATGCACACATATTTATGTAGTCCTGTGGTTTACTGCATAATATGACCCCAGATTCAAAATTGGCCGTGGCAACAAGAATACATTTTTACTGTTTATAAACACTGTTTGCTCTGAAGCTCATTCTGCTCTAATGTAAACCTTTTTAAAAAAATTTTTTTTACTGTGGCTGTTATTAGATGAGAGAGTGGGGAACCTGACAGTGGTTGCCCAGGACAACGAGAACCTGACTCGCACCCTGTCCCAGATGGAGAAGATTGTCAGGACAACCTGGTCCAACCCGCCGTCTCAGGGAGCTCGCATTGTCAGCAAGACCCTCAACAGCTCCGAGCTGTTTGCAGAATGGTAAAAACAGTCAACAAGGCACAGCCGTGGTGTGGACGCTCATGTTAACGATACCGTGAATACCCATTCACACGTTAACAATAATGTTAGAAATGACTTTCTTTTTCAATGATTAGCACCTGAAATGATGATGGCACTTACAAAAGAGAAGGTAACACAAAATGTAAACCAAAGTTTTTACCTCTTTACTAACGATTTCCTTTCTGCTTTTCTTTTCTTTTCTTTTTTTTCACGAGGTGAATCAAAACAACACCAAAGAGGAAAATCTTGGGTCAATATTAATGAGAATAAATTATTCAATGAAACACCAAAGATCTCTAAACTTAAAGGTTTCAAACATTTGTTAGCGGGAATTTTTAATCAATGCTGATCAGCAGAAGAAACCATAAGATTTGGATCAAAGGGAAAAACAACAGTTTACTCTTGGAGCCCATAAAGGATTATTAAACAGTTACTGATTGGGTTACACTTATAATTAGCTGATTTTAAAATATGATAGGAGTTGATAGAGACCTCCTAATTTATATTACACTATTTTAATGTCATTCAGAGCCATTTACCATATTATATTAATAACATGCTTACTAATAAACATTGAAGTTTACTTGTGAGAACTGTATCTGGCTACGTTTTTGAGTTGAGTAATGAATTGAGATCTTGCGCTGTGATGACGCAATCATTTTGTCTCACTGTCAGGTTTAGTGTTACATAACAAACTACTGTTTATATCAGTGGACACGAAGCTTTTCTTTCGGAGCGTTCGTCTGTATTACACTGTCTCCGTCAGCTGATTGTTATCCTCATTTTCTGTCTTGCGTCCTTTTCTTTTCCCCGTGGTCTCACTGTCTTCCCCCTCCGGCTCCCCTCCCCTCTCTAGGAAGGATAATGTGAAGACCATGGCAGACCGGGTCCTGCTGATGAGGGATCAGCTGAAGGCCAAGCTGCAAGCTCTGGGCACCCCGGGCACCTGGGAGCACATCACTCAGCAGATCGGGATGTTCAGCTTCACCGGCCTGAACCGTGAGTGGGACACGCACACGGATTATCATGGCTGCTGTGTCAGCAGTAATCTGCCAACGTTAATTGTTACCATGTGATGATTTCATTTAGATTAACATTTATCAAAGCAGCCAGCAGAACAAACTAAAGTGAAGACTGAATATGAACATTTTAAAAGATTGTTCCAGTTGATAACAACGTGGACCTCGTTTTCATAGTTTCTTTCATCCTTTTTCATTATTTATGTAACATTATACTTTCCAAAGGAATTTTTGATTACTAGGAACAAGTATTGTTGCTAAAATTATTTCCCTATATAGTGTGACTGCTTGATGTCACTCTGTTGTGAGATCTCGGTGTTTAACTTGGGGAGAACCATGTTGAATTGGTGATAGGAATGATGTCCAAAACTATAAACATGAATTCAAGAAGTTGAGGTTAAATTCTGTATTGAACTTTGACATTTTACAACAAACACTGACACTGTTAGATGTTCTTTCAAAGTAATATCTTTCCTCATAGTCTTCGTCATGAATGAAGCTTGCTGAGTGAACTGTTGCTGAAAGCTGCCTGGTAGATGACAGATCGCTTGTTCTTCTGCGCTCACTGTGTTGTAATGTGTGCTGCAGCCAAACAGGTGGAGTACATGATCAAAGAGAAGCACGTGTACCTGATGGCCAGCGGTCGCATCAACATGTGCGGCCTGACCAGCACGAACATCGACTACGTCGCTCAGTCCATCCACGAGGCCGTCACCAAAGTCCAGTAAAGGGCGCCTCTGTCCGCCCACTTCCTGCCTCCTGTACGCCGCAGGAAGTATCGTCTCATCTGTGCCCCCCCCTCTATCCCCCCCGCGCCCCGCCCTCGCTTATTTATCCTCTCCTCCGATTGGTTAAACTGTAGCAGGGATTTTTCAGTTGAACCAATGGGAGGACGGATGTGTTTCTGTTCTCACATTAAGGTATAAGCTTTTGGGAGGTGCAATGGATTTCGGAAGACACTTGAACGCACACAGCCAGATCTCGCTGTCAGCTGATATCCATAACCGAATGTGTAGAAGTTAAAAGTTTCATCCGGTTCCCATCGTTTGTATGCTGCTTGTTTTTGTGTGATCTCCTCCATTTCTGGTCACAGAAAGTTCCAGTGAATTTTGTCGGTTCTAAACTGGACATCAGAATGTCGACTTGGAAGGTTTAATGAAATTATTATGCTTCCTCAATAATCGTAGTATTGAACAAAATGCAGTGCAGGTAACTTAATGTAAATAAGTGTAATTACTCTAAGCGGTCCTGATATTTCCTGCATAAGCACTGAATTCTTGCTGTAAACTCTTGAAACGATGACAAATCACTAAGAAATATCTATTTACGGTTTCCTGTTTTCAGAATTCACAAACGTTAATTAACCAGTACTGTAATCTGAATTACTCTATTTATGAAACAACAAAGTGGTCGTGCAAACTGCTGGTATGTTCTGTTTTGATTTTAATCAAGTTGTTGAAGACAACTTGAAGGCAAAATCTACAGGATATTTGCCAAATTGAAGTTTAAGGAGGGGCATCAATAGTTCATTGGTTATTGTCTCGTCGTGAAAGGTCACTTAAGTTAATGCACGTGCCTGAGGTCGTTGGTGTTGCCTTGTCAGACCTGTTGTAGGTACGTAGAGGTTCATGTTAGTTTAGCCACTAAGTTAACTGAAGCCACGTTGTGTGCCATCATTGAACAAAAATCACCTCTTTCCTGTCTGTTGTTTTCTTTCACCCTGCAGTGCCCTTATTGTGTTACAGAAAGCCTCTGTACGGTCAGTTGCTGTGAGGAGCCACTGATCAGACCTCAGCCTGTTGTTTGACACACACGCACGCACACGTGGTGTTGTTTGTAATGCCACACAGCAGTATACTGTGTTCATACTGAAATAAATTACAAACCACAGGAACCAACACATCTCTGTGTCTGTGTTGTTTTTTTCAGCCAAACTGCAGTACAGATGATTTTGTCCTTTTAATGTTGAGCTCTGAACACCAGGGGGCCTCTGCTCTGTCACTTAACATCTGACAAGCTTAGCTGTGGTTTAGAACAGGTCCAGATAAACCACAAGCTATAGGGTTAAAACCATGAGGGATCAATTAGACCTGATAGCTGTGGATCAGCTGAACCAAACCGCCTCCCATCACGGGTGTATCATAGACTCATCATGTTGTGCACAGGGAATCATGTCAGACGGCTGGCCAGCATTCACTGAAGAATTTTCAGTTGCCATCACTGTCAGTGATGCTGAACTGTTACTGATGTTATCATCTTCAATTTTATTACTGTTGTTCTCACTTCTATTTTGTTGTTCAATTAATGATTTCAAGTAAATAATTAGACTGGATTGTTCTCAAAGCCATGACCGGTCCTTCTTGTAGGTGATGGGCATTAATCAACAACTTTATTATATGTCAGATAATCAGTAACTCTGCGTGTGTCAGTGGTAAAAACAAGCTCTTTAAGTGGATCTACACTGACGAAGCATTATTGTAAGTATTACACTGTAGCCTGTTTTGCAGCTGCTGGATGAAACATTCTCTTTTTAAAGTTCCTGTTAGTCATTCAGATCCAACATGATGGGAAAACAGGGTCAATGCTGAAAAGTACCAAAGTTTCTCTTTAACACTTTTTGGAAAACAATGGAACAATAGGGAACAGAGGAATTAGGTTGTCAAGAATCGGATACCAAGTGGTAGAAATACTACCATCCTTTTCTTAAGTAAAAGTCTACAATTATCAACAAAATATACTTAAAGTATCATTTAAAGTCACATGCCCTTTTTGTTGGCCGGTTAGAAAACTTAAACCTCAAACTAAATATTAACTTCAATGTCAGATGAACGTGGTAAAATGACAAAACATGTTTCTTCAGTGCTGACTTGAGTAAATGTACCTGTTACAGGCTTTTGTGTCTTTATGGGTTTCCTTCACAGCAAGAAATATGTAGAATATTTCCACTTATCCTCAAATGAAAAATGAAGACAGTAGACTGTTGAAATTCAGTATGTTGTGGAACTTTGTATTTCTGTGTATTTTGATGCAAAATACCATCATGTAGTTGCTTTCTATTTTACAAGTTAAGTTGTCATATTTCCAAAAACATTGTGTCCATACACCACTGCAGTTCTTTCCATTACAAAAAACAGAGTTGAAAACAATAGAAACTTCCATTCTATTGACTCATAGCAGAAAATGTGGAATTACATAACGGATCTCAGACTTATTAAGAACACATCCTGATACCGACAGATCAAAAGGATCTGCAGCCGGAGGAATGTACCCATCACACTAACTAAGAAACTACATGCTGCAGCAGGATTCATTATTATCTGGGTTTGACCTCAAAGGATGATGCTGATTGGCTGTGGCCAGCGCCCCAATGCAGCAAAGTGACTCAGCAGGTTTGATATATTGCACCCATGAGGGAAGCTTCCTCTCTCCTTCGCCGCCTGCTACATTAGCCAATGAGCAGACTGAAAAAGCATCCCTCCCACGTTTTCATCCTCACCAGCCTGCCACAGTCAATGTGTGTCTGAAAGTCAATACTACAGGGAGAGGCTGTTGATGCCAATATTTATTGCCAACTGGATCTTTAAATGTGATTGTCATGAAAAATTACATCCAAATGTTTCTAAGGGCAGTTTAGACCATAAAGACCTCAAATGATGCAAATACTGCTCCTCAATGAAGGTGACCCACCAATTAAATAATGCTACTATCAGCTGCAGTAGCAGCTCGATTCAGTGAGGAAACTGAATTATGTTGATGCTTTTGTCTGGCTTTCCTCAAAGGGCTACTGACAGCTTCTACATCATTCAGAGTTCATTCAGACATGAAACTTTAGACCTCTGCATTTCCCTTTTCTCTCATCCCTCCCTGAATTGCCCCGATCCCTCCTCCTCCTGCTCCTCTGTGCTGCAGTGGCACAAATCTGATCCTGCAAACTCGGTGAGACGGAGCCACGCCCACCCATTCTGTCCCATCAGCAGCATGCACAACAAGTACCGAGCTGTGCAGGTTCAGGGGCAGCAGCTCTGCACAGACCAGGACACACTTGAAGGATTTTGGGCTCAGTTCAAGAAGGCCAACAACAAAGTCCATCAGTTCTTCTGCACCTTTGACCGAGATCTCTAAGCTATTTTTAGTGAATGGACATCCTGAACATAGACAGTAACAAGATATCATACCTTATCAGTGTGATAAACAATTAGGCATAAATCAAAGTAGAACAACCTACAGGAAGTTTCAGTGATATGACTTTTTCTGTTATTGTATGGCATTAGGTGCTTTCAGTTTTGCTCTCATACAAAAGGAGGGTAGCAGCTGAGAGTTGCAGCAAGCACAAACATAACAAGTCAACCTTGTTTAAAACCTCCTTCCCCCACTAATTGCTTTAAATGGGCATCATACCATGATCAGAGCATCATATTCCATAGTATTATATTGTGTTGGATAAATTTACATTCAAAATCTAAACTAAACTAAACCCTTAAATTCATATTCAGCTTCATGCAGCCAGGAGGCAGGGAAAATATTTGTTGCAAGCAATATTAAGTAACACTGGATACATTCATGTATTTAAATTCTACAAGGACTTTTGTTGTACTTTTTCAAGAAATCTCTCAGCAACAACTTTTGTTACCAATTTGGAGATTGAAAAAAGTTGAAAACAAAATAGAAGAAATGTTGTGGTATGAATGAAGGTCAATTCCTGACAAGCTAGTTTTGGACTGCATTATCTACATACACGTGGATATCAATATCCATATATAGTTTGGAAATATATGGGACAGTGAGGTTAGATCTTGAGGTCCAGTGAAAGCTGCTGTGTTATGTCATGTGCTGTTGATTTAAATAGCACATTTCATACGACAACGTGCTTGGATCGGATCTCTTCCTGTGTTGCAGTGAAAAATAACAGCAGCCAGAAGCTTAATTTCGTCTCACCTCCAGTAAAGAGAGACAGAAATAATGAGATTCATTTATAATTGAAGTAAATCTAAGAAAGGCTCAGCTCAAGTAATGATTATTTAAAGAGGTTCACTGGTTACAAATCATGGGATGAATGAATCTCAAGTGAAAGTGAGAGCCCAACAGCAGATTACAAGAATCTATACAGTCGGCTTTACTCGCACGGAGCTCCAGTCTGACTTTTATGTGTCTGAGCCACAGTGTAATGTCATCCTCAAACAGGGAAACAAAATAAAGATATACCATAAAGATGAGGTATAAAATGTTATTCACATCACATTATCTGGAAAGGAAACGACAGAGCACGGAACAAACTGCGGAGAGATTCCTGGATACAAAAAAAAGAGGTTTTAGCAGAATAAGCAACAACAAGTTTTAAACGAGTCAATTAGCATGAAAAAAAAGCATCATCTATCATCATGTGGTAGAAAATATGAAAATATTTAGCCTATGATAAACAAACACAAATCAATTGTTACGCAGAGCAGCTGCTTAAACCTCTTTTTTGTCCTCCTGACACCAGCATGTGAATGTGATATTCAGTCTGCATCTGCTTACAGAGAAGTGCAATAGCAGTTCTTGACATGACGAATAAGTTAAAGGAATAGTTTGACATACTATAAAATATACGTATTCACTCTTTCACTAAGACTGACACCGCTATCATGTTAGCATAGCTCAGCAGAAACACTCTTCCCAAAGTTTTATATATATATATATATATATATCTGTGTGTTTGGGATAAACAAACTAAAAGGTGTATTTTAATTTTAATCATTAATTAATTCATGTACTTATTTATTTTGGCCATTGGAGGATTGCGGAAACAATCTGCAATACAGCACTTCCATACATAAAGACACATTTTGCTCATGCCGTACGTCTGCTGGTGAGGTGAATGGAAGTCCAGTTGTTTTATTTTAGTTGTGTTGTTTCCGTGCTCCACTTTCTTCTCTCGCAAACAACTGCAGAGTCGGTGTAGGTTCATCACTACAAGTGACCTCTTTTAATACAAGTAGCCACATAATCAAAACTTTGGATGGATTTGATTTCAGCTGCTTTAGATTTGAAGAGTGCCACAGCAGCGTTTTCAGCTTACTCCCGGCTTTATGCTAAACCAAGCTAATCACCTCAGACATGAGAGTGGTAACAGACTTCTTATTGCTACTCCGTACCTCCCAAAACTCTTCCTCTAATGTGTATGTAGTCCACATTTGACAGATTATCATATGATGTTCAAACCCAGCAAGGAAACTCATATTATGGTCTGAACAAGCAGCTCGGATCATAATATCCTCAGCAAGCAGGAAGTTGTGATTCACCACTTGGTCAGAAATATGTGGACACCTGAACACTTGACCTATACGAACCTGTCATTCATCCAAAAAATAGAGTATTAATTTGCTGCTGCAACAGCTTTCACACGCACTGGTGAGGTCGGGCCCTGGTGTTGGGGGTTATGACCTGGCTGGCAGTCAGTTCATCTCAAAGATGTTGGGTTAAGTTGAGGTCAGAACAGTCAAGTTCTTCCAACAATTTATTTATAAGGAGGGCTTTGTGCCAGGAGCATTGTCATGCTGATACAGGACAGGAAAGTGTTCTCCCCAAAATGCTGCCACAAAGTTCAAAGCACACTGTTGTTGACAATATTATTGTATGCTCTTGCATTCAAAGTTCCCAGCATGTCCACATACTTTTGTCCATATTTTCTACTTGAGTGAGTAAAAGCTGACACTCAAACACAATCTGAATATGAAATTCTTGTTTGTTGATGAAAAAAAAGGAAAAAGCATAATACGGTTCTAGACTGCTGACAACACAGTAGATCTAATAAGGATATAATAATCAGAAAACCTCTCAAAACAACAACCTCAGCACAAAGTGACCAGCATACTTTTCATGCGCATTTTGGAGCAGTATGTCGAGTACAAAACCGCAACATCTTTGGTGTCTTCCTTCTGTTTCAGTCATTCCCTTTAGCTCCATAAGAGAAGTGATCACATGTGAGTAGTGTATAAACACTCTTCATATCATTAGATTCACAGTCATTCCATTATATGCAAAGCATCAGCATGATAAACCTGGAGAGGTGGAGATGTGAAGCTGTTATAATGCATATTACCGCAGCTGCCATCTCTGTTTTTGATCAAATGAGTGTGTATGTGCGTGCAGGTGAGTTTGCATGTAAATCCAAGGAGGAAGAGGGAGAGCGACGCATAGAAAAGGTTGGTTTAATGCATATTGCCAAAGCTGCACCGTCTGTTTTTTGATCGAATGGTGACTTTCGCCCACATGTGCAGCACATTCCTGGTTACTGGTCCATTTTACGATCTCCTAAAGTGTGTGTGGGTGCAGTGTGTTTTCAGATAAAACTCTGAGAGCCGTAGTTCAGCAACCACATCGTCTTTACAAACAGTTTAAAGGACCATCAGATGATGGACAGTTCGGGTCTGTTTCACGCTAGGTTTTTACCAGCGGCTGCTCTGAAATGTCCTCTGGTGTCTTTTCTCCTTCGCGAGATTTTCTCCTCTTCTTGTGGCCTGAGGAAACAAGACATGTAAACAGTTATGAAAAAGTTAAATGAAATTGTTGTGTTTTTTCTATCTGGGTCTTGCTCTCAGTGCATCCTCACTAGAGGTCACTCTAACTTTGCACTGAGCGCCTATGTTGTAGAGAATGAAGAAGCCTCACACAGACGAGTACCGGGAACTAGCTTGGTCAGCTGGTGAGTCGATCCTTATGCAGTTAAACAGGGATTCGATCTATGTGTTTACCTTTGGCTGGAATCAGAAACAAATGAAAGGATTTCTGTAAATCTTGAGTCTTTTTAGAAAGCTTTACGAGGCTCTCACTGTTCTGCTGATGTCTACTTTACCAAAATCTTTATAACAAAAGTGCTCAGTGAAAAGTTATCTACACTGTAGTCAGAATAGACACAAGTCTGAAACTAGGTTGAAAAATACCAAACATTTCCTTTTACATTTACATGCAGTTCTTCACTGCCAAAAATTCAAATGAAATTTCCTGTAATCACCTGTAATAAAATACATTTAAAAAGATTCAGGTTTGAATAAGCTGCTTTGAACATGATTGCAGAGTCCATTTACAACATATAAATAATCACAATAACAGTAAAACCTGCCACCATTTCAGATTTTGAAATGTTTTTTTCTATCTTCTCACATACAGATATTGGAAACTTTAAAATTATGACGTCACACCTCACTGCTTTAGCTAGGATTCTCATTACGATCTCAAGCAAGTACAATCATAATTTATTCATTTATAAATGTTATGTGTCAAAGAGGTTGAGGGTTTTTAGTCACAACAATCATATGTTTTTATTAATGTCCTAAAAAGATAAAAGAAGTGATCATCATATATCAAAATAGGGCAGTAAAAGTACGGAGCTCTCTGTTATAAAGGTGCCAATCCAATCCAAACATACATTTACCACTCAGTTTTTACTGCCATCATTAAGTGAAGCATGATAACAATGTATCATGATGTGTTCTTTGCTGGACTGAGATAAAGTGCAGGAAAAAGTGTTCAGTAAGGTGTTTTTCATTCATTCTATTCATTTCACTGCAATGAGTAGATTTAATGGCTAAAATAAAATATAAAAAAATCCAATGAAAAGTCGATATATATAAACTGCTTTGTTAAATTATATTGTTAGATAATATGGTGTTATCTTCATGCATAGTTAAGGAATATAAACTACAGTTGTGACATTTATCAGCTGTAAACTGTACATTTATAGAGCAAAGAGTACTGGAGTGGTCCTGCAAGAAACTACATGAGAATACAAATGTTTAAGTTGGAGGAGGCTGTGTGTGTGTGTGTGTGTGTGTGTGTGTGTGTGTGTGTGTGTGTGTGTGTGTGTGTGTGTGTGTGTGTGTGTGTGTGTGTGTGTGTGTGTGTGTGTGTGTGTGTGTGTGTGTGTGTGTGTGTGTGTGTGTGTGTGTGTAGTTCAGTTTGCATGTGAATCAAATCAAAGGAGGAAGAGAGTGTGTGTGTGTGTGTGTGTGTGTGTGTGTGTGTGTGTGTGTGTGTGTGTGTGTGTGTGTGTGTGTGTGTGTGTGTGTGTGTGTGTGAGAGAGAGAGAGAGAGAGAGAGAGAGACTGACTGAGTTTGAGCAGCAGTTTCTTGCCCAGTGTGTCCTCTGAACCACTCAGCGACAGGCTGCTGATGAAAGGGGATGTGTCCGTTTCTATGGGAACAGAGGCCATGTCTGAGAGAGAGGGAGAAAAAGATTTGCATGATCCTGTCAGTGATGAAGAGTTTTGGTTTGTGTTAGAGGACAGAGTAAAGTCCTGTGTTACTCTCAGCTAAGTTTGTGAGGAAGGTGCAACGGAAGAAACACTTGAAAAAAAGAAATATTCTAATGTGAAAATAAAATTGCTTTATTTCAGAAGTGATGCTAATAAATTTGTTGATCTTATTTGTTTGCATTCCTCGATTCATTCTAACTACCTAAAAGAAAAGTGAAACACAAAAAAGTCTTCTATATACTGTAGAGGTTCTCTATACAGAAAGTGGTCTCAAAGTATATTACATGATCTACAAACAAAAAAACTTATTTACAAGTGTGTGTGATGATTTGTGGGCAGTTTTATCTAAACATCTAGAACTTATACTAAAACAAATTGTTGAAAATTATACATCGCAAATAGAACAGAATTCATAATAGTCATTCAACTTCAACCTCATAGATCTGATCAAATTTGCTTCTGAATAGCTTCTTTGGCTTGAAAATATCAGTGATTCATTCATGTACAGATTTTATGCACAGATGGCATAGTGTGTGGATCGAGTAGATTTGAGACTCAAGTCTTGACAACCTCAAATGTATACTGCCTGTAAGTGCTGGTGGCTTTACCTTTGGAAACTGCCGATTCACTGACTTTATTGTTTCTGTCACATCTATTGTCACTGTTACAGATATGTAGGTTACTCTGTCTTTGTCTCCTGTCAGATTTCTTATCTGCTTGCAGGTTTTTACATAAACGGAGTTTGACGAACCAGCGTGTGCGTCCATCTCCGATCGGTCCTCTCCGATGTAGGGGGTCTCATCCATCCTGAGAAACACCGAATCACTGGGACTCTTCTGGCCGTCAGACTTACTACCTGTAGCAGACACACACACACATCAACACATACACACATGTGACGCCGTTCCATTTACTAGATTTGAGAAGTAAAAATATTTATTGATTAGTCAGTAAATTAAGTTTTAGCTTTTTAATTAAATGTTTGCTGGTTTTGTTTCTCTTCTGTGACAGTAAAGTAAACACGTTTGAGTTTGGGATTGTTTGTCTTCAGGGTTAGGGTTAGTGGGGCTTTGGGAAAACCTTTTTACTTTTCTAGAAAATGTTTTACACTGAATTGTGGAAAATCCCCTCCTGCTCCGTTCTTCCATCACCTGGCCTCCTGCTTCTTGTTGCTCCACCCACATAAACCAGGTAGGAAGTCAGCTCACCTGGATCACTCCTCTTTGAAATCAGAAACCTGGCATCATTTTCCAAAGTTTGGACTGCGTAAATAAAGTTGACCTTGTTTGATGGCTCATCAGTAATTAGCTGTGATTTACTTTCAGCATCATTATGCAGTGGCTATTATTTTTGTAGATTTAAGTTATTTTAGTTGGTAAATGGGCTGGGTGGAAGAAGCAAACAGGTGGATTAAACATATGAATTAATAGGATTATCTTCTTTTCCTTCCACTGTCAGAAAACCATAACAGTGGTTTGTCGTAAAAGACAAACTAAGGGTCGAAAGATCAAACTCTTATTAAGTTATTTCTCAGTTAAACAAACCTGACAAACATACAGTATCAATCATTCTGATATTCAGCCAGTCATTTCTCAGTCAGGTTTTTCTCTCTCTCTTCTCAGACTCTCTCTATCCCAATTTATTAAACGTGCCTCTTTGCTGTTTGAGCTGGCTGAGATTATTGAACTTTGTCTGTGTGCCTCTGATGGCTCAGACGATCTCTTATTGATGTCAGTCTGAACTGTAAAGCTGCTTCATGATCCTCCTTATCTCTTAGTCTGGACTCTCCACTGTCACATGTCTCTGGACAAACTGGGATACTTACGGACGATGCGGTTCTTCTCGTTCAGCAGCGAGGTGCTGTGCGGGACGCTGGACTGCTGTCGGGTTCGGGCCGAGCTGGGCCGGCTGTGTTCCCTCGGTGGGGGTATGAGGGTAGTGGTATGTTGGCGGGGGAACAGCGTGGCTGCGTGGTCTGCAGCCGGAGGCTCTGGGGTCGGCGTGTTGCCTTCTGTCAGACGAGTGTCAGCATCAGGTGTCTGAGGGGAGCTGTCCATCCGGGTAGCTGTTACTGCGTTCTGGTAGTGGCTCCTGGTGATCTGGCACAAAGGACCAGAGGATTCTGGGTATTTTTAAGGGTTGAGTACCAAACCACACTTATTAATTTTAAGAAAAGTAACATGTTCCTCTTAAGGATGGGAAAACTAACAATGGGCAGTTGGATAGTTTTTTTTAAAGTTTTTTTTACCTGTATCATACATGGCTTTCACCAAATCAGTGATATTTAAACATGGTTGTTTATTCATTCCAATCCAAAGCAAGATGCATTAACCAGCTTTCAGGATTGAACTACTGTAAAGAACTCCAAGCCTGCACTTGTGGTCCAATTTATTTTTGTCTTTCAAGCAGTGAGGCTAAACTAGATGTAGCATAAGGGAGCTTTTATCACTCTCTGGGCCTTGGTGTCATTCCTTAATTACAAGCACATCACTAGCCAATCATGGTGGGTGGGCATCCTATAAATGCGGTGGGGATTCTCTTAGCTCCCTTAGATGTCAAACGCATGTCCCGCTTCCGGCTTGTTTTTTTTTTTTTCTGTGAAGTGGAGCCTTGTTAATTGTGTTCCCTGTCTCTGTAGGAGCTGCAGGGCCTAAGGTGGTGGGGTTGGTGCCTCCTGGTGTTGGTGTCTCCCTTCATGTGGTTTGCTGCACCCCTGGTTCTGAACCCTCACGTGTGCTTGCGTGTGTGTGTGTGTGTGTGTGTGTGTGTGTGTGTGTGTGTGTGTGTGTGTGTGTGTGTGTGTGTGTGTGTGTGTGTGTGTGTGTGTGTGTGTGTGTGTGTGTGTGTGAGTGATTTTGTGCCAACATGTGATTGGGGAGCCTCCTCTTTTTGGTATCCTCACCTTTAATGGTCCACCTCTCCACTGGTAAGCCGCAGCCCTGAACATGTCTTAAAAAACTTCTTAAATAACTTCTCAAACGTCTTAAATAACTGTCTAGGGCTCATTTATTAGCAGTTGGTGTTTGAAATGATCTCTGATTGAACCACTGTTTTGAATATTGAAGGTCATAATAAAGAATAATTGTTTGTAATGGAACCACGTCTACTGCTCATCAGTATAACGAGCCTGATTGCCTTCTGAGTTCTAGATACTGTGTGAGCAAAATGATTCTTTCGGTGAAATTCCTAAGGTGGCGTTGTCGTGCTCTTACTAATACTATTGGTTAATGTCCTCGAAACTCTAACCACACGCTCCTACGGCCACATAGAGGAGCATGTTCAAGTGGATGGTGATGTCAGCTGGTTAGTTCAAGGTAACTCAATAACCACAGACCAGACTGCCACAAAGTTTAATACAAATATTCAGGGACATGAGACGATCATTTCTGACAGTATCCCGTAACATTTCTTCAACCAGCATCCTCATTTTAAATTTTCCTTTTATAACATGAAAAGTTATCTGAAAAACTAATTTAGTTGAATCTTGTTGTGGTTGTTGATGTTCCCCAAAGGGATTCATGCTAATATGATTGCCGAAAGTATACGTAACGTATATCGCCCGGTAAACTGAAAGCTTCGCCTTCCAACTCAGCTCCCTTTTCACCAACACGGTCCGGCACAGCGCCTGTTGTACTGCTGTAGCCGCACCGATCCAGTGGTCGATCTCCCGCTCCATCCTACCCTCACTTGTGAACAAGACCCAGAGATACTTAAACTCCTTCGCTTGAGGCGGGCACTGCGTCCCCACCTGGAGGGAGCTATCCACCGGTTTCCGGCAGAGAACCAGGGCCTCAGATTTGGAGGTGCTAACCCTCATCCCCGCCGCTTCACACTTGGCTGCAAACCTCCCAGTGAATGCTGGAGGTTGTGGTCCGAAGAGGCCAACAGGACCACATCATCTGCAAACAGCAGAGATGCGATCCAGAGACCCCCGAATCCGACGTTCTCCTCCCCCCAGCTGCACCTAGGTATCCTGTCCATGAAGGTCACAAACAGGATCGGTGACAAAGGACATATTGCAGAGAATACGAACACCACTCCTACTGCGGTTGTACAGAGACCGGATGGCCCGTTGCAACGGGTCCGGCACCCCATACTCCCCCAGCATCCCCCACAAAATCCCCTGGGGGACCCGGTCGAAAGCCTACTCCAAGTCCACAAAACACATGTAGACTGGATGGGCAAACTCCCAGGATTCCTCCAGTAGTCTTGCGAGGGTAAAGAGCTGGTCCACTGTTCCACGACCGGGCAGAATCCACACTGCTCCTCTTGAATCTGAGGTTCGACAAATAGTCGGAGCCTCCTTTCCAGCACTCTGGCATAAGCTTTGCCCGGGAGGCTGAGTAGTGTGATACCCCAATAGTTGGAGCACACGCTCCAGTCCCCTTTTTAGAAAATGAGAACCTTCAGCATCTCAGGGCGGATCTCATCCACCCCCGACGCCTTACCACCGAGGAGCTTTTTGAATACCTCAGAGGCCTCTGCCAGGGATATAGGTGCGAACCCCCCGGGGGGGGGGGGGGGCACCTGGCCGGGTCTAGGAGTTCCTAGAAGTGCTCTTTCCACAGCCCGACAATGTCCCCCGTCCGAGTCAGCAGTCCGGGTTCTCGGGTTGCCGAGTGTCCAAGACATATGGCCGCGGATCAGATGATAAGAGTACAAAGTCGATCATTGATCTCCGGCCTAAGGTGTTCTGGTACCAGGTACACTGATGAGCCACCTTATGCTCGAACATGGTGTTTGTTAAGGCCAAACTGTGGCTAGCACAGAAGTCCAATAACAAAACACCACCGCGAATCGCCACCTTAATGTGGTGGAGGGGTTTGAATGGCTCAGTGATCCTGGGAGCTTTGTTGTCCGGGGCATCAGCCCCTGGTAGGGTCTCCCAAGGCAAACTGGTCTCAGGTGAGAGCCCTGACTAAGAGCGGTTCAAAAATACCCCCTAATGAATAGCAGCCCACAGTCTGAGGTCACCTTGCCCGGGTCAGGGAAACCGGGGCACCCTCCCAGAGCCAGACCCAGGAGGGGAGCTCGCCGGTGAGCGTCTGGTGGCCGGGCCTTCACCCATGGGGCCCGGTCGGGCTCAGCCCGAAGAAACAACATGGAGCAGCCACCCTGTAGACCCACCACCCGCAGGGACAAGCATCGGGGTCGGGTGCAATGCAGACCGGGTGGCGGCATAGACTAGCTCTAGGGACGTGGAACGTGACCTCACTAGCGGGGAAAGAGCCGGAGCTGGTGCAGGAGGTGGAGTGGTACCAGCCTAGATATAGTTGGGCTCACCTCCACGCACAGAACTGGCTCTGGAACCAAGCTCCTGGAGAGGGGCTGGACTTTATGTATCAGCCACAACAGCTAAATTTCCACTTTGAGTCCATCCAAGCATCTTTGTTCAGCGTTGTTTCCTGTCTTAAATGAATGTAAAGATATATATTTTTTTATTTCAAGTTCACCCTGAATGTCTTTTTAAAGTGTTTGGACCCCATTCCAACTCTCTTTAACGTTGTATTTTTACATAGTTATCGTTTCATAATTGTATCAATATTGTTCTCATTTATGTTTCAGGCATTACCTTGATGATCTGGAGATGTGTGAGCTGTCTGACAGAGTAGTCTGGCAGGTACACGTTGCCCCCTCCATTCAGCTGGCCCATGCTTCCTCCGTACAGCATTGACTCCGAGCGGTCCAAACCACTGCTGCGAGAGGGGGATCTGTGGACTGCAGAGAAGACTTTAGATATTTTATCAAACGTGCATGTTTATAGAGACAGACTAGAACTGGGATGTCAATCAAATCCTGAATAAGCTCAGGGGTCCCACTTCATTTTGACCTTTTTAATGTAGCCGATGTTGCTGAAAGCTTTCATTCATTTGAGGGACTTCACTCGAACGAAGCATTCAAGTGTTCACATATTTTCATGTGTTCAGAGCAATTTAAATGCCATAACTGAAGAATTTGAGAGTTTTAGTGTACATTCACAGACCGCAAACTGTTCACAAGTTTTGTATCAAAGTATGATTAAGTTTAAAGGCACATTATATATAAGTTTTTTCTATGAATTTGTGTTGGTTTTTACTTCTATCCTTTTGAGAACCTCTTTGAACGTATAAAATGAGGACATCTTAGTGACATGTCAATTCATGGGATAAATCAAGATTATATTTTCAGTTGAGGAAGAAGATTAAAATCAGGATTTAGTCCATGCACTGTATTCAGGGGAAAGATTAGATGATTACATGGAGTGGAGGTGAAGGAGGTTTGGTTTGGACATCAGGGGGTTTGTCATTAGAGGGCCCTCGTAACAAAATAAGTAAAAGGTAAATAGATTTGTATTTGTACCTGTTGGCATGATGGCAGGTACCCCAAAGTAAGAAAAAGCTCCATTCTCAAACTTCAGTGCCTCCTTACCAAACTCCACTTCAACTCGACCCTGAAGAAATATAGGAGAGATACACCACGTGAGCTGACAGCATTTTTCCATGCTGACATCATTGCCATGGCTAAATCATTTCTCCAGTTAAGGGTAAAAGTGTTGCAGGTACCTGCAGCACTAGGATGAAGTAGTCCACTGGTTTGTTGCGCTGGAACAGGAAGTGCTGCAGCGCTCGTTTATTCCTCTCATCAAACTTGAGTTCCTGAACCACACTGGGGTGTTTGATAAGCCTCAGCAGGATCTTCTCTGAGATGTGAGCTGGTTTGAAGGGCTCCACCTCTGTTGAAAGAAGGAGAAGACGGAGGGAGAAACGTGTAGACAGACAAGAGAAAAACACACAGACACCCGTGTTTTAATCAGGGTATTTCTAAGTTCAGGTAAAAAGTAACATATTTCAAATGTTCTTGTTACATGTGCTGCGATCAAGAAGCTTGCTATTTTGGAGTTTATACTAAACATCTGGTTTTGTGGAGAATCTTCCAATTCAGATTGCTTTAAACTAATTTCCACTTTTCAGGTAAGCAGTGACTCTATAGTGATTTTCTGCTTTAGAGACATCACTTGTTTGCAGACATTTGCTGGTGGAGTATGTTGATACTCAGAATGGTTGAGATAAGAATGACATTTTGGTGTTCATATTAAATAGCATCCATGCTAAAAGATTCACATTTGCTCTTAGGGTTTTTGTGGAGAGTCATTGCATTAAATATATATATATATATATATATATATAGCATTTACAATGCAAAATAATAAAGGAGTCAACAAAACAAAAGGCCATATGAAGCCTAAATTTGTTTCTCAGGTCTGGCAGGATGTAAACTGAACCATCTTAAAACTGTTTGTTAACTCACATCTTTTAAGAACCAGGACCGGACAAGATATGTGTTTGGGTGATCTGCCTCCCCTCCCTGTAAGGATGCTTGTTGCACCGGGTATAAACACAAAAAAAACCAGATACCCAGAGCTGCGACCTGATTGGCTGGTACCTGTGGAGAGGAAGCGATGTGTTGCTAGCAGAAGCTGAGGAGAAATCTTCACTTTCATCTCGTTCTCTGACAGTTTAAAGATGGAGAAGTCCTGCTGCTTCCGTTCATGGTGAGAAACACGACGCTTTGTACGATTATCAGCTGAGACACACACACACACACACACAGAACAAGTGTTATTGAATCATACAGATCTTATTAGTCCTGCACTAAATCTCTCGGTATTTTGATGTGTGTGTGTGTTTGCACACATACTGTAAAGGTCTGTCTCATCCAGGATCTCTGACTTGATGATTTCCTCAATAACATCCTCCAGGGTGACAATACCCATGACTTCATAGAAAGGATCACCCTCACCTTCATTGTTCACACGCTGCACGATGGCGAGGTGGGACTTACCTGAACAAAAAGGTCAACATTATGTAATTTTAATACATTCACAGCAGGCACATTGGTCAACAGGTGATGAAGTACATTGTAGCAGAGTGGGGTAAAAGGAAAAAAGAACCGATCAAACAAAGGCCTTATCGAATCTCCCCTGGTGTCAGATGCTGTCTGTATGCCAACAAAATGCATGAGAATATCCCTATATCCTTTGAAAGAATTTGGTAAGAACAACATAAGGATCATTATGTGGAGAAAATCATGGCTCGCCTTGCTGAAGGAGACAAAAAAGTGGAACAGGATTTTGTTATCTTGGAAGATAAAGTATTTCACAAGAAACAGATTTCAGGAAACTAGTTTCACTACAGGCTCTACATCCCCCAAAGTCTGGTTCAAGAGATACTCCAGGAATATCATGACAACCCCCTCAGTGGACACGCTGGTATCTTCAAAACTTATAAAAGACTTTATGAAGTAGCCTATTGGCCAGGAATGTGGACAGATGTAAAAAACTTCATCAAGCACTGTGTTGTTTGTCAAAGTCTGAAAGCCGATAATCCAAAACCTGCTGGAAAGATGCAGCAACCCACTGTCAAAGCTCCAAATGAGATGTTAGGTATTGACATCATGTAGATGTCAAGAAGTCCAGAAAGGCATGAATATCTGTTAGTTGTGGTGGATAACTTTACCCGCTGGGTTGACTTTTCCCCCCTGCAATCTACTACAGCACAAACCGTGGCTCGATTCCTGAAGAAGGAAATCTTCACAAGATGGGGTATACCTGATTACATCTTGTCTGATAGAGGACCCCAGTTTGTGTCTTCTGTATTTTGTGAACTCTGTGAAAAATGGATGGTGACTCCCAAACTCACCACTGCCTATCATCCACAAACTAATATGACTGAGAGAGTTAATCATACTTTAAAATGCATGATAGCCTCGTATGTGGATGATAATCATGGTAAATGGGATCAATACCTTTCGGAGTTCAGGTTTGCCATAAACTCTGCTGTTCAAGAGACTACAGGAGTAACACCTGCAGAACTACAAATTGGCAGGAAGCTGAATAGCCCCAGGGACAAAATTTTAAAAGGGAAGATTATTTCTCCGGATTCCCCTGCATATGAAGTTGTCCAGCAACTAAAACAACCCAAAGCGGATGTTGATGAAAACACAAGAAAATCAAGACAAAGACAACTGAGGAATTACAACAAAAACCGGCGTACTGTTGGTTTTAAACCCAAACAAAGGGTGTGGGTTAGAAATTTTCCTCAGTCGAGGGCCTGGGATAAATTCACAGTCAAGCTGGCAAAAAAGTGGAAATGTCCCTATCAGTTCAACAGTTTGGGACCCTAAACTATCAAGTTGTTTTGGAGGATACAGGTCAGGATGTACGGACTGCGCATGTCTGCAACCATAAACCCTTCTACCCTAGTGCTGAAGACTGGGAACTCATAGAAAGGAAAAAGGTACTCGAGATTTTACAGGAAAGTTCAGAGGATGAAGATTTCTTAGGTTTCCTAGATTGATATTCTGTAGAATATATGCCCTTCCCGGAGTCACCACTAAGCATGGTATTGCCAAGGGGGGAGAAGTGTAGCAGAGTGGGGGAAAAGGAAAAAAGAAACAAAAAAGTAGGGAAGAGCCCTCAATCAACAGACAAAGAAATGATCAATGAAGCACACCTGTGAGCAGAGGAAGGAAAATCAACAGACAAAGGAAGCATGGAGGAGAACTGAGGAGGAGTGAGAGTGACTGAAAGAGGAGCTATTCAAAGGTATAATTCAGTTTCTGGAGGTAGTTGCTCTAGAAAAGAACGTTTGATAGATTTGTTCAAATAATAGAGCACTGGATTATCCCAGAACCGGCTGGACTGCTTTGAATTTTTTGGAGACCGAGGCCTACTGGAGCTGAGTGGATCCCTGGAGCAGGTGGACCGAGCTGAAATTGTTCAACTCCTTCTTGGACCTGTGTGGCTGATGCTGGGGACCTCCCTGACTTTGGTTGGGTGTAAGACAACTCTCCTTTTAAATAAACTCTCCAGGCACTACACCATCACATTAGAACAGCAACTTTACATTAAGCATTTGAAGTCAAGTGTATTGATTTTACTGACAACAAGCTAAATGTAGTGGTGGAATAAAAATTGCAGCAGTTTGTTGCTGTAAAAGATGTTGTTAAAGAGTCTGGATGTCTTTGCACTTGTTTACTTTAATTTACTGACATTTAATGTCCTTTTTAATTCATGAGACTTTAAAACCAGAATACAGTTATCCCGTATTGTTATGTATTCTCAAATGAGATTCGATTTTATATTTGGAGTATTTAGATTTGGGATTTGACCGGAGTAATGCTGCTCTCCCTCATGTATATTCACTGTATTACTCATCCTGAGTGGGAGTGGAACTGTGCAGTCTGATGTTCCGTAAGTGGAGCAACAGCAGCAGCTGATTTGAGGGGGTGTAACAGCAGCGGGATTTAATAGAAAAGATACTCTGTACGCAAATGCACAATCCATCATATGAGTACACTCATATCCAGTCCGCAATACTTCTGCTGTGTTTACTTCCAGGATGATGAGTGGGCGCTTTTGGAGCTAAAATCTTGAGGTGTTTCCAAAGATAAATGGAACAAATAATGATTCATCTTCTGGATGAAAAACTTGTTCAGGAGCAGATTACATCAGAGGAAAATAAAACAAAACCAAGAAGTCTTTAGTCAAGATGACAGGATCTTCATGGGATCTGGGACTTAATTCAAGATCGGTCTGTAAACAAAATAGAAATAGAGTGAAATATTTTTCCTGATGCCAAAATGTGTCCAACAAGACACGACACTGCCGACAGCAGCATTCAATTATCCAGCAACTGCATAATTAACAACTTTACTGTCAGAAAATGTATATACATGGATACATGCACAAATAAACACGCTTGTACATGCATTCCCTGCACACACACTTGGACACATTCACATGACAGCAAACAGAGTGAATCCTTGTTTGTTGCTGCTTATCAGCCACCTGGCTCCAAATCAGCTTCTTCACGGAGATTCTCTCTCTGCTTCTGCACCCTCTCACTGCCAAATATGACCTCGCACACATACACTGATACACATTTCACAGACCCACACTCATGCACATGATTCTGGCAATGGTGCATTCAGCTAAATAGGTCAGGCATACGCACAGACTAGACTGAGAAAGACCTTGTGCTTTCCTTTCTCTCTCAGTAGTCCATCGTCGTCCTCCTTCTTTCTAGTATTTTCTTAATCTTCCAACTCCCAATTTCTATGGCTGTCCACTATGTGGCCTCAAAGTTTTGAAACCCAAGACAACTTAATGTTTTTTGAGTTTTAAAATAAAACAATATTGTGTTACTATGAGCAGAAACGGGAAAAACTGGGAATATTGGCATTCGCACAAAACATGTTGGTGCACAGAAAGCTGAAAAGAAAGATGGGAACACGTGAAAATGGATTACATCCTATAAAGATCATGAACTTAAGTCAAACTTTTTTTCCCCATGAAATCAAGCAGTAAAACCTACAATGAAAAAGCTATTCTATAAAGTAACTGTGACTTTGTGAGAACAAGGTTGCTGTTGTCTCTTTTTTGATTTGGGTACAATGACCTTTTAATGCAAGACAATAAGTAACACGGTCGAGTAGTCCAAATGGCTTAAAGGGATGGTTGAACTTCTCAGCTTCATTGGCTGATGTACACAGAATTTATTGACCTCCATTTGACCTCCATTTGACCCATCGTCCACACCTGAGATATGAGCTCTGAAAATCTGTGTAAATCGAGAGTACGTCATTGATTTTGGATGATTAACTGTCACATTTGTTGATTACAGCTGCTGCTTGAAAAATTGTAAATTTGTGGAATGTGCTGAGATTTGTCTCCAACAGGTCGTATACAACACTGAACAAACACTCTGCTGTAACACTGGTTTGTTCAGCAGTGCCGGAGGTTTACATCAAACAAGCTAACAAGAAAAATATGTACAACAAAAACAGAATAGTCCTCATGTGTCCATTACAATTATTACTATTAATAAAATGACTGTGTTTGTGCACCTATTTGTCCCTCATAGGCTAAAACCAATGGCCTAACTTTGTACATTCATACAGTAGCTTTCTGACACACATACACAAAGCTATTTTAACAGCAGACATTTGTCTTATCAATGCAGGAAAAACTAAGGTATAATTAATAATTTAATGATAAGGACCCTATTGTACGTTCAGTTCCTATTAGGGGACATCCGAGTGTTCACAAACAGGCAACATAGCAGCCCCAAGAACATCTGCTGTCAGAATACAGAAAAGTGACAAACAACCTCGTCATCAGTCATATTAACAACAAGCAAACTAGGTGGGCTCGGCAAACCCGGTCTGGATATTTCACCTTATTTATGGAGCAAGTGCATTTCTTTCATTTACCACAAACGCTGCCACATCAAGTAACATCAGACCTACTTCTTGGGGCTCTCAAAAACCTCCCACTTTCCAAGTGGTATTTCCCAGTTCAATGGGCGATGTCCAGCGTGTACCCCACCTTCACCCAAAGCCATCTGGCTCCACCCCCTCACCCCCCAATGACCCTGTTCAGGATAAAGTGAGTATAGTTAATGGATGCCAGAATGTTCCTGTTTTTATCCAGACAAGAGACAGAGTGATGGATCACATAAGTAACTTGGTAAGAAGTAAGTAACAAAGAATCCATTTAGATTGTGAGGCGATGGTCTGAGAGCTAGCACCAACGGTTGTAAACTGTGTCCTCTTTTACAGATGATCTACAAGGATGAGCACTGTCACAGGACTGAAACCAGACTGAACTATGATGAGGCAAACAGACACAAGTAAACCAAAACCAACATGCCATGCTTACAGAGGACAAAGGCTTAGACTTACTGGCTCGGTACTGTGAACCAAAACAGGGCCCGGTCCTTCATTTTTGAACTGATGCTTGTCATCATTAGTGCTTTAGATTACACAGGACAACTATACTCTAATTGATGTTTCATTCCAAAACTTTTACCACAGAATAATAGCTGAAATGTTTAAAAAGTAACATGAAAACAAAGAACAGATGGCAGGGAGACAAAGGAGAAATACAGCACACTGAATATTTAATACTCTGCCTCCTGGGAGAGTCTACTGGGACAAGGACCAAGAGCTTCAGGGGGAGAAAAACAGCGTAACGGTGTGTATATTTTAGAGTAAGAAGGCAGTGGTGTATCATATAATTCGATTCTTGTTAATGGAGGGATTTGTTTACCAACGTGCATTGAATTAACAATTGATTTACCCCTTTTGTCAGTGTCCTAAATTCATTTCAACAGCTCTGAAATCTCACTCTTGATCTTAAATGTGATTAAAGTCATGGAGACAAACTTTTATAATTTGAGAGCTATTGCTGTTAAGTGAGCATCTCCTTCCTCAGTTTGAGCTTCCTGGCAGCGGGAAACAGACTCCCATCCAGGACTTGTGTGTAATGTTCACGTTCAGCTTCCCGTCTGTCTAATCAACACTGCTGGCACTGAAAAGGTTCCGCATACCAGCACACTACTGCTGCTGTTGTTCACAGCAGGGAAGGTGTTACTTGGCCGATTTCGTTTGTGCCAGACAAACTGCTTAGCATTCAGGCCAAATAATCTCTCTATAGTCTCCCCCGACCAGCAGGCTTTCTGCTACAGCTCTGCAGTGTCTTCAAACGTAGACACATCAGTGTTTTACTAACTTTTGGCCAGCAAGGACATGTTTTCTTTCAGTTGTCACTTCATCTTTTTAAGAATCTTCCACTGATGAGCTTTCTCATTGGACATGGGTTTAGTTATTTGTTTTTTTAGATACTTGTACAGGATAGATAGATAGATAGATAGATAGATAGATAGATAGATAGATAGATAGATAGATAGATAGATAGATAGATAGATAGATAGATAGATAGATAGATAGATAGATAGATAGATAGATAGATAGATAGATAGATAGATAGATAGATAGATAGATAGATAGATAGATAGATAGATAGATAGATAGATAGATAGATAGATAGATAGATAGATAGTTACTTTATTAATCCCACAAGGGGAATTTTTTTCTAGGTCATCTATTGTTTCAGCAGTTCAGCCTTTTAAATGCTGATGAAACAATGGTTGTATGCAATCTCATGTCAAAAGCCTTTCAACAGCAGCTGTGGTTTCATTATAATGTCAAAATGCTATTTGACCTCCAAATTTCCAAAACCAAGCTTAGTGGGTTGTAGTTTATTTAGATCCCACATTACTCTGGTAATTTGTAATTCTGTCAGTCATCTTGAGATGATGATACATCTCCAAGATTTGTAATTTCTCTACCAGTTCACAGGGAGGTTTATGTGCAGAACAGAGGTTTAGTTACTGACCTCATCACTCAGGACAGGAAACACTTAAGCACAGACAAAAGAGATATGGGAATGATGATTGAAGACATCTCCCCTCAGAGATCTGATTGAGAGCATGCCTATGGATGCTCGGTATGATGAAGCAATACTTGCAGGGAAGCAGCAAGAGAACTGGCAGAGCAGTGGGCGAGTCGGGCACTGGATACTAAGAGAATAGGACAATTCATGTGTGAATGTTGCAGCCTAAGTTAACTGCATCCGGCTTGCTGGCTTTGCTCTGTTAATGTTCTCACTCATCGGTGTCTCTTTCATTTACCTTTTGAGTCAGCCCAATTCATTTTGTGTTTTGTAGGAGCATACTATGTTGTGTTGTGTTTCAAACCGAGACGTTTATCATTTAGGTGCAGTGACAATTAAGCTTGAAAATAGACACGATATGATTGTGTTTTAAGGCTAAAATAGAAAACTGTCAGTAAAAGGAAAACACAAGTTTAATTGTAGCTGTAGTTATTTCCCAAGTCTACTACCTGTGAAACAGTTTAGGATTATTTCTTTAGTTTTATAGCCTTTTGTTGATGCTACACTATAGTACTCAGAGTTGTGGTTTAAAACAACAGATAGCCAGGTAGTCAGAAAGCAGATGCTAACACATTATACACCATATGAGACCACAAATGGCAGTTTTCCTGAAGTTAACTACTGTGCTACACACAGAACGATGGTCAGGTTACAAGATGATAAGCTGAGATACACAAAAAATGTTGTCTGAAGCAGTTTTCCAGTGCATTTCAACAGCAAATGAACTGATCAATTTTCAGAAATACAACCAAACTGTTCTATTGTACTGTTACCGACACACTACACAGTAGCGAAAAAAAGGAGCACAGGCTGCATGTTTTTACCTACAAGGTACAGGTTGAAAATAAAATACAGTTTGACATATTCAATATCAGGACCCTGCATAGCTGTTTTCCTTGAGCCCCTGTGTCAGCATCAGCTGCTGCAGGAGTCTCATTGAAATTAATGAGAAAGGCTGCGTTTTTCTGCCGCAGTGCCTGAAAGTATCACTACAGAGACGGACAGAGAGAGAGAGAGGCACCGGAAGCAAAAGAGAGCAACACAGAGAGGAGCAAGAGAAAAAACTGGTTTATAATTCTCTGATTGTGCAGATCATCTCATCCAGTTCTCCCTGTGGCAACAGTGGCACCAGAATCACACAGTATTTGTGTTCAGCTCTGATGGAATCTGGCTTCATACAAGCCATATGCACAAACATATAGCGCATTTAAAATCAGCACGAAGTAAAGACATCACGCTGGTCAGCAGGATGTTGAACGTGAACATTGAGGATCAACTTTTGGTGCTTACAGTTAAAGAAACATACCCTTCTTGGGTTTATGAAACATGTTCTAAGCTATTTCACCGCATTGTTAAAAAAAATAAATCCTAAAAAACATGTTTATCTTTAAAATACTGTATGACATTTGGTGATTACAGATTCCCACCATGTTGTTGCAAAATAGGCAAAAGATAAATAAATGAATGAGCTGTCAGATGTCTCTTGTAAACAGTGGCTGCCTTGGTCAAGGTGTCCTCCTCTGTTTACTTCCCACTCTTCTTGTCCTCACCACAAACCCATCCGGAAAATACACAACAGAGTGCTGACTATGCAGGGTCCCTGAACATGCAGGAAGGCAGGGATGAGCAGCACGGTCTGTGATTGGCCAATTCGCACCCCACCCATTTCAAACTCCACAATAAAGCAGGAATGCCATCTGACTGCATGCAGGAGAAAAGAGTTGTCTGCTGCAGTAGCACTGCCAACTGAGTTTGAGTCTTTTCTCTGTGTAGGAGAGGGCTGCACAAGCTCTTTTACATCTCCAATTTGCAAAGATACACTTTTACATTGCTGCAAGTATCACAGTTAAATACTGAGGAGCCCCAGTGGAGCAGAAAGAGGCTTATGTACTGTTGCCCAAATGTATGTTCAGCTGTTTCAATTTTTTTCAGGAAATCAAACCAGCTACTTTTAAGGTACTAAAACTGCCTGAAGATGGGTTTTTTTCCCCCTAAACTAAATATGTTAAAATAATCATAAACAACACAAGTATTTCAGAATAATTTGAGAGCTGCTGTGACAACACATGATATAAAGACATACAAACACATTGTGTAACATAATGAGTTTACTCAAATCAGTTAATCAATTCAACCACCAACAAACGGAAAATATTGTTTTAACAACGCTCTGATATGCAAGTATTTCACCTTCCTCTCACTTTAATTAACCAGGGCTACCTGGACCCTGTGTGCCCGATCAGCATAAATCCATTTGACCTATCAGACAGTGTCGGGGAAGATTCAGGTGTCTCACTGGTCACGAGATCTTTTTTTGGTGATATGCAGTATAGAATGCTAAGCAACAGATATGAGTATCTCAAGTATCAGAATGAACAAACCTGTTAACATCCTGCCACCGCACCTGCTCATTTAGGCATCTGATATTAACAAGTTGCCATGGTAACAGATGCCAGATTCTAGGTGTGTTCATTACCCCATCTGTATACCACCTGTGACTGGTGTCTGGAGATACCTCATGTCCTCAATGTCCTTGAGCATCTGCTCACACTGTGAACCGCAGCGGATGGACGTGGCAGACAGACAGACAGACAGACAGACATCAGTAAACTACTGCAATCACAAACTGCAGAGAAAACGTTTACTGTGACATGGAAACAGGAATCGTGAATGCAAAAGGAAAGGCAGGTTTAAGTATCCCATAGGCTTGAATTAATTCTACCATTTACCTGGTGAGGAAGTATCTTAGTTAACCAAATGTCAGCTGTGTGTGTATGATTTATGTCTGGCATCAATGAAAACATCTGAATAGTCATACTTCAGGTGGCATAATTGTGTTTTTGACAAGAGTGGTTGCTACTTAACACATAAACTTCTCCTCACCTTTCTTGAACTCCTCCAGCATGGCGTCCAGTTTGGTGTCGTTGAAGACGCAGTGCAGCGGGTGTTTGTAGAACTGGGTGATGGTCTTCAGAGACGTACAGTCGTCCGGGTCGACGAACGCCAGGTCTTTGACGAACAAGATGTCCACTATGTTGGATCTCTCGTTCTCAAACACCGGTATCCTCGTATATCCGCTCTGCATGATCTCAGACATGGTGTTGAAGTCCAGCACCACGTCCGAAGCCAGCATGAAACAGTCGGTCAGCGGCGTCAGGACGTCCTCCACGGTTTTGGTGCGCAGTTCTAGCGCTCCCTGGATGATGTTGAGCTCCTCTTTGACCAGGTCGTGGTACGGATCGCTGACGCGCAGCATCTCCAGGAGTTTCTCTCTGGTGTAGAAGTTGGAGATCTCCTGGTTGAGGATGAGGTCCAGCAGTTTACTGATAGGGTATGAAATGGGGAAGGAGAGCACCATCAGCAGTCGCGTCACCCAGATGGTTTTGGAAGCGATGGCCAGACCGTGGCGAGATGCCACCGAGTGCGGGAGGATCTCCCCAATGAAGAATATGCCAAAGGCGCAGATGACCGTGGAGAGCCAGGTCATGCCCAGGATCTGGCACATCCACACGGCGAGCGAGGCGTTGATGATAGCGTTCCCCAGCAGTAAAGTGCACAGGACGTAGTTACCGTGCCGACGCACAGACTCGATTTTCCGCGCGTAGTTCTGTTCCGTGTCGGTGCCGCTATTCTGGAGGACTTGCAACTCCACTGGATCCAGTGCCAATAGGCTCAAGTTCAGCCCGCTGAACAGAGCTGACAGTCCGAGTAGGAGAACTGAGACCAATACTTGCAGCCAGAGCTCCGGCACAGCCGAGCGCTCCATCACGGCCACCCAGAAGTCCCTTGTCCGGTAGTGTTCCCATTTGGATCCGTCGAAGGCGCACATGGAATAGTATTTGATTTTCTCCCCCCTCCGCAGGTCTTTGGCCAGCAGCTCGACCAGCACTGAGTTCTGGCTGGAAGCAGACTTGAAAGAGCCTAAAACCTCGATGTCGGACGTCCTGGCGTTCTTGTCCATGCACATATTCCGCTTCGGATGAACTTGTCCCTCTCGCCCGGGAGTTGGCTCCTCGATGAAAGCGATCCAGGGCGCGGCATTATTGGCACGAGTCCCCGCAGTGCGGTTGAGCCTCTGCGGGGAGGTGGAGTAGTAAACCCGCAGCATGAAGCGAGTCCCTTCGGTGGCTTTCAGCACCCCGTCCTCCACGGACAGCTCCCCCCCGGTCTCCTCCGGCCGAAACCCGAGCAAACCGAGCGCCGGACCGGGAACCAGGGAGCAAGTGTAGAGGGAGAACAGCAGCAGGCGGGACAGGGAGAGCGGAGCCCCGCAGGATGGCTGGGCTCCGGTTCGGTACCGCGCCGCCGCATCCTCCGCAGCCATGATGCGGTGTGAGATGCTTGCTCAGTCCAGCAATCCCGGGTCACGTGGTGCTGCGTGGTTCCGGTCCATGTGGGAGAAGGTGGGACCATCAGTTATGATCCTTCTCTGTACAGAGAGATGCGAGATGCACGCTCCTCTGTGCTGTGACGTAACTTTCTAATAATAGCCTATGGCTCACTATACCAGTTATGTTGTTAATCCTGGAGTTTAAGGTACATTCTGTTAACTGTGCTGCAGCTGATAGTGATCTGTTGTTGTTTTTTTATTATCATTATTTATAACTCCAATGATATACTAGGCCTATCTCTCTTAACGATCTGGTGTGTATGTGGCAGTAGTAACGTTATCCGATTAAATAGTACGAGCACAAATAACAGCAAATGTATTAATATCCTATAGGCTTTAAATAGTGACTCAATATTGTGTTGATGATGACACATATTGTGCTGTGTATTTTTTAATATCGATTTGGCCATTTTATAGTTCTCACCTAATCCTTAAATTCGAGTTGGTGGTGAGCTGTCAACACCGGCTTTCTGACTGATTACTGCAATTAATTAAAAGGCATGCATCATTACATGTATCAGTTCTAACACATGGTTTTATCAATGCTTTATAGATTATTTACTAATGCGTTATATAGATCCATTTTAAGTCTATGATGAAAATGATAAATGATCAAAAGTTTAAAAAAAAAAAAAGTGTTTAGCACCATGTGTGTTAATGTATCGTACAAAAATCAATTCACGAAATGATTACGTTTACATTTTCCACTTAATGGATTGTGTTAAAACTCTTTATTAATTACTTCAGTGTAGACTTGATACCTTATTGCAGGAGAAACACATCAGCATCCCTGAGGGTTGAGGGATTTTCAACTTTCAGAATTATTACTAAATAGAAACAGCAGACATCATTCAAATTCCTTCCAATCCAAAAGCAAGGTTGGCTTACCAAGCAGACAGAGCACGCGATTGTCATGCAGCCCCATAACTTACAGGGCCCCTGAGAGCTATGTCTCAGCTGGTTTGTGATCATTTTAATTGAAAATTTGTGGTTCAGCTGTATCTCAAAAGCATAATATCTACATGCTAAGGACCTTCAGGTGGGTTGACTATATCGAATCTTTTGTCAAAATCAATACCTTGCAAAACTTTTACGTTTTTAGTAAAAGTGATTATATGCTGCATGTCCACAACTCCGTTTCCAAGAAAGTTGTGATGCTGTGTAAAATCTAAGTGTGATGATTTGCATGTAAACCCATATTAAATTGAAAAAAGACCAAAGACAACATATTACATTTTGAAACTGAGAGATTTTGTTGTTTTACGAAAAACATGTGCTTATTTTGGATCTGATGCCAGCAACATGTTTAAAAAAAGATGGGACAGGGACAACATAAGACTGGAAAATTCTGTAATGCTAGAAAAATAAAAGCACATCTCACAACTAGGTTAATTAGCAACAGATCAGTAACATGATTGGGGATAAAAAAATGTTTTTAAAAAAATGTTAGTTGCAAATTCAATTCAATTCAATTATATTATATTCAATTTTATTTATATAGCGCCAAATCACAACATAGGTTATTTCATGGCACTTAACACATTAAAGTCCTTACAGCAAGACTTTGCAATATTAAACTGAGAAATCCAACAATTCAACAATTCCCACATAAGCTAGGAGGGAAAAAACTCCTCTTTAAGGGAGAAAAACCTCCAAAGAATTTGGGGATTTCATCATCTACGGTACATAATATCATTAAAAGATTCAGAGAATCTGGACAAATCTCTATACACAAGTGATAATGCTATGATGGCCTGGTGATCTTTGGCGGTTCTGCATTAAAAACAGACATAATTCTGTAGTGGAAATCATTGCAGAAACTGAGAAACACTTCTAAAAACCATTGTCTGGGAATAGAGTTCATCGCTGTATCCACAAATGCTGGTTAAAACTCTACCATGCAAAGTAGAAACCATGTATAAACATGATCTAGAAACACTGCCGCTTTCTCTGGGCCTGAGCTGATTTAAGATGGACTGAGGCAAAGTGAAAGTCGGAAGTCCTGTCGCCCATTGAAAACATTTGGCACATTATGAAAAGAAAAAATATGACAAAGGGGACCTTGAACTGCTGAGCAGCTGAAATCCTACATCAGGAAAGAATGGGACACCATTTCAGTTTCAAAACTCCAGCAACTGGTCTCCTCAGTTCCTAAACAGTGTTGGGAAGAAGAGATCATAGTAGTAAACATGGTGCTACCCCAACTTTTTTTTAAATGTGTTGCTGCCATCAAATTCAATATAAGCATACATTTTTCCAACAAAACAATAACATTTTATATGTTGTCTTTGGCCTATTTTCAATTAATTATGGGTTAACATGATTTGCAAATCATCACATTCTGTTTTTATTTACATTTTACACAGTGGTCCCAACTTTTTTGGAAACAGGGTTGTAATTGAATGTGTGCTTTTTGGCATTAGTACACAGTAAACCTGGGACCATGTAAACACAGCATACAAAACTGGATACATACAGATGAGGAAGGCATTTTCTGTCAGTGATAAAACATCATTAGTTACTTTGTAACTTAGCAAAATAATACATTATTTAAATATTTATTGAAATAAGTCTTTTATGCACTAATCCATAATTTTGTGACTTTACAAACTATAAGATATTTGAAAAGTGGCTGTTACATTTGTGTGGGGTAAGAACAGTTTAAATTATTATTGAGATCCAAAATATTTACTGTCTGGGATAAGCTGTTTACTGAAGCTACACATGTCTTACTCAGAGTTTGTGTTATTGGCTAAATTTGTGGTTCGATAACATCCCATCCTCATGTTATTATGTAAACAAGAAGAAAGAGTAGAATCTGACCTTGAACATGGAGTGATAAAAAGGTGATATAAATATTTCTCATTCTCTCACACACTCTTCGGTTACCTTACACCTAAAATGTAAATGTATCAAAGTAACGCTTCCTCTTAGGAGTCATGATTTATTGCATAAATGGAGTTATATTTCATGTTTGGAAAGCTTAATTCAACAATAAAAAAGTACAACATATAATACATGACACAATGACGTATGTGATCACGTGCCCATGTTATTGTTGAACATCTCATTCCAGTTCCATGGGCATTAACCTGCTGCTATAACAGGCTCCACTCGTCTGGTTTTAGGATTTCTTACACTTTTTTGATGCTAACTGCAGAGATTTGCTCCCATTCAGCCACGAGAGCATCAGTGACATCCAGCACTGATGTTGGGCAATTAGTCCTGCAGATGGGATTGCAGTTCATTCGAAAGGTTATCAATGGAGCTAAGGTCAGGCAAGTCAAGTTCTTTCACAACAAACTGGAAAAGACATTGTTATGGATCTCACAGCTGGAGACTTGTTAAGCTGAAACCAAAAAGGGTATTCACCAAACTGTTGTTGTCAAATTGGAACATTATTGTTTCTAAACTATCCCTCTATGTTGTAAAATTGACTCAAAATAATAAGTTGGATCCATTATTATTAGTTAAGGGAAATAGCGGGCTCAAAAACAAAAACAGCACAAGAGTTACACTATGTAACAGTGTCCACAACCCTTTGGAAAAACAAGAGATTCAAAGTGTTTTATTTCAATTTAAAGGAGGTAACTGTGTCATTTCAACCCAACTAAGCCCAAGTGGGAGATTCTGGACTGTAGTGTCAGACGGTGTTTGTTTATACCGTTTGAAAAAATATTCCCATCCGACAAAGCTAATTTAATGGCACAAATTTCAGAAAACTCTACTGCTCTAGTGATTTGAGTAAATTAAATGTAATTAAACTTTGCTCCACATGGTGGCAGAAGTGTAAAGGCTTTCAGAAGCTGAGAAAAAAAAAAAAAATCAACAGATCAGGTTTGTTTTTGTAACCTAACCAAGTCAGCTTTATTAACATATCAGTTAACATATAGTCATTTTTGAAAACAGCTATGGCCCATTGTTTTAACTAGCAATCAGCCTCTGCTTTTATTCCTCTTTTGAAAATGTCCTTTTAGTAATAATTCTTATTCATCTCTATGTTTTCAATGAGTTGGGCTCAAACTTCGAAACTAGAGGTTCAGACATAAGTCACAGTTCCAACACAAACAAATTACAAATGTTAAGTGATGTGCTAAGTTTGATTATAACTTTATCAACCATCTCTGTGTAGTGACTCTGTTTTAAGGTCCTAAAATTCTTGTGATATTGTCAACCGGGAGCCAGATTTGTGTATGTTCCACATTTTTTGTTATTAACATCATTTTAACCAATTTAACTATCACAATTACTAATATTTGAATCTGGGATATAACCTCAAATGTATCCTGCATATCCAAACACAGTCAAAGAGAGGCAGCTGTGTGTGAGAGGGGTACTCTTGCTAAATCATGCTTTGAAATATTTTCTTTGGAAATGGCAATTTGTTATTTCGTTCAGTTTCTCTGATTGGATTTAAAATAAATATATGTAGGAATCTTTGACTCTTCGTTTTTTGTAACTTTTCAATATGTCCACTCATTTCTTTGATAGACTTGAGCTAAAATGAAGCCATGCTTAACATATAATATGAGACATATTTTACAGGTCAGAGTTTTCAGTCATATGTCATCTTTTGTGAAAGGAGAGGCCATTTGTCACTTGTCAGCATTTCTTTCTTTCCTTCAGCCACAGCTGGGCTGGCGGGATTAAAAGCACACGGCTCTCACTCAACTGGTTTTAACAGTGACAGGAGAATCTGGTTGAAACAAGAACTGTCCAGGTCCGAGACAAGGCATCGTCCCTTTGCGTGAATCCGGAAACACGCTTGTGGTTGACGAGCCCTGACTGATCCTAGGCGGAGCTCTGGATCTGTGGCAGCGCGGTCAGAAGAATCGGTGTCAATAGTTTGCTACTCGTTTCAAACAGATTTCAGGTGAATGAAGGTTCCAGACTGTGAAATTACCAGGAATCCTCTTTTAAAGCACCGCGCAGTGCGAAACGTGACCACTGAGTCTAAATAAAACGAGTCGTTTCAAGTATTTAAGTGCGACAGTTTCACAGTTGGTCGGAAACTTCAAATTCTGGTCAATATTTGAAGAAGCAGGTTAGTGATTAACTGTCCTCGGTGGCAGCAGCTGCATAAAGTCCCAGCACACAAGCAGTGAGCAGCTCCGTCTTTCTGTCCGCTTCACGATGCAGTGCGTCCGGGCTTGGAGAGGTCTGAGTTCCCTGCGCAGAGCAGCTCACCACCGTGTGGCGTGGAGCCACACCGCTGCGGCCAGGCTGGACCTCAGCGGGATTTATCCGCCCATTGCCACCCCGTTCACCGCCAAGGAGGACGTGGACTATCAGAAACTGGAGGGAAACCTGCAGAAATATGCCAAGATACCGTTTAAAGGTCAGGCTTCAAGGCACACACTCGCCTAATAAATAAAACTGGATTCTGCAACACAGGTGGAGACTTCATTAAGTTCCCAAAGAGTCTGAGATGCACGGGTTGTTTAGAGGCCTGCATGTCTTAAAACGGGTCATTGGTTTCCTGTCAGGCAGGTATCGCTGTTTGTTTAGGGACCCGACAGACAGGACAAAGTTCAGCACGGACATACAAACGCAAACTCTCCCCTCGACCTGGTGGTTATGTCTCCACCTGGTGTTTGTTTACTGCTACAACAAAAAATACTTTACTGCGTTTACGGCTCCACTGCTGCTGGTGCACCATTAATATCATTTATATTAAATACTTATTCTGTACCTGCAAACTCTCTGCTGCTGCCACTTTTATAATAAATATTTGTATTCTGGCATCCTAGAAACCCATATGATACACTCTTGATATTACTTGTGTTAGCCGTAGTGCTGAGGTGGTGCGTGAATTTGTATTTCTACCAGTCAGTCAGTACCTTGAATATTGTAGAGATACCGCTATCATTATTACATGTGATGCTTTCTTTTACTAACCACAATTGTCATCATCCCAGCTATTCTAGCTACCATTCTAATAATGATCTCTACTGTTATTACTATAAATGCGGTTATGAGCATAACCACTGTCACTATTATATTCTAGGTTTTGTTAAGGTAAAGTATTTTACAAGGAAGAAAAAATAAGAAAGCACCAACTGTACCAAAGTTGCATCTCCTTTATTAGGTTTCTCTTTCACAATCAGTATTGGTGTGGATGACAGTATAGTTAATAAAAGCACCAACAGCATGGTCTAATAATGACACAAAGAAAAGGTCACAAGTTGTAGAATAACAGACAAGTTTGGGGAGCACAGTCGATCAGACACTCATAGTCAATAGACTATGAGTGTCTATGAGTGTCTGATCGACTGAGGCGATCACATATGACTTTCTTTGCAGAGGTAAGACAAATATAATAAGGTGTTCTGGTGTGCAGGTCTGGTGGTTCAGGGATCCAATGGGGAGTATCCATACTTGACAGAGGACGAACGGGTGGAGGTGGTGAGGACGGTCAGAAGATCACTGCCGATGGGAAAACTGCTGATGGCCGGATCAGGCTGTGAATGTAGGTACGAGTGTGTGGATTGTTGAAGTCTAGAAACTGTAGAGCATTCGCTACTATGACTGAGAAGCTGCTTTTTATAAGTTAAGGGTTCAGTTATAAATAACATAAAGCAGCGACAAAAATGAATTAACTTCGTGTTAAAATACAGTACCAGTCAAAAGTTTGGACACACCTTCTCATTCAATGATTTTTCTTTATTTTTATTTTTTTCTACATTGCAGATTAATATTGAAGACATCAAAACTATGAAGGAACACGTGGAATTATGTGGTAAACAAAAAAATGCTCAACAAACCAGAATATGTTTTATACTTTATATTCTTCAAAGTAGCCACCTTTTGCTTTGATGACAGCTTTGCACACTCTTGGCATTCTTTCAATCAGCTTCACGAGGTCGTCACCTGGAATGGTTTTCAATTAACAGGTGTGCCTTGTCGAGAGTTACTTTGTGGAATTTCTTGCCTTCTTAATGTGTTTGAGACCATCAGTTGAGGGTTGGTGCACAGTTCTATACAGTGAATAGGTCTATTTGACTACAGTTCTAATCCATATTATGGCACGAACCACTCAACTAAGTAAAGAGAAACCACAGTCCATCAGAAAGGTCAGTCAGTCCGGAAAATTTCAAGAACTTTGAATGTATCCTCAAGTGCAGTCGTGAAAACCATCAAACGCTATGATGAAACTACTGAGCAAAGAAGCCACTACTGAGGAAGAACAAGAAGAAGAAGAGACTTGCTTGGGCCAAGAAACACAAGGAATGGACATTAAACCAGTGGAAATCTGGACTTTGGTCTGATGAGATTTTTGGTTCCACCCACTGTGTCTTGTAAGACGCAGGTTAGCGGATGGTTTCTACATGTGTGGTTCCCACCATGAAGCATGGAGGAGGAGGTGTCATGGTGTGGGGGTGCTTTGTTGGTGACACTGTTGGTGATTTATTCAAAATTCAAGAAATACTTAACTAGCTTGGCTACCACAGCATTCTGCAGCGACATGCCATCCCATCTGGTTTGAGCTTAGTGGGACCAGCGTTTGTATTTCAACAGGACAATGAGCCCAAACACACCTCCAGGCTATGGAAGGGCTGTTAGACCAAGAAGGAGAGTGATGGAGTGCTGCGTCAGATGACCTGGCCTCCACAATCACCAGACCTAAACCCAATTGATATGGTCTGGGATGAGTTGGACCGCAGAGTGAAGGCAAAGCAGCCAACAAGTGCTCAGCACCTCTGGGAACTCCTTCAAGACTGTTGGTTTAAAACATCTAAAAAAGATTCTGTAAAGTAGAAATGAAAATGAGTTTTAAGTTCATCACACCACAGAAGTATGGGCTACCCATCCAAATTTGAATTAAAAAGAACACTGACAGTTATGTTAAATTAGGCTTTGAAATCGTGAGATAATCAGCAGTCTTCTCTGCTCTGAGACTGGGGGAGGGAAGGGGCGTGTCCTGAAGGAGCTGAAGCTCCGCCCACACTGAAGGTGTTCAGTGTTCAGTATGACAGTCCTGTGGCTGCAGTTCTTTCCCCCACTAAGCGGTCCGTCTGACATCTGACCTCTTGGTGACTTCATGCATGATGTCCCACTGGTCCTCTGTCTGTCTGGTGGACGGAGCAGCCTGCTTTGGGAAAACAGAATAGAATTAGAATTTATTTGTCCAATGAGGGAAACATACAGATGCATATAAATCCAGCTTGTCCCCCTGAGCTGTAACACAGGAGTCAAACTGGACACCAGAGACAGAAGACAGTGAGTCTCCAGCTACGTCTAACGCACCTGCATTACAATAGTGGAGATAATAAGAGCGGAGGAGTTGATTTAGTTCTGTAACGACTGCAACATGAACAACGCTGCATTACATCACATCAATTCATTACATCACGTCAATTCATTATATCACATCAATTCATTACATCACATCAATTCAATATATCACATCAATTCATTATATCACATCAATTCAATATATCACATCAATTCAAACTTTGAACCTGCTCAGGTCGAGCCGAAAGTCTTTCTCTTCCACTGATGTCCCTCCACCTCCTTCTCCTCCTCCACGTCCTCCTCCACTTCCACAACCTCCTCCTCCATCTCCACCTGCTCTCTGCAGCCTCCTGCACATGTAGTCGGGCTCGTTTATCCGGACCGGTACCGGTACATGTAACCGAGAGGGTCGGTGATTGTAACGTTACACCGGAGTACAAAAACAACAACCCTCTTTAATCGGGAGGACAAGATCTCCTCTGGTTCATGTTTACCATCACCCCGACATGTAAAATACAGAGTTACATATATTAGAGTTCCTTATCGTAGCTAGATGGACATGCATAAAAAAAATCAGCGGTTATCGGAGCATTTTCCTCTGAACTCTGCTCAGCTACGAGCTCAAGAAGCTAATTAGCACGTTATCTACCATTTCACCAAAATACCGTTATTCTACACCGAGTAAAATCACGTTAGGGGTTTGCACTAAATATAGCAGAGTTACTGTGGAAAAGTTATCTAGTATAATTATAACAAGCACACAGAACTGGTGGTGAACTGCTGACGGCGGCGGACGGTGCCGGTGCGAGCGGGAGATGAACGTCCGGGAGGGCGATGGTCAGTTCGGCTCCGTGCTGCAGGAGAAGCGGTGTGTCCGTGAACTCCGTCTGTCTCCGGTGGAAGTTGGCGAAACAATCCACCGTGAAATGTTCCCTGCAGAGGCGGCTGTTGGTGTTAATCCTACGGTCTCCTTTAGCTTTTCATGAAATCAATCCACCTATTTTTCCTTTCTTCATCAGTAGGACATTTAAATAGCGATGCAGCGCTGCTTTGGAGGTTCTTGCTTCCAGGAAAGATGAACTTGCAGGTGGAGGGAGACGTCCTGTAGCAGCTAGCTGATGTACAATAACATCTGACTACGGCAGGAGTAGCAACTGAAGTTGAGTGGGATGACCTCTTATGCAAATGAGCTCCAGGCTTTTATGGTGTTTCACCGTGTGAGAGGAGGAGCCATGCAGAAGGTTATAGAAACCGGCTGTGATCTAGCTCGGTGATGTACTGAAGCTAGGTTTTAGCCCCGCCTAAAAAAACCTGAGCTGAAGACGGATGAGAAACTGTTTAACAGTCTAACTCCACATTTCAGTGCGACAAAGTTTTCAAACTTTGCACATGCTTTCAGCAACTCATTTCACACATACATAATGTACTGAGAAGCAAATCTTGGAATTTGCTTTTCAACATCTTCAAAGGTTTCACTGTTAACTAAATATAATAATGTTTTTTTTACAGGCCATCTAAAGATTATTTCAAAATGTGAAGTCTATAACTTCTCTCAAATGAAGAGAATTATTTTTCAAGTTAACAGATTTTTATTGGCATGAAATCAAACTTTAGTTCAGTCATATGTATTCTTTTTTATTCACAGCTACACACATTTGCAGTTTAAAATAATTAAAGTCAAAGATTTTACGTGTGATACAGTCCTTCTCTTTGAGGACTGCTGAAAGCTCGTTTGACTCCTCGTACGTTGCCATTATAGATTTTAGTGAGCTGGATCTGAAGTGGATTATAGAATCAGTGCTATTATCAGATGTTATGGGTTGATAAGTGAATTCCAATTGAGTGTGTAACAGTTCTATTGGTTTATCAATTCAATAGCATACCAAAGAACATTCAGAGAAGAGAATAGCCTACGTTAACTCGCTCTAAAATTCCTCCATATCCCTCGACTTCCTCCATTCACTGTTGCTGTAAACACCTCCTGGGTTCTTGGTCACCAATTATTTCACATACACAATATAAACAGTATGTTCAATAGATATTTCAGGGACATAAGTGTATTTATTACATGCCCTCTGTCAGGACTGCTTGGCCCTTACTGGCCTAAATGCCTATAATGGAGGAACTGATTTTATGTCCAGGGTCATTTTTCCATTGATATCCAGTCTTTCAGTATGTCCTTCCGGCCCTTTATCCACTCTGTGTATAATATTGTCACACTTCGGGGAAAGAAGACATGGAGGCCTTGTATGTGTATTTACGTATACATTACAGGTAAATATGGAAGGTATATTTAAAAAAGCATCAAATGTACTAAAGAAATATACTCAACAAAGTCAAAAAACAGCCACAGCAAATGCAAAATGAAATGGCATAACTCAATGTGTTGTTACTTAATCACTTTCTCCTTCGCGTTTATTTATTCTGTCTTGATAAAAGGTGTTCGACTCCACTGTGTGTATTTGTTGGTAAAGTTGTTTCCCCCTCCTGGGTGTGTTCAGCCACCAGAGCCACAGTCCAGCTTACAGAGAAGATGGCAGCAGCCGGTGCCGACGCCGTCCTCGTGGTAACACCCTGCTTCTACAAGGGCAAAATGAACAGCTGCGCTCTCATCCATCACTTCACAAAGGTCAGCTGAGTGCAAACACACAGTTACACACAGGAGTATGTTAGTGTGTCCGATCCAGTGGCGAAGGTACACTTTGCAATTAACAGAGCGGCCCTCACCTCGCCCTCTCCTTCCCAGCGTGTAGGAGGATCTACGATGGGCACGAAACTCGCAAATATTTGATCGACCGCCTCTCGGGGCAGTTTTTGGTTTTGTCCAGTCTGGGCTACTGTAGAAACATGGCGGTGCAGCATGGCGCGCTCCGAGGAAGGGGAGTAGTTACATATTAAGAAATGAAGGGCTGATTCCAATGTAATGAAAACACAAAGATTCTTAGTTTCAGGTGATTCTTTACCGTTGAAAACATAAGTATTTATATTATATTCAATTTCTGCCAATAGATCCTCCTAAATCCTACACATCGAATCTCAAAACAGTGGTGACATAACCGCAATTGACAAAAAGCACTGCCTCTAGTGTTCTCTGACCTTCACACTGTCAAAGTACTTTCAAAGATGAATTACATCACATATTGTGAGCCCAAACTGAGGAGAGCTTTTTATTTTGGTGTATTTAACGATGCATAAACATCTCCAACAGTGGTTCCAGAAGTGGTGCCATGGCACTCTGAGGGGACAAGTCAACTGTCAACTTCTTGCATTTTTTTTAACTGAGTATATTACTTAATCCGATTTATTGCTTACCAACGAACACTACATTTTCTTAACACATTTTCAAATGGATCTGAAGCATACAGGATAAACATGTAAATCAGTGCGTTTGAAAACCCTGTTAAATATTGTTTGTAAACAGTGTTTCTATCAGATGGAAGCATTGTTTTAAGGTCTCGTGTTTGTGTTTCTCCCCTGCAGGTGGCAGACTGCAGCCCGGTGCCGGTGGTTCTGTACAGCGTGCCGGCCAACACGGGGCTGGAGCTGCCGCTGGACGCTGTGGTCCAGCTTTCTCACCACCCAAACATCCTGGGACTTAAAGACAGCGGCGGAGATGTGAGATACACTTCTACTACAATATATAGTAGAGAGAGACAGATAAAGAAAAAGACAGAAAGAGATGTGAATGTATTTTGTTTTTATCTTTTAATTTATCCATGTAATTTGCGAGTCCGGAAGAAATCCTAATCACCTGTCAGCGTAAGTGTCACTGAAACATTATCTCTGCGTACGTCAAGCAGCCACACTGAGATTAACCTAACAGAGCTGTAGACCTTCATGTCATTAATCTGGGTCTGAATCCTCTTACAGCATGGTATTTGATAATAACCTGAAGAAACCAGACAACATGTCATGAGATTGGTTTTCTTTATGAAAAGTCTGAAAGTAAAACTGATTGGACCACATTCTTCCAACCGAGCGAACTGAAAGTCAAGGTTTTAACTTGCAGAAAGGCTGAGCAGAAACTGTATGTTTCCAGAACAAGCACCATGTTTTCTATTTTGAAAATGGCAAACGATAAATAGTCTGCACCTATATAGAGCTTTATCCTCTTCGCTGTCTCAAAGTGTTTTACAGTTTGCCTTCCATTCATCCACTCACACACACATTCACACACACCAATGGTTGCAGAGCTGCCATGCAAGGTGCTCACCTACCATCGGGAGCAACTTGCTGTTCAGGGTCATGCTCAAGGACACTGTGGCCACGGATCGAAACGTCAGCCTTGGTAACACCCTCTGATCGTGTTGCCCACAAGCTGCAAGGCCCAATGATAGACCAGCGAATGGTGCATTTGTCCAATCAAATGTTAAAAGGGTTAAAGATGGAGGCAGTCTCTATAAATGTCTCCTGTTTAAAAGGATTTAAAAGACTGTATCTAGAGCCTCACTACTAGTATGGCTAAATATGACGCCTCGCTTTAAAAACTTTTTTTTTTTTTTTAAAGATTAATGCCACACAACCAGAAAGAGGCCAAAGTATCAGAGCATCACCAAGTTTCAAACCTTTGAATTACAACACACACGTCTGATTTGTTAAGTGATTCAATGCATGAGTGAAATAAAACAAAATTGTAATTCAGTCTGATTATCAGGCTGAATCACAGTATTGTTTGAGAAACCCCACCGGGCTAACCATCACTCATCGTGTATCTTATTTTAACATCCACTACATTTGTATGAGGTTGATTCTTTGTGTTTTTATTTTTAAGTTTGCTGCATTTTATCTGGTCAGAATATCTTTTCATTTCAAAAGGTGAGTACTTTGTGATGCTGCATAATCAGTAGAAACAGCACTGTATTCTTGAAGCAGTTTATTTTCAGTAAAGTCGCTGCAGCAGAGAGGAAAGTGGTGACTACTGAAGAACCTAAAACTAAAGTGTGTGTAGTTTTATCCTGCAGGGTTAATTGCGGGGTTACGTATTGGGAAGAAAAAGTGGTTTGCTCTAGTCGTGCTCTTAATACCTTTTTGTCTGTGGGAAGTGTTTGTGAGAAGTTGAAGATGGATTTCTGATTTGGGAAATAACATGTTTGTCCACTTGCTGGGAGACAGGAGTGTGGGTGTAGTTCAAGTACAGAGCTGCCCTGCTCGGTTGTGGGCGTGATGAGGACAAACACAGAAAACAAGGGTGATGGGTCAATTTGAGGAAAGCAGACAAGTTGCAGAAAGATTATTTATTTTAGATGAGAGACAAACAGTTTTCCTTACATCAGCCAGCTCCTGTTATTTGGCAGATGACTTCACCAAAACTGTAATTTTTTTTAAGGATGGAAGATCAAGGCTGGAATTGAATCTGAACAGTATTTACAGGGAAAACAGGGCACTTCTCCAGAAAGCAATGTTGTTACCAGCAAGTTGAAATTTAAACTTGTCTCACGGCCTCCTGCTGTGCAATCAGCTCTGATTGGTCTGAAATTGCATGCACTTGGTTGTGCTGCCTCATGTAAAATAATGTCTGTCTTCTCTTCCACTGCCTTTTGTCAACACAAATTTTGGCCAGCATCTTGTCACTTGGGCACTCAAATTTAGGTTTATAATTTACTTTGGGCTTGGAAGCTTGTATCTTAGCTGCATTGAAAAAGAGCTGCCCTGCAGGATTGCCATTGCAACAGCCAAGCCATCAAATTGCTGTAAAGTTTAAAAATATATTTTAATTAATTATCAATTGGATTCATCTGTACTGAGCAATTTGTATGACATGAACTGTTGTTGACATCCTGTCTGGCTGATTTGATATCTCTGGTGTTGAAAGTAAAATAAACGCAGGCCTGTTGTTGTGGTTGTGTTTAAAATGATTCCTGCAAAAGTAAAACTGAATGAAGCATGCAACATCATTAAGTTGCATGTACTAAATAGTTTGATGTGCACGACAGTATAATAAGTGATTCACTCTGTGTGAGGGTCCCACACACTCTCAGTCATTCGGTTTAGCTTGTTGATGTTATATTATTTAAGTAAAATCGTAACCTAAAAAGTAGGTAGCAACTCAAGCTATTAGATTAAAGGTACCCCGTGGAGTTTTGTTGTAAGAACAAAAACACACTTACATTTAAATTCAGTGTTAACTCACCAAAGCAAATTGTGTGTATTCTTGAGGAAATGTTTAAAATCCAGCACTGTTTCTAATTATGTTTATTACCATGCAGTGTTTGTCTGGCATTGCTGTGTCACATGGATATGTGATGACCACCTGTAGATAAACAGAAACAGTGGCGTAGAAAAGTTCAGCAGCAAAAAATGAGTTAGTGAGCATATTAGGGTGCAGAGAAATGAATTGTGCTGCAAAACTGGTTTGAAAAGTTTCATTGTTTTGATACATTTTTGTTAACAGTGAAATTGAGTAACATTTTAGTGTGTCCTTTTGAAATGTTGTGAATGTAAAGCACAAGTATCCCAAACAAAAGTTTTGAGAGGAGAAATCCTTTAAACCAGCTGTTCTGAGACTCGACAGGAAGAAATCAAACAGCAGGCGAGTACTAAAGTCAGAAATACAAAGACACTGAAGCAGACAGAGATTTGTAGGTACTTCTGTTTCTTTCTATTTTGGACACCAGACTTAGCAGCAATTCGACTGCTGTATTTTTATTTTTCCTCTGCAGCAACCAGATATAAAGATGTTGATGAGTGACGGCAGTCAGATCTCCCGACTGATGGACTGTCGTTAGTGAATAAATAAATGAAATATCGACGGTAAAAGCAAAATTTGGGAAAATGAAGGCGCTTCAGCTGCCATGTTCAGAAATGTCCTGTTTGAATACTGCTTGAGATATTTTTCATTCATTAATCCTTCCTAACTGCCACCAATCTGAACTCTCTAAAAGACTAAAACAACAAAGGAATATTTCCAAAAGGCACTTGCTCATCTCAATACCTTTAGTTATTCTTGTCTTGTCGTTAAAGATTTTTGTTGCTTTAACATCTCCCCCCACGGAGATTGTTAAGGTTTCATTTCATCTCACCTCATCTCCTCTAATCTGATTCCACCTGCCCACGCTGTGGGTGTTTTAACTTACAGTCTGTGCACCTCCGCTATGTGCAAGATGTGTGAATCCACAGACCATTTTGACGAGGCATCATCTCCATGCACACTAGCTAAAATCAACATGTCTGTTCAATCCAAACAATTATCCTCTCCTAAGTGGAATAATTACAAAGTCAATACTATTATGCATCGGTCCAGCAGAGCTCCGAGAATTTATAGTCACATCATAACAGCTCGCATCAGAAAAATAGTGCTAAAGACTTAAATAGGACATGATGACCCTCCACTAATGTTGCTAACTTTTCATCCCTGGTCACAAATAGCTGTATACAGCCATGCTTATTAGGATGACAAATTTTATGAATAAAAGATAATGCCTTCATGTTCACAGTATAGGTTCTGTCAGACGAATAAGACTTCAATGTCATTTCCTGACATTTTTAAACATAATCCCACAACAATGAACAGCTCTAAGATCCATGTTTTGATAGATTCAAAGGCCCGACATAACTGAGGTAGGAAAATTGAAGATGACCTCACCCCCACCTCACCTTCTTGTGATCAGAAAAGGGTAAGATAGACCTGGCACCTTTAAATCGGGATGACCTGCTGGGGGAAAAAAACACAAGCATGTGCATGGATGTCTAAGAAGCATAATTGTTGGTTTAAAGATTTTTTTTTTGTAAAATGATGACCCTATACATTTAGCCAATTTTACAGTTAGAAATCTGCCTAATTGTCATCCAATGTTTGTAGCATATCAAAAAGGCTAAAAATATGGACAAGTAAACACCTGATCCTCTTTGAAAAACATAAAATGATATAGTCAAACAAGTGACACATGAAATCTACAATTTGTAGTCATTTTCATAATTTGTATGAAAACAGATAGTAAGTAAGTACATCCTGAATTTATCACACCTTCAAATCCATGAAAAACAATCGGGAATACCAGATCAGGTGCCAATTATTAGAAGCCTCTTTGCTATTTCAATTATGCATTATTATGCCAAGATCTAAAGAGCTCTCTATAAGGTTGTGGATGCCCTATGAGTCTGGCAAGAGATTTAGAAATACTCAAGAGTCATTTGAAATAAACCCTCCCATTGTAAAGAAAATCATCACAAATTTCAAAGGACTGCCAATTTGTGCAGAACAAACCATCAAATGGTTTGATGCAATAAGACGTCTCCAAAAAACACAAATTCTACCGGTGGATGTGAAGGTAACTCGAGCAGTTGTTGGTGTCAAAGTGCATGCGTCTTGCAATCAGAAATAAATTGCTCAAATTTGACTTGTATTGGAGACATGCCACTAAAAACCTCAGGGACTGGGCAGCTTGCAGTCATTGATTCAACTGTGAAACCTGCATCATATCCGTGCTTGAAGATATTATTAGGCCATTTGTCTAAAAGTTGAAGTTGGACCTTTCATTGGCTTAATTATCCTTAGCACACTAATAAATCCACCAAGGAATGGCTCATAAGGAAGAAATAGAGGGTTATTGAATGGCTGAGTCAAAGGCCAGATTTTAATCTCATTGAAATTTGGTGGAGAAATTTGAAAGTCAGCAAATGCAAGAAAACCCTTAAATAGTGCAACTGAAGGATTTTTTTTCTTTTTAAATTTGTTAGTTATAAAAGTTATTTCTGCCAAAGGGGAGAACACTACCTTCTAGTGCCAAGGGCGTTCTTACTTTTTCCACCAAGAAATATTACATCTCTCGATATTTGTGTTGAAAAAGTGATTGAAAAAGCTTATTTTCCTTGTGTTTGTTTTCAAGTATACCACATTTATATATATATATATATAGGCACTGTTTCGAAGAGGATGAAATGTTTGCTTGTCCAAATATGTCAAAGAAGCCAACAATCTCCACAGGATGCTTTTTACATAACCATAGGACTGTTTCTTTCTCTGATTTCAAAGCAGATTTATGGGTATTTATTTGCGATGGATGTTAGAGATAATTATGTCCTCTGGAAGTGTGAGTCACACTGAATTTGAAAAATATGTGTATCATGCCTGTGTGTTAAAGGACCAGTGTGTAGGCTTTAGTGGCATCGAGCAGTGAGGTTGCCGATCCTTTGAGTTGTGTAAGAGAACCTACGGTGGCCACGAAAAATGTGAAAGGCTTTAGAAGCTGTGTTTGTTTTTTTCTGCTCTGAGTTACTGTAGAAACATGGCGGTGCGACATGGCAGGCTTTTGGAAGACGACCTACTCCTTATCTATAAATCAAGGGCTCATTCTGAAGTGATGAAAACACAATTTCTAGTTTAATGTAGTTATCTTTAATAATAAATAGTATATACAATTTATACTAGTAGATCCTCTAAATCCTGTATGGGTTCTTTAAGATTTGATTGAGTTATTATTTAATGGCCCCAAATTAGTCTTAAAAAGCATCAGGACTACAGACTGTGCGGCACATCTCTATCCATTAAGTAAAAAAAGGGTACATAGAAGAGCAACATAAAACTACAGTATATTCTAAAACAATTTATCTTAAAGTTTCTCTTTAGCCATGCGAGGACATTAGTTGTTGGATATAAGCCTGGATCAGACATTTATTAACTTCAGCGGATGGCACCATCATCGGGTCAGAATAATTTGTTGACTAATAGCTGCAAACCTTTGGCCAGGAACACACTGGCTGCGTTTTCACTTGTGCCGCGTGCGGTTCCCAGTTAAAATATAGAGGGAAATGATTTGTACTGTATGACCGTAGTAAAACCACAGTGTTGGCTCTAACCATATCATGTAGACACTTCACCAGGTGAAGGGCCGGGTTGTCTTCGGTGCTCTCCTTCTCTCTCTATATCTCCTCTGTGTCACTGTGTGTGTATACTGTTTGAGGATAAAAACAACCCATGTGCCTGCTTTTTGGTTACAACTCATCAGTTGTCGCACCTCAAAAATACTATACTGATTGCCAATATCACAGAGAAACTCATTGATTCAATGGTAGCACCTGCGGCCACACCACCGCAGCTGACACGCAGCCCGTGTGGACACAAACACACACACACACACACACACACACACACACACACACACACACACACACACACACACACACACACACACACACACACACACACACACACACACACACACACACACACACACACACACACACACACACACACACACACACACACACACACACACACAGGCAAGCCGCAGCTGAGACGAGCAATGTACCTGCTAAACGTTAGCATGCAGTTGTGTTGCTCAAAACAAGTGAAAGAGTGTTTCTGTCAATGGGGTAGACAGTAGTTTTGCTTGAGTGATATTTATTTTCTAATCAGGAGCTCTATCTAAATACACAGTGCTGAAGCTTTCAGGAGACCAGCAGGAGCTTCTATTAGCTGATTGACTGACTGTTCAATTACAGTCCTGCGTGTTTGAAATGACTGATATGGGGAAACTGATTGACAGTGGATGGTTAAAAATAGAGCCTCCTTGGTAACACTGATGAAGGCTGAAAGTGGAAGCTGTGGGTTTTCCCTGCGGAGCTTTCAGCATCATGTACAGAGCAGCCATGGAGTTGTCTTATGCTCCCTTTGAGCATTTCAGGTTTATTTGGATTCTGCGCCTCATATCTGGATTGACAAAAGAGAATTAAAGGATGCAAAACAAAAAAGAGAGCTCATCAGTTATTCATGAGCCTCTCACACCCCCCTCCTCCCTTTACTTCTCATCTTTTGAAGTTGATTTGTCCTTTTTATACTCACTTGGGACTTGTCTGTTTTTCTCTTTATCTCCTCCTCCTTCCTCTGTTTTGTATTTTGAAAGATCCCCTCCTCCCAAAACCTCCACCATGTGAAGAGAGGATGTTTGTCTCAATTTGAGCGATTTGTTTACCGTGAGATGTTGGGTTTGTGGCAGCCTCGACTGGGATTAAAATACTATAACAGTAATACTATATTAGATATTAGTCCTGACAGCAGGGGGGAGGGATGACAATTAACCAGTTCTGTTTTTAACGCTCTTCATTCTTTCTGTTTCTTTTTTTACATGTTCTATAGATCACACGGATCGGCCTGATTGTTCATAAAACCAAGCCGCAGGATTTCCAGGTTTTAGCGGGCTCAGCAGGGTTTCTCATGGCTGCCTATTGTGTTGGTAAGAAGCCCTAAAAGGGGACTAACAGTTCATGACCCTCAGGGAGCTGCTGGCAGCATTTTCCAAACAAAGTGAAGAAGTTTACCTTGTTGTTTTATTTTTTCATATTTTTTTATTTCAGGTCTTCCTTGCAAAATCACAAGTGTAAAGACATTTCTACCTGATTCTTAAATATTATGTTTTTGATAGCAGCTATTCTTTGATGACCGGTTAACAATTAGATGTCAACACACATCCTTGCATTCTGTGGTCACTTCCTGTAGTTGTTTCAGATTTCAAACACCCTCCAGATAAATACAGCAGCTCTTTGGAAGGATCTTCTGTCACTGTCTCCTAAATATACTGAATATTAGGAACATTATCCTGATATTGAGGTACACAGACTATGTTCTAAACATGACCTTAACATATCTTCAAACACATAACATACTTTACAGGTAATTTCCTGCTCACCACACAACAGCTTTCGTTTAATTTTATTCCAAAATCAATCGGAAATTGGAAATTACCGGAACTTCATCACAGAGTGCAATTAGTAAACAATTATTTAGCTTGGGTTATGTTTTCTGTTGAAAGTCTAAACTGTAAAAACATTGATTGTGCTGAATTGTGCTCAATAGATTTACTTGTTTGAACTTCTAATGGATATCGGTGCATAGGTTGAGAACAGGGGTAAATATTTTACTGTTTCATAGGAAAAATGAGTAAATCCAAATACATTGGTTGATAATGTATTTGAAAACTGGACTCATGAAACTGTCGGCTAATTATTAATATTGGTGGATTGTACCTCATGCTAGCATGTATCACCAGTTTAACATCAAGCCCCCACTGCAAGGACAACACAACTGCTAATCTTGTAAACAGACCACAGGAAAAAATAAGTCATATATAATTTGTTTGATATAGGTCTCAGAAATCACACATTTTCCTCAGGGGGCTTGACAGTCTGTTAGTAGCGGTTCACATTAAGGAAAAATGCAGAAAAACTTGTATATTCTGCATGTGAAGCATATCAGGGAGGCTGCCAAGCAACTTCCAGGTGCCGGCAAACAGACCTTACAAAACGCATCTTCCTCTTCACCTTGAAATAGGACAGACAACACAAACATACAAGCACACCATTCACACATACTCTATAGGTGAATGGAAACAAATCCACAGAAGGAGAGAGGGACAGCATGCACACCAGGGAGAGAGATAAATATGAGGAGGAGTTGCACACCCAACACTTCTGGAATGAGGCACTGAAATCCAGGAGAGAAAGAGGTTTAATGATGGATAACGGTGCAGCACATCAGTAACATTTAGCCCAACAGTAAATTACAGTTGCAAATAGTATTCGACACATTTGATTAAAACGGCTTGTATAAAAGCTAGAAATAAACTGATAGAAGAAAAAACTAACTTATCAATCACAATTAACAATCACAAAACATTTGTAATAAAAAGAATACTTACAGATAATGCTAAAAGAAAGAAAGAAATGGTGAGCAGATAAAAGTTAGTTGTCAATATTTGTTTTTCACAGATCTGACAAAATGATGGCTGTAACAATAGCTATGTACTACACTGTCTGTGTGCCATTTTATTTGTGTACCAGAATTGTAGTTGTTAATGGTGAAGCAAAATAATGAGTAGAAAGAATCCAAAATATTGTTTATTTCTTACTATGGGGCAAACCATTAAGTATCCAAGCAATGGATGAGCTGCAATAGAGTTGTGAAGTTGGGGGGAGTCATTTTTGGGTGCCTCTAGTTCAAAATTTTAAAGTCCCATTTGTCTTTCCAAGTTAAAAAAAAAAAAATTAAAGAAGAAATTCTCTGTGTTGGATAAGCCAGTGAAGAGTCTGGGACACGGTACATTAGTAGCAGGTTGGGCATCTCAGGAGAAATGTTGGTGAAGGTTTTGGAAACACAGAAGTCAGAATTTCCAGGAAAGCTTAAGCTGTGGTGGTCCACAGTTGGGGCTATTCCCAAGGATAATGTGGACATTGGCATTATATAATATTTAGTATCTCAGATAGAAAGGCTAGAGAGACTGATTATTTTATGTACAGTATTTGGAAGTTGAGGGTTTTTTCCCCAATGTTTCAGTAGTGTTGCATTGTATGGTTGAGGCATCCTGCAATTTCTGCTGTCTAGCCTGGCAGAGGACTTTAAGTACTATAAATTTAAGAGCACAGTTGCAGTTGGCTAGAAACAAAGATGATGCAGTGAGGAAGTTGGCACCAGCACAAATGACAAATGTATGGAGCTTGCATGTTCTCTGCATGTGTTCTTCCTCCCACCATTCAAAGACATGCATGTCAGGCAGCTCAGGAGGCGCAGGCAGAGGTGGTGGGTAGGGTTCAGCAAAGGGGTTCCATTAAGGTTGGCACAGCAGAAAGAAAGTAGTTGGTGATAGGTCGGGTGTGTCATGAGGAGGCAGAGACATGTTTTAAGGTAGTTGCTCAGTGGGTTAAGTGGGAGAGTGTAGAGAAGAGAGACTTGGTTGGAAGGACCAAGCTTTTTGCTGGGAGCAGCATATGACGTGCTTCCATCGCCACAGAACCTCAAGCAGTGAGTAGGTGGGGACGCGACCTGTCCATCATGTTCAGCAGTAGGAAAGGTAATGCAACTTCTGACAGGCTGTAAGATTAGTTTGGTGAAGGGTAGATAGACATAGGCACAATCAGGTACTGAGGTCCTTGTCTGCAGTGATTGAGAAGAGGAATATTGTAAGAGCAGGGAAGAGTGTAAACAAGGAAGTAGCTATTAGGTTTATTCGGGAGAGAAAAGACCCAGATAGGGGAGCTTCTGGCTTTCTAAATGGGGACTGGAAAATAGCAATAGATCTGAGTGCAAAGCTTGAGATTCCACAAGAAAAACCTTGTACCAGCAAGAGGCCACAGGTTGCCAGAGAGTAGTTTATTTTTTTGAGCTGACAGTACTGTGGGAAGATAATATAGATGAGGCATATGAGAGCAAAAAGAGGAAAATATTGCGACCTTGCAGCTGAAGTAGAGGAGTGGGGGTGCAGCACAAAGGGGCATCCTGTGAAGGGTAGATCATCACACTATTGTGGGAGCTTGGAATCCAGTAATAGAGCCTCCAGCAGAGCAGAGTACTCTCTGGATATGAGATGTAATATTATATATATATATATATATATATATATATATCATGTATAACTATATAGTATCATGTATAGCAGGTATGAACTTGTAACTTTATAAAAAGATAACCTTACAATCCCATTTCCAAAAATGTTGGTACACTGGACAAAGTGTAAGTACAAATGTAATGATTTGAAAATCATGTAAACCCATATTTAATTGACAATATACCAAAGGAAACATGTTTTGTGAAAAATTGTTTGTCATTTAAAATTTGATGCAAGCAACACATCTCAAAAAAGTTGGGACGGGATGTATTACCACTGTGTTGCGTCACTTCTTTTTTTTAACAACACTTTGGTATGGACTGCAGGAAGGCCAGTTTGGCACCTGGACTTTTCTACTAGAGAGCCATGCTGTTGTAATACATACAGAGTACGGTTTGACATTGTTTTTCTGAAAACGACATTGCCTGGATGGTAGCATGCATTGCTCCTAAACCTGTGTAAATCATTCAGCATTAATGGTGCCTTCCCAGATGTGGAAGCTACCCATACCATGTGCTCTAATGCATCTCTATATCATCATGGATGCTGGCTTTTGAATTGTGCACTGCTAAAAATCTGGGTGGGTCCTCTCCTCTTTAACCCCGGAGGATTCTACGTGCATGATTTCCAAAAAGAATACAAGATTTACATTTTTCAAAGCGGGTGCCACTGTGGTGCAGTGCCTCTGCAGTCGCCTCACAGCGAGATGGTTTTGGGTTCGATCCCGGCCTGGAGCCTTTCTGTATGGAGTTTGCATGTTCTCTGCATGTGTTCTTCCTCCCACCATTCAAAGACATGCATGTCAGGTTAATTGGTGATTCTACAAATTTGCCCTCGGTGTGAATGAGCGCATGGGATGGTCTTGGTTTCAGTCTGTCTCTATGTGGTGGCTGTGTGATGGACTGGCAACCTGTCCAGGGTGTGCCACCCGGTCTCTTTCATCAGACTTTCACTTTCATCTCCTTTGTTAAGCTGTTAGCAGCCATTTCCAAAAACACATTCAGGCAATGCAGATGTACTGTAATTTCCGGACTATTGAATATAAGCCGCACCCACTGAATTTTAAAAAAATAATTATTTTGAACATAAATAAGCCGCACATGTCTATAAGCCGAGGTGCCTACCGGTACATTGAAACAAATGAACTTTACACAGACTTTAATGAAACACGGCTTGTAACAAAAATAAAAATGTCAGCGTGACGGATGATTCGCCTTTCCTGTTGACAGTCCGAGTGAGAGGCAGGTCAAAGGTCAGAGGAACCTCATCCATATTTATGATGTCGTGCGGGCCAATGGGATGCTCCGCTATCTTTGCATCAGTGAATTTGCGGAAGTTTGAAACTTTTTCCTCGTAGTCGGGAGGGAGCTGCTGACACAGACTCGTCCGTACCCTGATGGACAGGCCTTTATAAATCTGAGACACCACGACGGTCCACCTCTAAAATCCTCAAACTTCATTGCGGTGGCGATTGTTTTGGCTTTCAGTCGGCTCTGCACGATTGAAACACCTCGGCCGTCTGCTCTCTCTGTATTGAGTCGGCTCTATTTCCTTTTCCAACAGCCAGCTCTAATCGCCTTCAACTTGAAAGCTGCATCATGTTCATTTCTTGGTGTCTTTGCCATGATGAGGGTGACAAAATGACGACCGTAATCAGAACGATGGGAAGTTTGAGCGCGCTGGATTTAATCTAAACAGTAAACTAAAAAGTTACATTGTTTCACTTTAACCTGTTCGGCAATTTCATTGGTCCAATGAAAGCTTCATGCCGCCAAAAAACTGAGCACCGTCACAGAATGTGTTTTCTTGCTCAGTTTTTTGGCGGCATGAAGCTTGTGAAAGCGGGAAAAATCCATAAATTAGCCGCGTCATTGTTTAAGCCGCGAGGTTCAAAGCGTGGGAAAAAAGTAGCGGCTTATAGTCCGGAAATTACGGTACTCATATCAAGCACCACACAGCAGACAATCAAAGTTAGAACTTTGCTGCTTAAGAAAGTGTAACATCAAGTATATTTTTTGTTGGAGTTGTTGAAGCTAAAAGTTGTTGAAGCTGTCTGAAGACATAGACAGCCTATAAACACAGAGGTTTCTACCTCCAACATTCCATCCAACAAACTTTGCCTCATTTGTATGAACCTGTGCTCAAGAAACAACCAGATTCTAATTACTGTTCTGCCTCGACAACCGTTTATTTTGGCTATTGTACATTTGTATCAGTTTAGTACAGTTTTCTCATCCTGTGGGGATGCATGCAACTTTCATTTGAAGTTACAGTGGATTATAAAACATAAGCAATCTTTCACAGCAGCAATATAAAATGATGTTGTCTACTTTCTTGGCATGTCGGCCACATACATGGTACTGTATGCTTGGATTAGATAACACGTCTGGGAATATGCATCAGTATGATGCTCAAGAAGCTAATGGGTCATGTTCTCCCACTGCCGGCCCTGTCAAACACACTGTGTCTGAAACACACATGCACACACATGCTGACTCCCACGGCTCTCTGATCTTTGATTGACATGTTCTCATCTTTATAACTAAAATATGCGAGTAATTGATGGTGTGAGTGTGAGACTGACAGCTAATGCAGAGCAAGGTAACGCAGAGTGATTGATATGATAATGTGTCAATGCTGTGAGTGTGTGTTCTAGTTTTGATGTCCAAATTCATTCTCTCAAAACCGATGCTGAACTGGGAAGCCTGCCTACATGCCAGTCACAACCTCGCAGAATTTAGAGCTTTGAAGGAAGAATCAGCACTGCTGACGGACATTGACATTCTATACTAAATTTTTTTTTAAATCTGCAGACTTCATCGACTGCTAGATCTCCGATTCAAGCTCAAATCTTTTGTCTCGTTTTTAAATTCAGTGAAACGTACCTTGTTTCGAGACTAAGTTTTTGCTTAAGCATGTTTGGGTAACTTCTGGTATTGTCAGCATCTAAAATCCTACATTGGGACAGTTTTTTTTTTTCTAATCATGTTTCATTTCATTTTCTGCGACCAAGACTGTTCATGGATAGGGGCAGTTCCAGTTCCATACAATACAATGTTTTATTGAAACTCTAGATCTAGACATTAAATGTTTTTTTTTGTTTTGTTTTGTTTTTTTAATTTTCCAAAAAGGATCTAGTTATACGAGTAAAGGACTGTTTTAGTTGAGAATACTGATAGCCTATGCATAATATCCCCCCCATCTTCTCCAACATCATATGATGGCCAGCAGTAAACTACTTTCAGTGACAAAGAACCAATTGTTGTTGATACATTTCTGTTATGATTAAACTGAAGAACTAAAGTGTTATAGATTTTTGCAGGTGCAGTTATTCATTCCAATAATGCAATAAAGCCTTGAAAAATGCATGCCTACATTCATCTCCCCTCATTGGCCCCATCATTGGACCTAGCAGCCTACCGAACGTTTACTGTTTGTTCTATCTGCATTCAGTTTGGACAGCTTGTTTGTTAAAGGGAGTTTCTCCTGCTCACTGTCACTGAATTTCTCCCTGTTAAAAGAGTTTTTCTTTCTCATTGTAGCTGGATTCCCTTCTGTTGTAAGAGAGAGTTTTTCCTGCTTGCTGCTGCTGGATTACTTCCTGTTTAAAAGGGAGTTTTTCCCTTCAACTCTCGCTCATGAGGGAATTGTTAAATTGTTGGTTATCTCTATAATGTTGCAAAGTTTTACTGTAAGTTTACTATGTTAAAATTAGTGTCCTGAGAAGACTTTTATGATTTGGTGCTGTATAAATAAAATTGAATCTAATTAAATTGTTAGATTCTTGAGATTTCAATTCAACCACAGTTAGAGATTGTATTTTTTAAAGTAAAATGGTTCATTTATTTTGGCAATTAGTTTGAATATTTGTATTTCCACGTGTTGTTGATAGAGGTGTATTTGTATTGGTTCTGACTTGGAAAATTGCTCAATGTCCTGACTTTTTCCTGGACGTTTTAAGCAAGCCCCAGTAGTTCTTAATTTGTACATCAAGAGATCTCAGAACAGAGAGTGTGCTTTTCTGGAGGGTCGGAAGAAATATCAATAATATCTACACTGCCTGGATCACACTGGACAACTCCTGCTAGCAGTTATAATGAAACAAAACTGTCATCACAAACTGAAGCATTATTGATCAAAATCAGCTCTGTCCTTTGCCTCCCTGTTGTTTCCCTTCTATCTGTGGATTGCTACAATGGGGGGGAAATGGAATAAGGCCAAAGGTTTTGTTTACCACCTCAAAAAGCAAGCAGCCTAAAACAACAAATCAAACGTCGTCCCCTGCCTGTCTATCAACCTCCTCAGTTTCAGTGCTGTCACTGCGCCTACACACAGCAAATGGAGCTGTCCATGGTTCTTCTGAAACAACAGCCATTTTACCAGTTTCCTCCTTGTTATTGAGGTTCGGATTGCAGCAACATTAGCTCATGGGGCAATGGTAAAACTCCAGTTTCTCTGCCTGACCTGATTGATAGAAATCTCTCCGGATTTAAAATGCATCTAAAATAGGCAAACAGGCAATTTATGAGGAACATCAATGGTAAATGGTAAAGAAAAACAGAACCGATAACATTAAATATTGCACAAAATGTATTGACAGATTATGACAGTTACAAAGGAGGTGCCAGATCCTTTAGCCCTTTAGTGTCTCTGTTCATAGGGAGTGAGAAGGATGGGCTGCCAGTCTGTTAGTCAGCAGCATTAAGGCTGCTGTCAGCTGCACAATCTGAGTGGTGGCAGGCCATAGAAACACATATCAGACAAACAATCCGCCCATCAGCATCCAACAGCAACAACTCCAAGAACACGGGTAGATTCTGTCTCTGCTTTTTTCCTTCACCAGACAGACAATGAGATGCTGCTGTGAAAGGCCATATCTTGTTGCTTGGGAAAAAGTATATGTATCAAGCTTTGTAAATGAAAAAAATAACCAAACATATGAAGTGCTGGTGCCTACTGATCTGACAGGAGAGAAAAGATGGGATGGGGAAAGGGAAGGCTGGACTGTCAACTCTAAAACAATGTTTGTATGTCTGTATTGACATTTGAAAAGCTAAACCAGGACAGTGATGCATGATTTTATTTAAACAGTATATGCTGTTAGTTCAGCATGAAACTAGGAACAAAACATACCTCCATCCTTCCAGTTCTGTTTGATCGAAGGTTGTTTGAGCAATTAATTCTGTCCACAGATAGTACTGTATATTAAATATTCAACTCACACTGAGTGTTAGGTTGAGTGATTGCAGACATATAACAGTTTTTTTCAGATTGGCTCCTTTGTAATACTAAAACTAGAATTTGAAAAAAATCACCAATTGACTTTGAGTACAACTGTTTAAAAACTACAGCAGGTTTGTTTGCACTAATCTGAAATCCTGCAAGAAGACTTTTTAGCTGACACCTTTTAAGAGTGGCTCCCAAACTCTTTGGCTTGTGGTCCCTAAAATCAAAAGATTATCTACTTGTGACTCCACATCACAAAGTACGGAGCTGTCAGCTGCTTAACCAAAACATAATTTTAACTTTCAGCTGAACGATTTTCAGACAATTCATGGAGTAAAAACGTCCAAGTAATTTCACCAAGTTTGTTTGCAAAAAAAGTAGAGAATAGTCAGATAAAATGAACATACATTTTGTCAAGCAGAGCTTTCCTCCAATAACTGTATTCTACCCTCGGTTTGGAAACCACTACTTAATAACAAAGGAAATCAGATCTAATGTTGGCAAGTCCTAATTTCCTCACAAATGACCATTCCCAACACATTTAGCTAATTTATTTTTATGACTAAGCTCAACAAGACAGTTGCACTCAACAAAATATCCTCTGTTTATTTATTCCCTCATTTTTGTTTGACAAAAGATACTAGCAGCTAAGAATGTTTATACGTAAAAGGTAAAAAATTAACTGATTGTACAATAACTGTTACCTAAAAAAAAGAGACCGGAAGAAAGGGAATGCAGGAAAATGAAAGTAATTCTGTATTTTACGTTGACTCTTGAACTCTCATTGGTCCATGCTGTGTGTGTCTAGGTGCTGTAGGTGGAGTGTGTGCGCTGGCTAACGTGCTGGGCCAGGAGCTGTGTGAGTTGGAGCGTCTGTGTGTGTCTGAGCGTTGGGAGGAAGCCAGAGTCCTGCAGCAGCGACTCATCGAGCCCAACGCCGCCGTGAGTACCATCTGCTGCACGCTCCACACTTTTATCCACTGCATCATAAAACAACCGCTCCAACAAATGGTGCCAGACTGAAGGTTTAGTCATATTTAGAGGCTTTAATACTCTGACGGTTGTACTTAAACTCAAATAATTCCTTACCGCCCTTTCAGAAATATCTGTATTGAGTCCAGTCCACCCAGAAAGGAGGCCGCTTCCCTCTCTCAAGCATTCCACCTTTTATTTTATCCACTTATAATGTGATCCACAAAAAGCTAAAGTAAATAAATAAACATTTTAACTAATTTCATTAATGTAAATATGTTCCAAATAAGTATATCTGCTTTTGCTTCATTTGATTATTGACTAGGTTATTTAGTCAAGTAGTTGTATTCAATTATAAATTGCACAATTACAAAGTCAGTGACACTTCCACCATTTTAAACAATACATTGTATCCTGTAAATCTTCGAGACAAGAATTAAGAAAAATTGAAACCTGATCCCAGAGTTAACTTTTACAGTGTCTGAAACTAAAGCAGACACCAATGACATGAGGGTTTGCACCTAATGACACCACAAAGTTAAATGTCTCCGCTGTGTGCTGTATGTTGCTCAGAGTTGGTCTGAGCCCGAGTGAGCTGTGTGCCTCAGGCTACAAATGTGTCCATTAAGGTGTGTTAAATATCACTGCTCTGACAGCATCAATCTACCACGGCACCACCTACATGCTACATGATGGAGAACCAACTTCACTCTAGTTTGAAGCCACACATACTGCAGCTGTAGCTCAGCAGCTGAATATCAATCACCAATACTGAAATTGTCTTCAAATCTGATTTTGTCTGTCATTTTTCATAAAGCTTTAAAACCACAATGCAGTTCATATTGGGGGTGAATGGAGATTGATTGGAGCTCTGTGTTACTAGGTGACCAGGAAGTTGGGAGTTCCTGCCCTCAAGCAGGCGATGGAGTGGTTCGGTTTCCACGGCGGCGCCTGTCGATCACCTCTTCACCCGCTAACTGAGGCCGAGGCGCAGCAGCTGAGGCGAGACTTCTCCTCTAACGGCTGGTTGTGAGGTGACCAAGGCACTGTGTGTGTGTGTGTGTGTGTGTGTGTGTGTGTGTGTGTGTGTGTGTGTGTGTGTGTGTGTGTGTGTGTGTGTGTGTGTGTGTGTGTGTGTGCCTAGAAACCTTTTAGCTGCTCAGTCAATGTGATTACAGTACTGAGGGAGAACACAGCTTCTCATGAAAATATCAAAGCCTCATACAATTGATAATAAATATATATAAATCCAGTTCACTTCACTATTGTTTTGGTATTTCTTAGGCTAAATGCAGAGCAACAATGCAATTCCAAATTCATTACACTAAAAATATAATTTTTTCCCCCCAAAATCATTTCTACCTGTTGTTTTTAGAAATGTAACAAAAAAACTGAATCCAAGATGTAAACCAAATCAACTTCAGAGTTCTGTTTGAAGGAAGAATTTAGTTCCATGGATGACTAAAAAAGACTGCATGGTAGCTCCATCGTTATGGGTCACAACACTTCCATACAGGTCGTATGATAGAGGGAATGATTGCTAATGAACCACTGATATGAAAAAAACAACAACATTTGCCATCTGTTGAAAAATGTTGAATCTGAAAATAACTGCTTCTGTGCATCAGCTGCACATAGATTTATCATGTCAGGTTTTTTTTTTTAGTCATTCTTACATTTACTTCACACTAAAATGAATCACTGTCATACCATCAAGTTAGCGCTGTAAATGTGGTTATTTCAACAATAAAATTTTACTTAAATAATAAATGTTTTATCTTTATTTAAACTGTGAAGAAAAAAATGGTTAGTTTTGATACAATGTACCTTTTTAAGTAGGTGGAAAGAGAGAGCTTTCTGATTGGCTGTTCAGCCAGATAAATCAGTCGCTTGTCATTTTGTACCGTTTTCCTTTCCTTATTGTTTTTGGTAAAAATGTAAAATGTTTGGACAGTAGTGCAGTATTAATAGTAATTCCAGATTGCACCTCCCTGGGTGTGTTTTGGCAGGAATGAATTGTTGACCCAGACTGTGCTCAAAATCATACAACAGTATTTCCTACATAACTGTCAATAGTTGACATTAGTGAGAAGTACAAGGAGATCTTAAATACTTAGAAATCATCATCTTGCACCATCACTGAAAGGTATAATGTTGCATAATTGTAATTTACTCGCAACATCATATTGGTAGCATTAAGATAAAGGTAGTGTACATGAAACATGGCTCTGTCCAAAATCACTCCCTTATTCACTCATTAGTTTCCTCTATATAATGGACACTCAACAGTTTACTCTGTAGTTGAACTTATCATCATAATTTGCCACAAGTTCTCATCACAGTCATTTTGGCATCCATAAAATGTGTTGCATTACGGTTGTCAGACGTTACAGCAAAGATGGACTCGGGTCATAAGTTGATGACTTTATATTTGACTTCAAAAATCACAGAAAACTTGCAACATCCACCTTGACTTTAACATCAGTGACTGGTGACTTCACTTAGACTGAAGCCCTTTGACGTGGAGTAACCAAGCAATTAAATGCATGTTCAACTGTGAAGGAATACAGTGAATAAACCCAATCACACTGCACAAGCAGGAAGGTGAGAGATGCATCTGTTGGTGCACACCAGAACATGATCAAATTCACACATCAAAACAGTGCAGGTGGGACAACAGTAAACAGCCTGCTTAAGAAGACGGCAACAGTCAAGACACGTTTAGCTCAAAGTTCCTCAGGGTGACACTCTGAAAGTAATACACTTGTCATAGTTAGAAGAAGCTGGTTAGGAAACTGTCTTACAAATAAGTTAATATTTTTTAAGGGGTGTAAAAGTTTATATTTAAGAGTTCAGCCTGATATACGTCACTATAGAACAAGCATCTAAAACACAGCTGTGTCAAATGGGTGTCTGCAAATCTCTGCAGCGGTGAGGTGAGGGCAGAAGGCTGCTTTACTGTTACAGCAAATATTTTAAACAATATTTTGTTCTCACATTACTAGTGTCTCTGGAAGTACATGCAGTGGGTCTGTGTATCCCACTTAATAGTGTTGTAATTTACATGATCTTAATTATTCATTGAAATCATAGTGGTTTTTTAAGTTGATCATTTGATATTTGGGTCATTTAGTTTGTCAAAAAAATAAGGTGCTACAGTCAGGAGGTCACTTTTGTTCTTTTATTGTGTCAGATACATGTTTAGTCAACATTTTATATCATATGATGCTGACCTTGTATTATGGGTTGTGTGAGCATTCCTGTCTGACCCTAGTGTGTCTCCCTCTATTTTGTCCCCAATCACCTCTCCTCATGTGTGCTGTCATCCCCCTGTCTCTTTGTTATTGTTTTGTTCTGCCCCTCTGCCCGCCTCCAGTCACCTCCCATGACCGCGCCCCTCATCAGTCTGAACAGCTGCCACCAATCCAACTGATCACCACCTGCCGGTTCTTCATCACACTAATTACCTCCCTACACTATATCAACCCTGGTCCTGCAGTTCTGAGGTGTCGGGCCATACTGTCAGCTACGCCCACTCTCGCCCCCAGGTGAGAGTCGGTGGCGTTTCCCTCCCAACTCGGGAAGAGGAGAGAGAGCGGGGAAGAGACAGTCAATAAAAACTGTTTTGTACCTGAACTTGAGTCTGTGTCTGCGTTTGGGTCCAGTCCTACTCCACCACATAACAGGTTGTGATCAATTTCATTTTTAATTGAATTGAACATAATTCTCACTCTTTAAAAAAAATATAAATGGCAATAATTTGGTGTTTGGCGCATAATGACTTGAAACATAAAGTGTACAGAACTTGAATTTGACTTGGGACTTTATAGCCAAGACTTCATTATAAAGGAAAAATGTACACGTATAGATTGTGGAATAAAATGAAATGGCGGACATAGATAGACTAATTATATTTGGTAGTTTTTAACAGCAATATAAAGTAGGCTACATATATTTATTATACTTACAATACTTACTAAAGTAAATAAATAGCATCTGGGTGTGATTTCAGTCTAACATACCATAATCACTGAGCTGAGATATCTTATCTTTCAGAATACCTGAAAGCACTTTAGTATCTATGGTAACTATGTACATTATGAAAACCAATACTAGAGACAGGCTATTTATAACCTCAAGGGGAATCAAACTATAATACCCGAGGTCATTGGGAAATACAAAGAGTTGAATACCAAGTGTTGGCTCTGCAAGCTTTGTCTCGATGCTGCCTGTCACACTTGGCTTAAATGTACGAACAATGCCAAATAAATTACAGACAAAAGAGCTTAGCACAATGTTATTAAATTGGCCATATACATTCAACAAAAATATAACCAGGGGGAATAAAACCATTGAGTATCTGGTGTGATACTGTATGTTTAATAAATTTTTTGAACTCAGTCAGATAAGCAAAATAGTCCAAATTTGTTAGGTACATTTATAAGTAATTTTATTGTATGTCTTCTTTTCCAGATCCTATTGTTTTGTTATGATTTTACTGATTTATATGTTTTTTGTTCCTACCATCTAACCATGGTCCCGAGTCAGTAACATCAGCAGTAGTTCAGCAAAAAATGTGTAGGCGCATATTTGTTGATGGTTCATACGCTGTCTGGGATTGAGTGGTTGTCTGGTCAACACAAAAGGTCGGGGGTTCTTCATCTCAAATACAGACATGATGTTTTCAGAACGATTTTAGAGCAGTCATGGTTCAGTGGGAGGCAGAGCTGTAGGTCAGGTATAGTTTGCAGCAGAATACCAGAGCACTCTGATGTGAAACGGTTAAAATCCATAATTTATCATGGTTCTCAGCAAAGGGATCCAAGAGCAAAACGCAGAAGGCAGATGTAAAAGTAAAGCGTGTTTAGCTATCACAACAATAATCCAAAAATCAAAAAGTACAAAGGAATGGGCTGAGGCAAAATCCAATAACACAGGCAAGGTCAAAACCAACAGGCATGAACGTAGAGCGCTGGAGAGCGAAGACACATGGCACGAAGCTGTCTAGTAGATATGGTAGCGGTCAGCTGGCGCTAAACATCAGACCGACAATACGTCATCCAGATCAGGGTCTTGTTACCATCATCTTATAAAAGAGTTTAATAGAAGGGCTTCATGGCTCCACGCTATAACAAGTAAAGACGATAGGATTATACGGGCTACTATGTAGCCGTGATATGACGTTAGCTGGTATACTATTTGTAGAGCCACACTGGGCAGTAAAATATTTCTCTGGTAATTTGCTCTCCAGGTTGGCCAGGTTAATTAAGGTTAAAAACAGTGTCTGTAAGACACCTCTGTCCACCGAGTGGCTAGAGCGTTACCTTCATGTCGGTCGGGAGACTGAAGGGACATGACTGAAGAAGGATCAGATTAAACCTTTCGATACATCTTGCATGTTCAATGGCAGACAGAGTGAACATATATTTGCTTGACGGAGTGTCTTTGGGTCATTTTTTAAATTAATTTAACCCCGGTGGTTTTCTAATACTTGGGTTTTGTACTGCCATTTTACATTCAATTCTATGGCAAGTGTGACTTGTTTTCCCCCAAAGGGGGCAGGGACGTGGTCTAAGACAAACTGTGCGTTCCAGTACTCACACCACCTCTTTAGTATGCCAAAAACAGATTTAGTAAGTCCCAGTACATAGTATGTGAGATGCAGTATGTCAAACATAACAGGATGTCCTTCTTCGTCCGATCATATTTTGCAACATCCAGGTCACCATGCTTCTCTTGCTGTTCCGACCCACAATCCTCTGCTCAGCGGAAGATGCGACACATTGACTGAGCTGCAGAGAGAGTTGGTGGTGCTAATGCTCTGATCAGGTGCAATTGCAAAAGGATGATGAAGACAAAGAGTTATTAAAAGGGAGTATAATGTCATAATGCTTGTACCAAATCACATCCTTTTTCCTTTTACTTCAAATGTTATGCAATAGATCGCGACAGATATGACTGAGGCGTATTTGATTCATAAAGTAGTATGTCCTAATTGTACACAAAACCATGACAGTTACCATCATTAAAACCAAGTAGCAGGTAACCACGGCAATTACAGTCTTTGGCTTTCTTTGCTTTTAACTTTCCGGGAGTCCAATTAGCACCTTTCTTAGCAGGAGATATTTTCAGAAATGCTTATTTGTCATGTTTTCATCTGTTCCTATGTGACAGAAGGCACAGTACAGAGGGAAAGCTCCCGGTACAGTTTATTGAAATCACCAGCCACTCAGTGTGAAGTGAATCATTGCTTATATTTCCATGTTTCAAGGACAGTTTCTGCTTTTAACGACTGTTAATGTCAGAATGTTTTTTTTGCTCCTAGTGCTTTATGTTACTATATAATTTAAGATACCTTAGAATCCATTTTTGAATAGAGACGTATTGATTTGGGTAGACTTTTATTCTCGTGAACATTTAATCCAAATAATATAAATGGCTGCAATCAGGTCCATGGCTATCATTGAAGACTTAGTCTAAACTCTGTTTTGACATTGTTATGTTTAAATTCTGAAGAAATTTTGTTCAATGAGTACATCTGCCTTATTTAGAAAGTCAGTTCTCAGCTGCATGACATTTTCTGTAGAGTATACAGCCATGGTTTGTGTTACAGTGTGACTGATGGACAATAATCTCAAGTGCCATAATTCATGAATAAAATAAATTAACAATGTGTACTGCACGTCACTGTCAACTTGGTTTTGAGTGGCTTGCTTTCTTTGTTTCCATGCCAAACAATTAAAAACTAGCATTCATCGACACCAAAATGCTTCACTTGATAACATTTGCTCCCTGGATTATGTTCATAGGCAGTTTTTGCTATGAGGGAGCCACACACTTTTCTTCTGAGGTATTCAGGGTTGATTGTAGGTGTTCAAATCCCTGCACTGGCCTTCTGTCTGCCAAAGGATAGATTATAAAATCCTATTATTCATCTATAGAGCATTAAATGGTCAAGAAACACAGAGAAATGTGAACAGATTTTAAGTTCCGTGCTCCCCACCTGTGGAAGAGCCTCCTGAATACCCGCAGGGTTTTTTGTTTGCTGAGGCTTTCCAGTAAAGTTAATATGTAACTACAATGTCTTGTACTTCCATGACGCTGTTAAGCACTTTGAACTACATTGGTGTTTTTTTTTTCTTTTTTCTTATTTTTGCCTTTTAAATATAATTTAAATTTCTTCCTAATTTCTATTTTCCCCATATTTCTGTAAACACTGAACTGCCTTGTGTTTCTTGTTTTTATTGTCTTTGCATAAATCTTTTAAAAATGTGTTTCTTTTCCTCTAAATCACTTGGAATCGCCTTTTGTCTGAATAGTGTCATATACAGTGGGTACGGAAAGTATTCAGACCCCTTTACATTTTTCACTCTTTGTTTCATTGCAGCCATTTGCTAAAATCAAAAAAGTTCATTTTATTTCTCATTAATGTACACTCAGCACCCCATCTTGACAGAAAAAAACAGAAATGTAGAAATTTGTGCAAATTTATTAAAAAACAAAAACTGAAATATCACATGGTCATAAGTATTCAGACCCTTTGCTCAGTATTGAGTAGAAGCACCCTTTTGAGCTAGTACAGCCATAAGTCTTCTTGGGAATGATGCAACAAGCTTTTCACACCTGGATTTGGGGATCCTCTGCCATTCTTCCTTGCAGATCCTCTCCAGTTCCGTCAGGTTGGATGGTGAACGTTGGTGGACAGCCATTTTCAGGTCTCTCCAGAGATGCTCCATTGGGTTTAGGTCAGGGCTCTGGCTGGGCCAGTCAAGAATGGTCAGAGTTGTTCCGAAGCCACTCCTTTGTTATTTTAGCTGTGTGCTTAGGGTCATTGTCTTGTTGGAAGGTGAACCTTCGGCCCAGTCTGAGGTCCAGAGCACTCTGGAAGAGGTTTTCTTCCAGGATATCTCTGTACTTGGCCGCATTCATCTTTCCTTCAATTGCAACCGGTCGTCCTGTCCCTGCAGCTGAAAAACACCCCCATAGCATGATGCTGCCACCACCATGTTTCACTGTTGGGATTGTATTGGGCAGGTGATGAGCAGTGCCTGGTTTTCTCCACACATACCGCTTAGAATTAACACCAAAAAGTTCAATCTTGGTCTCATCAGACCAGAGAATCTTATTTCTCATAGTCTGGGAGTCCTTCATGTGTTTTTTGGCAAACTCTATGCAGGCTTTCATATGTCTTGCACTGAGGAGAGGCTTCCGTCGGGCCACTCTGCCATAAAGCCCCGACTGGTGGAGGGCTGCAGTGATAGTTGACTTTGTGGAACTTTCTCCCATCTCCCTACTGCATCTCTGGAGCTCAGCCACAGTGATCTTTGGGTTCTTCTTTACCTCTCTCACCAAGGCTCTTCTCCCACGATTGCTCGGTTTGGCTGGACGGCCAGGTCTAGGAAGAGTTCTGGTCGTCCCAAACTTCTTCCATTTAAGGATTATGGAGGCCACTGTGCTCTTAGGAACCTTGAGTGCTGCAGAAATTATTTTGTAACCTTGGCCAGATCTGTGCCTTGCCACAACTCTGTCTCTGAGCTCCTTGGACAGTTCCTTCGACCTCATGATTCTCATTTGCTCTGACATGCACTGTGAGCTGTAAGGTCTTATATAGACAGGTGTGTGCCTTTCCTAATCAAGTCCAATCAGTTTAATTAAACACAGCTGGACTCCAATGAAGGAGTAGAACCATCTCAAGGAGGATCAGAAGAAATGGACAGCATGTGAGTTAAATATGAGTGTCATAGCAAAGTGTCTGAATACTTATGACCATGTGATATTTCAGTTTTTCTTTTTTAATAAATTTGCACAAATTTCTACATTTCTGTTTTTTTCTGTCAACATGGAGTGCTGAGTGTACATTAATGAGAAATAAAATTAACTTTTTTGATTTTAGCAAATGGCTGCAATGAAACAAAGAGTGAAAAATGTAAAGGGGTCTGAATACTTTCCGTACTCACTGTAAATTAATTTGCCTTGCCTCAGAATATACTGAACTTTGACACCTGAGATTGGGATTTGCATCCCGACTCTCCCGTGGTTGTTTAAGCAAAGCAACTGTGCTTCAAGTTACATGTTAGTGTTACATGTAAACACACCAGGTCTCAATGTGAACTTGTTTTGTATTAAAACAAGAGCTATGAATTTAATATAGAATAACCATTGGAAAAGTTGAATTTGTGTTTTACATTGTAAAAGCAGAGATAGTAGGAATGCAACTAAATGTTAATACATGAGTATTTGAATATTCTACAACTCCGGTTACGAAAAAGTTGAGACACTGCGTAAAATGTAAATAAAACCAAAATGCAATGTTCTGCGAATCTCATAAACCCATATTTAATTGTAAATAGACCAAGGACAACAAATCAAACTTTGAAACGGATTAAATTTTTATTTTTTATGAAAAACATTTCATTTTGAATTTGATGGCAGCAACACATCTCAAAAAAGTTGGGACAAGGCCAACAAAAGACTGGAAAAGTTGTGTAAAGTTAAGAAAAACACCTGTTTCTCACAACTAATTAGGTTAATTGGCATCAGATCAGTAACATGATTGGGTATAAAAAGAGCATTTAAGAAAGGAATAGTCTCTTAGCAGTGAAGATGGTGAGAGGTTCATTAATCTGTGAAAAGACTGCATGGGAAAATAGTGCAACAATCTAAGAATAATGTTCCTCAACATAAAATTGCAAAGAATTTGGGGATTTCATCATCTACGTTACATAATATCATTAAATGATTCAGAGAATCCGGAGAAATCTCTGTACACAGGCCGGAAAACCAATATTGGATGGCTGTGATGTTCAGGTCCTCTGGCAGCACTGCATTAAAAACAGACACAGTTCTGTGGTGAAAATCACTTTATGGGCTAAGAAGAACTTCCAAAAAACATTGTTTGTGTTCAATACAGTTCAATCGCTGCATCCACAAATGCTGGTTAAAACTCTACCATGCAAAGAAGAAACCATATTTAAACATAATCCAGAAACACAGCCGCCTTTTCTGGACCCGAGCTCATTTAAGATGGACTGAGGTGAAGTGGAAAACTGTCCTGTGGTCTGATGAATACAAATGTTCAATTATTTTTGGAAATCATGGATGCTGCATCCTCCACGCTAAAGAGCAGAGGGACCATCCAGCTTGTTATCAGCACTCAGTTAAAAGCCAGCATCCGTGATGGTACAGGGATGCATTGGTGCACATGGCATGGGTTGCTTGCACATCTGGGAAGGGACCATGAATGATGAACAATATATACGGGTTTTGGAGTAACATATGCTGCCACCCACACATCTCTTTCAGAGAAGGCCTTGCTTATTTCAGCAAAACAATGCCAAATGACATTCTGCATGTATTTCAACTGCATGGCTCCATAGTAGAAGAGTCCAGATGCTAAACTGGCCTGCCTCCAGTCCAGACCTGTCTCAAATTTAAAAAATTTGGCGCATTATTAAAATGAAAAATATGACACAAGTTGCAGTTTGTATCCATGTCTGTCCAGACTCATATAATATAAATAATATAATCCTGATGTGTTCACATGCTGATTCTGATAGAACACAAAGCTGTAGCTGTGATAGTAAACACTGTTTCAAATACAGATCAAAGACTCTGTTAGCCCAGAAGATCTATACAATCAGCACAGTTTCAAGGTGAACACCCAAGATTAATGTCTCTAATTCAGTATCCAACCAAATGTGAAATATAATTAAAATATCCCCTTCTATTCTTTACTTACAGCATCATGTTCACAAGAACATGTAGCCTGTCTCTTACTATTTTCTTCCTCTTTCTCAATTTTGCAATGTGCGGGAACAAGTTGAGTTTTCTCTGCACCACATTTAATCATACACAAACACAGCGAACTATATATAATTGTATGGATTCAACAAAGTTTCCTGAGGAATTGTGTCAGCCTTATCTAATTAAAGAGGTGAAAAAGTTCAGTAAAGCTGCATAGTTGGTGATAATTGTGTGCCCTTTCACTTACACAGTTAATGAAATAGGGTAAATACATAAAATAAACTGCTTAGAAAAGCTTTGAAATGATTAGTTCCACCCATACTTCCATGGAATTGAGAGATTTATTCAAAAGATTGGTCTCCAACCTTGTTTTTTTTAAATATCACGACAGCAGTTTGAGGCTTCGACCGTTCTGAAAGACATTTCAGTCATGACTTCCTGATTAATCTGTTCAAGGATTTCTGAAACTATTCGGGTGCCACAGATTTTTGCCAAAGAACCAAATAAAAACAAAATTCCCAAATAATTTTTAAGTAACTGTCAATACTGTTTGGCTCTTTCTCTGCAAACAACTTTCACTCCTTTCAGCGACAAAGGGGGAAGAGCATTTAATTTTTTTTTAACAAAACATTCTATGTTTTAACGTTCCACTGAAAAATGTGAGGACAATTGGTTTGCTTGAGCTTTGTCTGAGTTGCAGTGGCTTGAAGTGACCACGTGGAGGCAACAGGTTCCTCTGTGCCGTTCCTGCACTACATGCTCTGCGTCAAGGGCATCCCTTTGATCTCATTTAGAGGGTCTTGGACCCAGGGGGCATGTGATGCCTACTCTCCCGGTGGGCACTCAAGCGGAGGGGGCCAGTCTGTATCTCACTCCAGCTCCTGGGGCAAGCAAGTGGCGAGTCAGCAAAAACTGCCCTCCGTGCTGCAGCGAGGAGGGTGACGATGACATGGAGAGGACATCAAGACGACATCTTCCTACAAACATTCTCTTCTCCCTCTTGTCTCCACGGCTGACAGTTGGTCGTCTGTCTCCTTCTCTCGTCTTTCTTCCTCCATCTTTCCGTACACTCGGTTTCCACTTTCTCCTCTCTCTCTCTGCTCTCTCTGCATCCCAAACCTCCAGGCAGTGTGGTGACCTCTCTGTGTAGTGTAGCATGTCATGCACGGTCCCTCTCTCCCTCTTTGCTTCTTTCTCTCTCTCTCCCATCCTGGCACCCTAGATTAAAACCAACCTTAAAAGATTCCTGGATTCCCCTCCCCCCTTTTCCCTTTCCCATCATACCCTCCTCCACCGTCCTCTCCTCTCTTCTTCTATGTGGTTAGCTGCTGCCTAACCCTCACCACACTCAATCCCTCTCTCTTTCTGAGACCATGACACCACTAAAATAGCTGAGCATGACATATCTTTTGCTCTTCTTGCGTCTAAAAATGCAGCCTCTAACATTCAAAACTCAGCTTTTGAAAGATGGTGACACAGCTGGGGACTCTAGCAGCAAAATCACTCAGCATGTCACCACAGCCAATCATATCAATGCAAGTTGACACCCAAATATTACAGACTTTTGAAACAGTTAAATGAGTCAAGGACAGGCTGTTTATCTGGTTAACAAGTAGAATTTATGGAAACACTGTCTGATATTAGACACCAAAGATTATCAAAAAGATCTAAATTGGAACAGTGTTCGACAGGGAGGATGAAGGGACTTCCACACAAAACGATTAAAACCGTCCAGATCCAACTATCCGAATGTCTGTGTATCCAAAGTCTGATTTATTTTATTCTCTGAAGCATGGAGCTCCACTCTTCTCCAGAGACGATTAAAAATATAGCAGTGAGCCACAATGTTGCTCTTGGTGCCATTTTCCTTCATTACCATGGACTCACGCACTGCACTGTATTTTCACCTGTACACCATCCCGCTGCCACGTTCCAAGTGCATATTAATCTGCCTTTGAAAATAGTCTGACTCCTATTTGAGTAGTTTTTTGGCACCTGTTTCAGGAAAATTAACTTTGCCTTTAAAAAGAAGTGGAAGTATAAGGATACATTTATGACCCTGTTTTAAAGATTTACAGTATGGTAGGAACAAAAAAGCTTGAAGTCCACAGAGCAGTTTCAGGTTCAGGAAGTATTAACAGACCAACTGAGTGAATTGTTGGTTCCTTGTTTGTTAGAAACCCTCTCTAGCTTTAAGATTAGACTCAAAACGTTCCTTTTTGATAAAGCCTATAGTTAGGGCTAGCTCGGGTAGACCTGAACCAACCCTTAGTTATGCTGTTATAGGCCGAGGCTGCTGGGGGACCTCGTTACATGCTGATCTTCTTTTCTTTCCTCCTACTCTTTAACTGACTCAGACCTCACCATCTTTTTCTCTCCCATAGCTTTTTCTTATTGTCTGTTGTCTCCATTCAGTTCCCTCGCTCGTGTAGTTTCTCTTCTTTCTTTTGCAGATGTCTCATCATGGAGCTGCATGTCTCCACCAACAGTTCTTCTCTTCTATCTCTATGCTGTCCTTTTCTCTCTCTGCTCTCCTCTCACCCCAACCGGTCGAGGCAGATGTTCTCCACCTCTGAGTCTGGTTCTGTCGGAGGTTTCTTCCTGTTGATAGGGAGTTTTTCCTTCCCTCTGTTGGAGGTTTTTCTCCCTTAAAAAGGAGGTTTTTTTCCCTCCTAGCTTACGTGGGAATTGTTGAATTGTTGGGTTTCTCTGCATAATGTTGTAAAGTCTTGCTGTAAGGACTTTAATGTGTTAAATGCCATGAAATAACCTATGTTGTGATTTGGCGCTATATAAATAAAATTGAATTGAATTGAATTGAATTGAATTGAATTGAATTGAATTGAATTGAATTGAATTGAATTGAATTTAATTGAATTTAATTGAATTAAGGTGTGATTGAAGATCTTTTCCAAAACAACCCTAAAACTCCACTGTGAAAACATTTTTACACATAAACTGTGATTTTAGATTTAACAAGCTTAGTGCAAGCATGACGTCTTTTATTATTAATTTTTTTTTAAAATGTTGTTTCCTCCAGCTACTTCAGTCCAGCTAACCATGATGTCATACTTTATGCCTGAGCCATACAAGAGAAGGATGGAAGGAAGGAAAGCATGAGCAGGATAAGAGGGGAACACAGAGGAGTGAAGGGGAAGAAATTCACGTACCAGATGGAAGGAGATCAAAGAGGATGAGGCCTGTGGGCAGGTCAAAGAGAAAAAAATAATTTTATTTAACCGAAGGCACTGGGTGGATCAGAGGGAAGAAGGATGGGGGATGGGGCATATTTCAAGTAGAAGGATAATTGGAAAAAAAACAACTTTAAAATGTATCAGAAAACAGATATAGTTAATGAACATATTGTCTTGCACAGATTAGTCTCACAACATTATAGCTCAGTTTTCACAGAGAGATTTCAGTCTTGATTGGGATTGGCAGATAGATGTTGGTCCAATCAGGGAGACCCAAGGAGAACGGAGAGACAAAGGTAGTGGCAATCTGATTAACAGCGAGTTAAACTGGGCGTTGTAGATCTAAAATTAAGCATAATTGAGCAGCTGCATGACCTACTTCTTACCTCAAATGAAAAGAGACTGGCATCAGCAAAGGAACAAAAAGAGCAGTAGTGTGAAATGTATTAAGTGGCTCCTGCGTGGACGTTAGTTTGAAGTTCCTGAGATATCAGAAAAAAAGCCCTTTTCCACCACAGGAACTTCAGGATCAAATTTGCATGTGAAAAAAAGCTGTTGCTTTTACAGCAGTAGCAGAATGACTCTGAACGACATTGTTGGCCTGTCGGATAGTCAATTCACCACTTTTGTGCAGTCTGCAATATCTCAGCGATGGTCTCCAGAAGATGAATCCCCTTTATCCTGGCGATCCTCTGACTTTTTCACTTGCCCCACCATGAGATTCACATTGTGGACATCCAGTTTTCTGCCAAACAAAGAAAATCTTGAGAATAAGACATTCTTCACTCTCCTGCCCTCCTACTGGTTATATCTTGCTCCATGCAACTTCTCTCTCAAAATGAAGCCTTGACTCATTTAGTTCAGTTGTCTTGGCTGTGAAAACAATCTGGGAACTCGGCTCATATTAGCATTTGCACAGCCACTTCATTGAGCAGTGGCGGTGTTTAACTGCATCTGTTCCGCCCCTCCTTCGCTGTGATTGGACGGCTGGTGACAGTGACAACACAGCGTTAATATTTTTCAAATCTCATTGTCCGGAAAAAATTGCCAAACGTTTCAGTGCAGAATAATCGATCAGCACCCCGCCAAGCTGCTGCCGTTCATTAAAACAATTTAAAGAATATGCTGTACTCAGGAAAAAACACTTTGGTGGACACCAGTAGGTGCAGCGGTGGGTTGGGGTTAGTGTGTCGGCCGGTTTCGGCGCATGCTGATTGGTTCAAATTAACCGGAGGTCTACGCCAAGTAGAACGGAACAACTACAAATGAGTCTCCATGGAGGGTGCCCAGACCCATGTATTTACAGAGTAACTTTGGGTTCTGGTTCACACTAGGCTAACTTTGAAGGGAATGGCAACCAGATTCAAGTTACAGGCACAGTTTTGGAACTTTTTGATCCTACAGTACCCCTGAAGCAGCGACCCTTTAAAGATTCAGTGTGTCGAGTTTAGGGGGACATACTGGGAAAAATAGGATGTTATATTCATAATAGTGAAACCATATCTACAACCTATGGAGCGGGTCCTCTTCCATGGGAGCTCCCATGGTGCACATACGTGTTTCTACAGTAGCCCAGAACGGACAAACTAAAGGCCAGGAAGTAGATTCCTTAGTTCCATAAGGTCTTTAGAAAATTCATTTGTAGTTAGTCAAGCCATACATTTAGGGAAACACACACACACACACACACACACACACACACACACACACAAAGCAAAACGTTTCACAAATACGTTTTGAAATATTAAGTGATAATTAAATAACCATGTAAAAAGTTTACGATGCAACCTTTTCTTATAACTCACAGTGCTGAGGTTGTTAGATGTCTGCAGCAAACAGTCCACCAGCATGTGGTAGACAGCATCAAGCAGTTAAAGGGTTTCAGTTTTCAAAGGAGACAAAAAAATAGGTTTCACTATAAGCATCTAGTTTTTAATTTTACATTTTTGAGCAAGATGTTCAACATTCGTTTAATCGGACAATCTACTACCAATTACCACAATGCTGTACTGCAACCATTTAGAGGCTTTTAGGCTTGTACGATTAGTGATTTATTGTATGTTTGGTTTGGAATTTAGACTCAGCTTTAAAAAAAAAAAAAAAAAAAGAAGAACAAAAGTAGCTTGTAATCCAGAGAGAGACAGGTGTGCAGGGAGTTTATCACAAGCATAAAAAGTGCATGAGATGATTCAGAATTCAAGCTGCACGGCTGGACTTTTTATTTGGCGTAATACGTCTCGTTTTCTCTTAAGTGGATACGTTTTTGCTCTTGTGGTGCTTTCTGTCTCCACCTACATGCTGCTTTTTGTCTGGATGCTGAAGTTCAAGCACCTTCTCCAGGCCTAAAAAACAACAACACAAAAGCCCATTTATCAAAAAAATAGCTGCTGGAGTCTACTCTGCACTGCAGATGGATTACATGTATCTGAGCATCAAAGTGTGGATTTTTCCTTGATGGGACTTAAAATGTTGAATATGTATATCATGTCTTCATATCCCTCGGTATCGGTATGCTTCCTCCCACCCACCCCTCCCCCACTCCTCTGGTCTCTTGGCTGAGCCCAAGTGTTATTCCTCCTCTCCAACATTTACACATGCAACTCCATCCCTCTCGCCCTCCTTCAATCTGCTTCTGCTCTGCTGTTTTCTCTTTTCTGCTCTTGCCTGAAGCACCTGCAGGCAGAAGGCAGTGGCACGTTGAATGTGAAAATATAACCATAAAATTAATGTGCCCTGGTCTTAAAATCAAGATGTGATGTGATGACTAGCCTGAGGGAGATTAGACTTAGACAAAGACTTGACTTCATCATGTAAAAAAACATGAATGTGTGGGCCAGACAGACTGTTCTGAATTTTGGACCTTTTCTGCACAATACCTCTCCAATGTACTTTTTTTTTTTGTTCATGTTTTTATCCATTGATAGGTAAGAAAGATTATTACCGCGTCTGAAACTCACACACTTGTATGCAGGAGACAATAAGGTGTCAGACATTTCTCAGGTCGTTCCTGTCATTAGGCATACACCTAAATTAGACTCGGTTCCCTGTATGTACAATGCATACTCATCCTGAATATCGATTACACACCACCTTCCCCAGCGTATAAACTTGAGTTTATGAGGTATACTTTTGCTGGCCTGGCTGCTCCGACTGTCGCTCACAGCTTCAGTTTTCTTAGCTGTGAATACAGTCTGGTAACTTAACTCGTATTTGGGTTTGCACAGCCACAGATTGGTTTTTTTTTGAAAATATGATTGTTCTTATTTTTTTTACTTTCTCTCAAACATTGTTTAATCTATAAAATGCCAGAAACTTGTGACAAATCACAAAATCCCAGAAACAAAGTTCCGTTTTTCTTGTTCTGTTTGATCTACAGTCTGAAACCCAAATCCATTCAGTTATTGATGATGTAAAAAGAAAATCTTTCAGACAGTGAATCAATGTTTTGATTTTCTTAACTAATTTATTGAAATATTGACTTGGCTGTCTGGAGAGTTTTAGGTTGTTTTGATTTTCACTGTGACGTTGCATAATTGATTTATCCATTTGATTAACAACTCCCCTGATCCAGATTGTATAAAGAAGAGCTGCCTGCCTTGTGTATTTGATATGATCAGACTAGGACTGCTACGATGAAGTTCACACTGTCTCCCCCCTGGCAAAGCGATAACATCTTTTTACTGAAGATGCCAAACACCGTTCAGTATCTTAAGCTTTAACCATTTAATGCCCGAAAATTACACATTTCTGTGAGAATTCGTTTTTGTTTTTTTCTCAGGCTCATGTTTTCTTTTCAGCTAAGGTCTTAGAAGCCAGTATCAGGGTGATGTTTCTGTCTAACCTTCCTGTCTGTATCTTCTCATCTTTGAGCTGCGGCTCTGAGTGGAAGAGTAAGGGCTGCTGAACATTTTTATGAAGCAGAGGAATACACTTATTATATACCTCCCCCAATGCACTCATGCATGCATACGTGTTCTTCTCAAACGCACACATACACAAACTCCCAAATGTGCTGTTGTGAGTGGTGAGAACCCAGAGCAATTAAAAATCAGGCAAAATCCACAGTGGATGTGTATTTTGTTTCTTTTTTCCTCTGTTCATAGCCTCAGTTTTTATTTCTTGCAGCCATATGTGCAGTGACAGCGTGTGTCCCCGCAGTGCCAGGCCTCTCTTATCTATATGCCGCGTGCACTTCCTCTCTAAACATGGCCAAAGCTTTTGGGAGCCGTGAAGCTTCACTGATAAGATAAGAGACAATGCCTTCTCTCTTTAAAGAATCCATGAAATAGAAAATAGGATATCCCTCCCCGTGGAATTAGAGGGACAGGACAGAACGAGAGGAGTGATGAGAAATCATATGTTTGGAAAATGAAATTAAAAAAACAGGTCAGATATGAACCATGATATTTGGGGAGAAAAGAATTCACTTTCAGTGTAAGAGCAAAAGCATACAGACAAAACACATTCGCACAGCTGCCACTTCTGGTGTGTTAGGTGAAGATGATCTGCAGAGCATATTTAAATACTTTGCCATGGCAACAGGCTCTATGATTAGGGGCAAACAGGCAAAACTGCTGCAGCACTTGGGATTGAGATGATACAAATTAAGGGAACTCTGGACGGTTTCCAAGGAGACGAAACAGGCGCAGGGGTTAAAGTCCAACCTAAACACACCTTAAAGCTATTTTAGTGACAGCAGAGCAGAGAGTGGGTGGGGGGAGGGGAGAATGAAGCTGGGGAAGGAGGGAAGGAGGTGGGTTTCTGACAGCGGAGCTCCACAAATAATCGTTAGACCTGCTGAGATGTGTGATCAGAGTTCAAAATCCTTCCATATGGCTGTGTGTGTGTGTGTGTGTGTGTGTGTGTGTGTGTGTGTGTGTGTGTGTGTGTGTGTGTGTGTGTGTGTGTGTGTGTGTGTGTGTTTTGATTTGTGTTTGTGTGCCTTTCATTGTTCTGATGTTTCAGTGTTTCATGTCTCCCAGCGTCCTCTCACACCTCTGCAAGGGTAAAAGCACAGAAGGGTCATAATCTGGTTCACTTTCATGCATTTTCTTTATTGTTTATCAGTGGATTCATTCCAATCTAAGATACCAAATACTGCTTATTTTTTCATGACATCATTATCTTGCAACAAATTCATTGAAAACAAAAATAAAGTGACATTATGGCTTTGTGACAAGAAGGGGCTTCAGTTTCTTTAGATGGTTTTTCATTGTTTAAAGGTGCCAAAATGGGGACAAAGCCCCGTGTGAAACATACAACATATGTTAGGTCGTGTCTTAAAAAGGTCCCACCTTATCGAAATTTTATTTACTGAAATATTACCAAATATTTTAAAGTCTGCACATTTAACTTGGTCAACAATGGCTTTTCAAGAAATAAAATAAACCTCTTGATTTAACAGAAAGAAACCAGTAATATTTTCAACTCTTTCCTTTAATTTTGATAAAAGCTGTAAAATTCTGATAACATATCGGTTAATTATGTCGTCTGAGCCAGCTCCTTTGTCTGAATGAAAGACGTGAGATTTGTTTGCGAGCTCTGAAGATTCAGAGCTGGACCTTTGATCTTAGATTGTCTTTACTGTATTGTGAAATTAGTTTCACAATTGAAGGCATTCTGGTTTGAGAAAATTCAGTTTGTGTAAAATTAGATCAAAAAAAATGCATAATGTAGACTGTTTCATAACAACTAAGCAAGTTCAATCTGCAGATGAAGATCATGAGATGTGGTCAGGATGACCAGAAAAAGCTAAATGGACCATTAGTTGTTTTTGTTAGTTTTTTTTTTTTTTTTTTTTTTAACTTATATTAACCAGGTTAATAACCTTTAATAACACTGCGGCTTAATTAATACAACCGTTTTAAATTGAAAAAGTTCCTTTCTTATGAACATGTCACTTAGTGCTGATTGGCTCTTTTGACCAACAGTTACTGAAATACACCCAATCAGCAGCTAAAAGACCGGCCTCACTGCAGGTGTGCCTCGACTGAATGAACAGACCAGTCATCCAGAGCACAACACTGCGAGACATTCAGTGTTTTAACGGCAGGACAATTATTCCATTTCAAGGGGCACTCCGGCAGTTTTGTCTTGATTGAAAATCAATTAGCCGAGGCCCATACACTCTGACTTTCACACAGCATCTACAGGAGGTGGAGAGCAGCACGTTAGCAGAGCGGCAGCTCCGGCGGTCCGTCTGTTTCTACGCAGGATGAGTTCAGGCACAGTGCTGAAGTGTAGGCCACTGAAGTTTTGGCATTCCTCAGAGCTCAATACACCTTCACTGTGGTGAGACACTTTCTGCGTAGACATCCAGCAAAGTCCCTAGTATGGATCAAGCTACAGCAATGCTGGCTCCTACATTTCCCACATTGCAATCTGATAGTCTTTTGTTCGAATCAATCAACTAAATTTAAATAATTTTAATTGTTAAAATTAAAAATTTGATTTGAACAAAAGTTAATTGTATTTATTCTCATGATGTTTTTTTAGAATACAATTACAACAGCTAGATAATGTGGGACCTGAACCATTCATTTATTTTCCTTTTGTTGTTGAACATCTCCAATCTTTTTATTATTTTAAAAGCTTTCATTAAATGTAGTAACATCTTGGGTTTTACTTTTTGTCTTCAGATATATTTGAAATGGTCTTCTCTGCCTAAAAATGCCAAAAGACAGCAAAGGCTTTGAGTGAAGGCAGTGAGTTGGTTGTGTCTTTACTCTTCAGGCTAACTAGTTAATATCTGTACTTAACTCCTACACTTCCTCTTTCTTTTTTTTTTTTTACTTTTCTCTATTGAGCACAGAAAAGACAAACTGTTTTTTAAAAAAAACAAAAAAAAAAAACAGTGACAGTTCAGAAAAAGTTAATAAAACAGTCAGGCAGTATTCCAGGTATTCAAAGCACAGTAGAAGAAGGTTTTTGTTCAGGCACTCGTTAAACTCGCTGTGTTGATGTTTTTTTTTTTTTTTTTTTTTTTTTCACATCCAGCCTTGACTCACTCACTTGTTGAACAATTCTTACAAAGAGAAAGCTCTCTGCACATTTTCTCAGTAGGTGGTGAGTTTGGTAATGGGTTTGGTTTTGATTTTGCTGTACCTGAGGACAGCACAAGCTTAAGTGTGTGTGTGTGTGTGTGTGTGTGTGTGTGTGTGTGTGTGTGTGTGTGTGTGTGTGTGTGTGTGTGTGTGTGTGTGTGTGTGTGTGTGTGTGTGTGTGTGTTTGTGTGTGTTTGTTTGAAAGAGTGTGTGAAGTGAATACTGTGGAACTAATGATCAAAGACACTGATTACATCTCCAGTCCCCACATGTGTGTGACTTCAGTGACACTTTCTCTCCGTACAGACTCGGGCTTTGCCTCTTCAAATAAACAGAGAAAATCAAAATTGTACATTCAACTGAAGACACTGAGAAAAACAACAATAGTCCTGGTGTAAATAAAAGAGTCACGGAGACTCAGTGAGAATAGGAAAGGCTTCTTGTTGCCTTTTGCCTCTGAGCTTTTGTATTAAGTACGTTTTCTTTCAATGTTGCTTTATCAGCTAGAGCAGAAAAAGAGCAAAAATCACAAAAGAAGGTCATTTCAAATTTATATATGGCATTCAACCATCCTCTTTTTTCATGCGATGGAACTGACTGACAAATTTATCTTGACAGAATAAATTATAGCTCTTGTGAGATCTGGTTTTGCCTTTCAGTTTTGCCCAGGTATCTTAGTTAAAAGGAAATGAGTGAATCGTGCATTAAGGTGGATTTTGATGGCACCCCCCCTTCAATACTAATCACAGTGACACAATGACCTCAGTTATACTGACGTGGGACAGTGTAACTCATCACAACACTACTGCTGTTGACTGGCACTCTTATGTTCATATCAAATGGAAACATTTCAAGTTGAGGTTTTAAGGTGCGTTTTAAAGGGTTTCGTGATCCTCATTGTTTTCTCAGAATGTGAAGGAACATGGGATCATTCACTTAGATACATGACAATAAAACAACACTAAAAACAGAGATCTCAAGATTTGAGCCTAGACATAAAACACTGTCCAACACTGACAGGTCGTTTCCGTGGATACCCACCCCATGCCATCCCCCTGAAAACCAACTGTGCTAAAGGCAACAGTCAAAATGCATTTAACAGTGTCTGCTCGGATCCCAGAGCCAATTAAAAGGTGTGAGATACCTCCGTCAGTTCAGCTGGTTTTGATGTCACTGTCAAATTGGTCAGTGGGGAAGACATCAGCCCCCAAAACCACATCCGAAATTAATCGCACTCTGAGATATTCACATAACTGACAATTGAGTCTATTTCCCACTTAATATCCCAACCCCCACCCACACCAGTACAACCACATACACATACACATTTGGCACATCTACACACCAGTCTCATTACATGGACAGACGCTGATTCCCTGCGGGCACGACGCACGTGTGAATTATGTGTTAGAGCTTATCAGAAGCTATGTGAAGTTCACAATAGTGATGCTTATGCCTCTTTTTTGGGGGAGAGGTGGAAGGGGGCGAGGGGTGATTAATTATACATAAACACTGCACATCAAAGGGGACATCATTGATGGGAAGAATGTTTTCACCTCCCTGTAAAAGAATGCACTCAGTGAACAGTTTCATTTTGAAAACACAATGACCATTCCAGATAATTATCACGTTTTCTGATCGATAACAAATGATCTTAAGACTTTTGCTCACAAGACGTGTTCTTTAACATATCAAATTTCAGGTAAAAAAAAAAAAAAAAAAAAAAAGTCCTTTGCACATATTTCTGGAATAAAACCCTTATGAACCTGTCTTTGACCTACAAAGCCTCTTTTGCAGACAAACAGCCTGCTCCTCATCTTCCAGTGTAAAAGTCGGTGGAAGGGAAAACTTGCTTTCAGGCAGAAATTGCATGCTATTATCAAATTGCTCCTCCAAAACAGAAATTGCACCCATTACTATAACGAGGCAGTCACCTCCATTCCCCTCCACTGCTCATCCTCATCCTCCACCCTCCCACCCTCCTCTCTGGGGACATGCCACTGATTCTGGATCAGATACAGCCTCTTGGCACTATGTGGTTGGCACTGAGGAGGATGTTGCCACTGATCTGTGATCAGACTGAGCTGTAACGGCACTGAGTGAAAAAACAAAACAAAACAACAACACAAAAATGGCTCACATTTTCTTTAGCCAAGACCTACATCCATCTGACATTTCACTAAATTACCATAAGCAATTTGCATTCCGATTAGAGCACCAATACGAGGTTGGATGTCAGAACAAATGTGCCTTTTAAAGGGAAGGCAGGGAAACCAGTAAGTACTGATTTGTTGATTTGTTGGTCAAAAGTTGTCTTCATGTTTTAGTTCAAACTGGGTTTTTATTTTGGTTCAGACTTATTAGAAAAGTATGTTTGTTGTGGCTTTATTGGACAGGGCAAGCATTTTCTATTAATTTCTTTCAAAGAGTTTTTTCATAGCCAGATTGCTATTGTAGTTATTATAGGACAAAATAGAGACAAAGCTTTGTTATTAAAGGTGTTTTAGTAAGATGTACGCTGTGGAGAGTTTAAACACAAGCTGAGGATTTTTTTTTTTTTTTAATAAATTCATTAACTAACTCTTGCACATTTTATTTGCCAGACTGCGGATGGATTTGTACATTTGAATGTAAACTAATGTTACATTTTTGCAGTATCAGCTGACCTCTGCTGCACTGTCTCAAGCAATTAATTAGTTCTTTGGAATTAATCAACTGAAAGTGTTTCAATTTATCCCGGTCTCTGGCTCCTTATAATTAGTGCCAAGTGGCATACATGTATTTGACAATGAAGTCCCACTATCGAACATGACTCTACAACCACCACTGCACTGATTTTGTAATCCAATACGACCAACGGTGGTTTGTCTTCTGCCCTGTATTTTTTTCTGATACATTGCTGCTTCAGATTAAGATGCCGCATGCCATATCTATAAACCTTAATTAGCCTTTTCAGCCACCAACAGATAATTACAGATCTACAACAATCATTTAGGTTTTTATTATTTATACGTTTTTGGAAGGGGTGAAAGCTGCAATTATTTTGAATCAATAAGGAACTCATAAAGGAATTTGATAGGATTAGGTTTTGATGAGCAGAATCATAAATCAAATTAAGATTTCATAAAACACACCCCGAACATACCTAGCCTTCTAAAAAAATGCTTGAACTTAACTCAACCCAGTTTAAACCCACATGTCTAGATGTCATGAAAATCAACCAATCAATGTTTACTGGAAAATGCCCCATGTGCATTTTTGTATCCAGAGTTTTGTCAGGTTTACTGACCCTGAAGCAGATTTAGCACCAGTGTGTTAACTTAACAGTAAACCTGTGTTTGGCTCAGCTGATCCTGAATCAGTGTCTGTGTTAACACAAGAACTCACTTCCATTAATTCGTACAGTATTCCTAAATAATCCCGCAGCTTACAAGTAGGTGAAATAAAACAGAAAAGAAAAATACTGTCAGTAAAAGAGAACAAAACCTAAAAAGGAACTTACTGACATGTTGAATTACAGCAGTCAAAGATAACTGGAGGAGAAGGAAAGTGAAGAATGAAATGAAATAAATCACTTCATAAAAATAAACATAATCAGCAGCTCAAACCAAAAGGAGGATGGTGGGAGGATGATCTTGGTACAGGGCCCTGTGGGTGATGTCGTCCTCATCACATGACCAGAGCTCGGGCTTTGGCAGCTGCCGCCTGCGCCCTCTGCACGGCTCCCTGGCTGTTCTCTCTCCTCATCAGCTGGTTGGTCTCAAACAGGCCCTCATGGCTGCTGCCTCCTCCGCCGCCGGGGCCTCCGTCCACAAATGTGAGCACTCCTGCACCAGACAGACTCCTGATCATATATCTTATAAAAGAAAACAGGTATACAGTAACCTGGCTAAAAGCTGTGTTAAAGACAAAACTCACTTCACCAAACCAGTAACAGGAGGCCACAGATGTCAGAGCGGGCTGAATTTATTGACTGCAGCCTATTTCAGTTGCCTGATTTTCCTGGCTCTGAAAATAACAGTGGAGGAAATATAATTGCTGCCTGGATAATGTTTACAGCCAATCTGTGATGTTCTTATACTTCACAGAAGTCAGGGCCAAGTGTTAAGAGGGTCAATGGTTCGTGTACGCAGCACAGACTTTGACATCGAAGGCTGCATTCAAGTCTTTGGGACAAGTTGCTTGGCAACCAGTGAGGACTCCAGCAGGTTACTTGTAGCGGGAAACACAATACTATAATTTTTTACGCTTCAGTGTTAGTTCAGGTCATATTTAACAACCAAGATTGGCTTTAGAGGTGATGGTCGACGGGTTTTTGTTACCTTTAGACACAGCCAGGCTACCAGTCTTCCCCTGTTTACTGTCTTTATACTCTGGTCAGCTAAGCTAGCGGACTGCTGGCTCTACCATGTGAATGTACCCGTGAAGGTGGATTGTCGTAATGGGGTCATTTCTACATCTGTTTTGTCACCACTGAACTTTCCTACTAGCTACTGTCACCAATGTGGCCCGGCTTCCCGGCTGCTCGGGACCTGCCGGGGGAGCGCTAACAGGGGCTACGTTAGGTCGGCCCACGCCCACGATTATGAATAGCTACCACAGCTAATGAGTTGTTTTCTACGATGTGGAGCGGAGCTTCAAATTCAGTAAGCCTCACCTCCAACGCTGCAAAAAGACTACATTTACTACAAATACAAATATCACTAAAGGAGGCAGGGGGGAAATTAAACATCCTACTCAATGAGCAGGAGATGGACAGAGACTTCTGACTGGTCAGCTAGTGGAGCTAAAAGAGCACGTTAAGAATAAAATTAGAAAGGAAAGTTGCATCAGGTGCTTGAGTAGAGCAAACCGGTGGTACGACAACAAAATGAGCCGCTGTGCAGAGAGATTTAGTGTTGGTGAGATCTGCAGACAGCAGCACCGGACAGTGTGATTGCAACAGGAAGTGACACAATACTCTTACTGTGAAATCAGACCAGAAAGGATCCAGGTTTAACGTGCGTGGCATTTAGAAAGCCAACTGCCGTCCTTTGCTCAGGTTTTCACTAAGATTCATCAAATTTGGGCCGCTAGTCTTTCTGTAATCTGCTGACAAAATAACAAACTGCACCAAAAACACGACTTGAGATTTAGTGCCTTGTATTATATTGGTTCCAAATTTGCATCACCTCTTGTGTGCCTATCAAATAAACGAGCTTTGAAGGATAACAAAGGTGTCGTCGATCACTGCTGGAAATTCAGCGGTGAAAATGCAGCGAATTTTTAAATGTCAAACCCAAGAAAGCATCTGTAAAGGTAAGTTAATGTAACCACAGTCAGTCACATAAAATTAAGTATGTCCTTTTATTTATGTGTTCAGGATATAATTTTGAACTATATTTGGTACCTGTCCAGTCAGTTTACACTACAGGTTAACACTGCCTAGTTTAAATTTTCTTTTTAAACCTTTGTTCGAAAAGTAATCAAAAGATAATAAAATGTAATAAATTACATTACTTTCATGAAGTAATTAAAACTGTTATATTACTGATTGATTTTTTTATGAGGAAGTAATCTATAAACTATCATATTATTGGTTATCGGCTAAGCTGAGGCTCTTAACTCAGAATCATGTTTGTGTTTCATTATCTGCGTCTTCTGTCGTCTCTTTGAGTCCCTGTTTCCATTTAGGCTTAACTGTTACCTGGACATTGGTTAATAGTCATCTAAAAACTGCATAAAAGGATATACACACATATCAGGAAACTGGAGGACTCTTTATGTACAATCTCTATTTTTACAAGCACAAAAATCAGTAGATTGACACATTGATCCGCCCTCGCCACCCTTCAAATAAAAATGTGTTGATTACCTACAGAGGCTCTGAGCCCTGACACACAAGAGCTTTAGACCTGACAATTAGCACATTTTACTGTTTAATATAATTAAATGAAAACTTCAAATGCTTTGAATGAGAACAAAGACCACACACATACACCACTCTTAGCTGAAAGGGCTTTTTTTTTTTTCATGAACCGCTCTGAATTTAAAATACTGACTTATTTGACATGAGCTTTAACAGCTATAAAATGCACAAAACATTTATTACAATTACACAAGTCAAAGGTTACAAGCCTTTTGAAATTGAATTTGTTACTTTGAGAAAGGATGATCATTGAGGAAGGTGATTGTTTAAATCCAGGAATACAGAATAATCCATCCCAGTTTTATCCAAACTGCCTGATGAATCATCAGCATGTCTGCAAGATACAGACCATTCTGGTTTATTTGAGTTGGAAAGTTGAAGTCTTACCGTAGCCGTCCACACATCCACTTTTAAACTCGCCCTCAAACCTCATGCCATCAAAGCGGGTGAAGACGCCGACACCTTGGAACTTCCCCTGCATAAATTCACCCTCATACCTAAAACAATTGACACAAAAACACATTTACAAGTAGAAAGAAAGTACATTTCCACATTACAATAACAGAGTGCGCCATTGTAGCAGTTCATTTGGAATAATTTAGAAATGAACAAGAAATCATTTTATAGTTGCATATGCGGCGACGAGAGTTTGACTACAAGACAATGAGCTATGAACATCACACATGACAAGTTAATTGATTTTAATGTAAAAGTGCACTAAACTAACAATGCTTTCCTTAGATGTGTATCATCCAAACCTCAGAGAGGCTTTAGAAAAATGCAGTAGTCTGTAGTATCGGTCTGATTTGTGAGGATCTAAACTACTTCTTTTTTTGGGGTTGTTGTTGTTTTGTTTTTTTTAAGCTAGTCATGGGAATCACATACACTCTACTCAAAGTTGAGTCGAAAAAAAACAGTGGAGACGAAGAACACTTCAACCGGAAATTACAACCTGACTAAATCAAGATACAGTACTGTGATAATAATACCACAACACAGGCAATATGTGATGCACCACAACAAACTGATCTTTGATGAATCAGGAACCTTCGTAACCAAACCGGACAATATGTCACTGAAAGTGCAAAGATATATGTTAAATACATTTAGTTTTGCTCTTTACAAAGCAGGAAGCAGACCTGTACTGTACTTGTATTGTCACAGCTTTGTTTGCAACTCAGTGTGAATCAAAGTGCAAAATGGCAGCCTGTTTACACACACAGCAAGAACACAATTACATCAAACAGCCACAAATTAACAAAAAGGCTGAACTGCAAGAGAGCAAAATAGAGTTCAAACATGTGCAGGGGGAAAAAAATAATGATTAGTAATAATAAATAATTAATGACTGAAAGTCAAATTGATTTCAAACTGACTATTGAGCATCATTCACTTACATATGATTGTTGTTGCCATGCAGTTAACAGGAAAGTGTAACTTGTGCAACTCTGGGTTTCCACTGAAATCTATTGTTGCTGCTGTGAAGCTCAGTCGATGAAAGAAGCCATCCAAGCTAAAACCTTGTCAGAAATCTGCAGGCAGCAACAGTTTGATGCTGAAAAGATGGATTTCATTGTGAATATTTGTGTAACCTTAAACCACTATTCATATAGCCTTAAAAACATGTTTTTGTGTTTCCAAAAGCCCTCGAAGAATCAATCAAACATTTTGTCCAATAAAAACACAACAGATGGCATTGAACAGGCTGCACAAAGATGTGTTATCCTGCTCTCAGCTGTACTTCAACATTTTACCTTCACCAAGACGAAGAATTCTTAACTGAATCTGAATTGGGGAAAAAATATATATATTTTGTGTATCTCTTAGGGTGACATCTTATAATGAAATTCTTGTCGGAGAGATAAAGGGATGCAGCAGATGTTTCTGTTTCTGTCTCTGGAATGATTTGAAGCTGATATTACAACATCATAGCTGCTCCAAAAAAATCTGACGTTCGACATATTCAGGTGATGAAAGCATTCAAAGTATTCAAAGTAAGTAAGAAATTTCCCCTCGGGGATTAATAAAGTGAAATAAAATAAAAATAAAAATTCTCAGGTTCAAAACTAATTCTTCCACCTCACTCTACCAGCTATTCTATCTTTGTGCGACAGCCAGCTGTGCTTTTCTTTTTCAGTTTATTTCTTTTTGTTAATCCCTTTTACATAAATAAAACAATAATTTTTCTGAATGCAACCTTCGATTCAGTTAACCATATACAAAATTAAGAGGAATTTTGTCTATTAAATTGGATGTAAATCAGGTAGTTGGCGGGCGTCATGACACAGCAGCCAGTCTCAGCCACAAAATATAAAAGGCACTCTGGTTTAACTACAAATGAATTGTAATTAAATTACATGTAAAGTGGTAACTATTCAAAAGCCTTTTCATCTACTCATCTGGTTCAGTAATCTGGCCAGCCGTCTCAACGCCACCAAGTGTGACACTGGGTCATTTATGCACAAAAGGTTAAAGCCATTTACACACGGCAATAAATACAAAAATATAATAATTCACGATTTCAAAATAAATTAGGCACACTCAAAGTATCAATGCAGTTCATGTATTAACACCACAACATCAGTGATGGTTGGAGCACAGTGGTCTTTATTAGTCAGGAGCTTTAAGTGTGCGTAATTGACTTCTGCTCACTCCTCAACGGCGTTCCATTGATTTCAATATATTGGATGAGTGTTCTTTGTTCACTTTGACATTTCATTAATGCCACCATTTGGCATCTATACGATGCAGGTTTTTGTCTTGTATGATTGAATTGAAAGTTCGGAGACTGTTCCTCCAGCACACAGCATTGTGACGTGCACGGAGCAGAGAGAAAGCCATACCCTTCGCAAGTTAGCATTTCAAGTTTAGTCACTCCATTAAAATCAACACCCGAGTTAAACATACTTTTGTGAGCAGTGGTCTGGGTGTGTCTATGATGTTTTACGCACCTGAAAGGCGAGCAGAGAGCACACATCAAAGTTTGTGACTAATTATTGGGAAACAAAAAGTAGCAGCAAGGGGCCAAATACGCTGCGTCGGCATGGTGGGGAGCAACAAGCGTGTTCTTGCCCGTTTTGAATGCACTGTGATGTCGGAGAGCTCAAGTGCCACCACGCCCCAGTTAGGTCATTTGCACTGAATGTGCACAGCAGAACTCGGTGGTGACCGTCTGAACCTGTGGGACAAATTGCTTCATTGCCGTCGGCTTACAGAAGAATTTAAAGGATCTCAGTGGCCAGTTACGAGAGTTTCACACAGAATGTGATGTGCCCACGGTGAATTCGCTGCGCAAACAGACGGCTGTTCATGAAAAAAACGTGTATATCTCAGGAACTAATAATGATCAAGCGACAAAATTTGTCACACTAAGATGATCTATTCCTCCTACTTCACTGCGCCTGCGTTCACCAAAACACCAAACACGCCTATTTAAGGCCAACGATAATAGGGCCCTAAATGTTCTGCTCTCTGAACTCACTTTTAACCAACTTCCTGTTTGGAAAGTTTTACATCTTAATTATCATATCATATCTCATAATGTAAGCCTGCTGTATGTTGAACATTTGAACAATCAATGATTCACCTTTTATCAAACAAAAACACTGAACATTCTCTGGTTCAGACAAAAAAAAAAATGATGGTCTTTTTACATCATCTTCATTTTAGGGAGTGGTGAATTCAATGATTAATCATAAAAACACAATAATCAATAATTCAAATAATTAAATCATTTTTAGTTGTAACTTGCACCCACGTAGTGGATCAGCAAAAAAATGACCTGCTACAATTTTCATAATAATTTCAGAAATTTTTCAAGCCCAGAGAGTAAAAATTACCAAACATTTTCCGGCTCAAGCAACTGTAAATGAAAGCATTTGCTGCTCTTCCTATCAAATGGTTGTAAACTGAATGCTTTCTGAGTTTTGGACTTTTTTAGACATCAATTTAGGCTCTCAGAAGTTGCGATGCATTTTTTTCAAAATTTGTAAAGATTGTTGTCATTTCATTGATGGAACGATTAATCGATTCTAGTTGGTTGCAGCACTGTTAACATATTTCAATTCTGTGACTCCTGCTAGAACAGTTGGGCGAAGCAATATATTTTCCATGTACTGTTAACAAAAATATACAGTATTTTAAATAAATCAAAATAAAAAACTGATGAAGCAGAACAATCATTCAACTGGAGCAGCTTCAGGCCCGATTTCCTGATATTAGAAAACAGCTGATTTAACTTCAAAAATTCAGCAAAGCATGAAGTGAGGCACAAACCTGGAGGCATCAGGAAAGACCAGCACCCCACAGCTGTTGAAGAGGCCATTCTCAAACTGTCCGGTGTAGCACGTCCCATCACTGAAGGTCAGCTGACCCAGGCCATGACGCAAACCTGCAGCAGCATCAAGAGGCTAAGAAAATCAGCGTGAGAGTTCCAAAAAGATGAACAGCTGATCCGTGTGATCAGGCAACAAAAATCAGACAACATGCACAAAAAAAATATTGATGATTTCAAAAAAACTAAGATGGATCTTTGAAGTTCCTAAAAACAATGAGGGCAGAAAAAGCAAGTTGTGTGGTGAACGTGATGGTAAGAATTAGGAAATTTGAAGGTACAAAGCATCAACTCTATTAGGTCGAACCTAAATGTGTACAGGAACCACCTCCAATTTATTCTTAGTGATTCAATCTATTAATTAATTCTGGTGTTACAGTCAAACCTAACAAGTACACGTTAAAGCTGCCTGACACTAACAGCTACGAAGTATTTGAAATCCTAAATTACCTGCAAATTCTCTACATATATGACTCTTATTTCTCCTCATTTAATTTGGATAAATTCATGTTGTTTTCACGTATTAATTTATGTTTTGTAGTAGTTCTATAATCTTTTGTAAATGTTAAATTTTTTAGTTCAAAATTCTGTCTTGAATAGTTGTACAACATAAAATAGTTGGCACCATACTACCAGATAAGAGGGCCCTTGCCAAAAATGCTTTAAAGAATATTGGCCAGCATATTACTATTGTGTTTTTTAAACCTAATTGTCAACAGCAGCATCAAACCTCACAAACCCGGAGTGCCTTGGTTTAAATTTGTTGTACTTTTTCTTCTCAAGTGTTTGTCATAATTAACTTGATCTCAAAACTGTCTCGATTCTAATCAACAGTAAACGTTTCTGATGACAGGATTGTCTCCTCGCATCATCAACAGGCTCAAGCTGTGTGGGAATCAGAAACACATCTGTGCCTGCGGTCACATTTACTCTCCTGAGTCAAAAATAAAAAAAACAGCTGCTGTGCTGATGGAGAAGGAAGCCTTCACTAAGGAGTTATGAAGTAACACAGAATGATAACAAAAAGAAAACTGATGCTTTTTTGTCTGCTAAGACCTTCTAGTTTGTTTATAAATGAATGAGAGCATGTATACAAAATATATTGTTTTGTATGTTCCAAGGAATGCTTTAGGCAGTGTTATATTTCCCAAGGATATGATGAAATTAAACAAAGAAGAATGCATCATACTGGATCTATATGGATACAAACATGCTTACAATTTATGTTGTTGTAGTTTCTGTAACAATTGGTTGGTTCACTGAAATCTATGAATGTACAAATGTGCAGTTATTTGTATCCTTGAAAACAGGACAATATTGGAGGTTAGGTTTGTTTATGCTTCATACTGTCTGTATGAGGCGATTATGTTTATTCTGTCTTGTAGCCACTCCCATTTTTGATAGAAGTTGACAGTTCTATAGCATTAATAACTGGAATTATAACAGCAAGGATTAAAGACCAATAAGACCATCAATTTCCACTCGGTAACAAAGAGACACAGTTCCTCTAGTGACCTTAAAAACTGAGTTTTACCTCCAAAATCTAAATTTACAAACAGTCTACTATGTATTTGATTGTTATTTACTTACACAAAACTAATATAAAAGCAAAGTAAAACATCCAGTACGGTTTAGAGAAGGTGGCAGGTGTAGTATACCACACTCAAGATGTAGTGTACCACACTCAAGATTTTTGTAACTGCACTGCTGCCTGTGTAGTTTTGCTGAGGACAGCAGAAGTCATTTGGGGCAAAAAAAAAAAAAGGTTATGACAGCGAGCTTATTTTTATATTGGAATTCAGATTTGTTGAATGCAAATTAGGAGATTCATAATTGGCGTTAGCGTATAAAAAGAGGTAAACTGCTTTCTTTCATTTTTTTTTACCTTTTAAAATGTTCCCAGAGGTGAGACCCAGTTTTTCCTTCTATTTCTGAGGCTCATTTCTGGCAGGCGGGCGGGCGGCAAGTCAGTGGAGACAGGGAGGGAAAGAAGTGAGCAATTCTCTTTACCAACGTCTATTAGCAGGCCTGGCGGGAATTAGGAGAATAACTGGATGTGAGGCACAGTTGGACACGGGCTGAGGCGGCCCTGGTATACTGGTCGCAAAGGGATAGGATTTACTTGGAGCACGCCAAGTGACATGAAAACTGGTGGAGTAATGAGAAGTGTGTAATATCTGGCGGGAAGGGGGGCAGTTCCCTGAAAGTGGACTGCTTGGCAGGGGGTGAGGCAGGGGTGGGGCTAGTGAGTCTTGTATCTTGCTCCCAGCTAATGGCAAAGTAAATTAGGCAGTCCATCTGTCAGGGATGCTTAAAGTGCTGCTCTCTGCCTAATCTCAGCAGGGTTTTCACAGGAGATTTGGAGAAGAGATTTGGCTGAAACAAAATCTGGAACTCTGCATTCCATTTTCAAAGTCATTCCTTTTCTAAAACCTGTGTGTGTGTGTGTGTGTGTGTGTGTGTGTGTGTGTGTGTGTGTGTGTGTGTGTGTGTGTGTGTGTGTGTGTGTGTGTGTGTGTGTGTGTGTGTGTGTGTGTGTGTGTGTCCATTAAGTGTATACTGTCCAGAAGGTGGCCAACAGTGGTTTAAATCGAACTCTTCAGGCTGCAGGAGACCTGACAAGCAAGCGACAGCCTGAGGCAGAAATTTCACGGACTGGCCGCTGAAATATAACAATCTGTTATGTGTCAGGCGTCCGCAGTCGTCTGGCAACGCCAACAGCAGTGTCCTCCACCAAACATTACAACAGCTGTGTCAAAGTATGAATGGAGCTATTGAACATAATGAAATCAAGTGGCGACAGTGTTAGCATTTTACAGACTGCTATGAAGCGGCATTGTTTTTTTCCCCATTTTTTGTACTGAGGGTCCAGATTATCAGTCGACTGCTGCAGGAAGGGACAGTAACTTCCTCCCCATCTCCTTGGATTTGATCCGTCCAGACAGACTCTAATCTGTCATTCATCTCCTTTTGTAACGCCTCTCTCCAATCTCGTGTTGGGTCACGGTCTCCAGCTAATTACGGTTTAGCTGAATTTGTCCGGCTTTTATGTCAATCAATAGCGGTAATGCATAGATATTAAATGACCACATGGGCAAAGTACAATAGTAAATGGCTTCTGGCTGTTGTGGATGTACCCAACCGACTTCCTGTAACCCGATAGCTCCTGGGCCTGTCTTCAACTGAATTATTCATGTGACACCGTAGACCTCCGTCTGACACACGCCTACATATTTGTGTGCAAACAGTGACTTTGCATGGATGGACAGAGAGACGCGATGCACGACATGCGTGTCTGTGTTCATGACAACACCGCACACCGCACACACACACCCAAACACAATTACACATTACTGCGAAGTCAGCAGCGTTAATTCAAGTTGTCATGTTAAAACCGTCAGAATGTGTAACCACACATACTTTGGACATAGCAGAAAATTATAGTGTCTTCGGAAAAGGTATGTGAATTTTCACTTTGTACTTTTGCATGTTTACACTTGCCTTTGTCATATAAAAGTGAAGAGAGATATATGATGATGAAAACATTATTAAAAACAGCTTTAAAAAAAAAAAGAAGCATCTAAAAGTAGCTGATATAGTCGAACATCTTTCCTGTGATTAAAACTTGACCTATTGTAGGATTACAAGAAGTACAATTTAACACGAGTATTTTATCACAGATGTGTTCCAATGGTGGAGAGTGAATGAATGTAATCTGGCTCATTCTTGACCTTTGAAACAACTGTTGAGAAAACAATATGGAGCTTTTGATCCTATCACATGATCCTCGTCTGAAACGCAACATTTATGCAAACATCACAAGAAGTCTTTCAAGTGCACGGGCATCTAGAGTGACTTTGTTCAAGACTTTGTATGCTCGTAGAGCAAGTTATATATTCAAAAGCTTGACAAAAGCAATGAACTGTTCTCCTAACTGTTGTTTCTAAAGCCAACGATAATTCACGTGCCTGAAGTGTTTGAACTGACACATGCAAAAAGTCCTTGAAGTGCTCAGCATGAATTGAATTTTGAACAGCAACAGTTTTGTGTATAACTGAAGTTCTGCGAATGAAGATCATGTGATGTGCTCAGGAGACTGTTGGACATGTGCCATATATGTTTTAGATATATTTTAAAGATACATGTGATCAGATTAAATGACATGAAGAAATCCTGGCAGTCCCAAACAGCCAACAAATATTTCTTCACTTAGAAAAGTCTGTGAAAAAAACAAAAACAATCTCAACAGTGCTGTGTTGTACACCATATCGGTGCATCACAGCTAAACCAGTTTAACAGTTTTTTGCTACTTGTGCAGAGACCATATGTTTCTCCCCGCAGCCTCACTCCAGCTTCAGTGCCAAACTTTTGTTCTTTGTTTAACCTTGCCTAAAGGTTGTCTGTTTTTGTCAAAATGCAAATACTGGTTGAGGTAGTGTGATATCCTGTCTCAGCAGGCTCACTGGCTCCAGATGGTCTGTGTGTGTAGATGAGTTACTGACTTCAGTTTGACACCTTTTTCTGTGGTTTTTTTTGTCTATTACATACAATCTGTTTGTGTGAGAGCGCAGATTCATTTAAAAAATATTTGTTCTCTTGTGAGTCCCTTACGGTACACCCACTTCTCTCCTGACTCTCCAATCTGAAATGAAATCCTACATTAATTAAAAGCTGCTGTAGTTAACTTTCCTTGTTCATATTTACTGGAATTGCCACGATTCATTTTTTCTGAACAGGTTTATTCAAGTGGGAATTCAGGCTGGAAAAAGACCTGTATTTAAACAACACCGATGGTGGTACGGATTGTTGTTGATGTGAGAGAATAAACCCAGTTAGAGGACACCTAACAGAGCAATGTGTTTAAAGGCTTATCAGACACCAAAACTCCAACAGAATGGTTGGAAAACTCACAGACAGGATTTTATAAGTCTGGAAAGTTTTCACAGCCGCGACTACTTGGTGTTTACGTCACAAAGTAATCCACCAGGAAGATTTGAGCTGAGCAACGCAGCATTTTTTTACCCTGCGTTGCCAGACTGGCTCCATTCAAATGACTGAGAGCGCTCATTATTCATACAGGGCTACAATCAGTTTGAATCCAGACTAACGCCAGTGTAAATCCGGCCTCCTACTAAAGATGTATTCGGACTCTCTCTCTCTTCTGATTTTCATTCTCTGCTGTGATATGTCAGTGCAACACTGTTCTCCCCTTCATACTCTCTCATCTGAAACAAACCTAAAACTAGTGCCGTCATTATGGAGCGATTTAAAGCCCTAAGTGGATTGGTAATGACTGGTAATGGACATGCAATCACGTCATTCTCTGTGACAGAGTGAGCAGAATTTATGCTACAACGAGCAGAACGCCATCAGAGAGTGTAGATTTGGCCGCTATGGAGGACAACAGTCCGTGGACACTGAAATCATTTATCTGCTGATACTTGCTTTTTGCTTTGGGAAGCCGCATCACGAGCATAGCTACGTGTACGTTGTTACCACAGCAACATATGCAGATATATTAGCGATGTTTGTACACACCAAATCCAATCCGCTCACCAGCGAATAACAGTGTGGACATTTTGTCTGAATGATCTGATTTGAGAAACAAATCTGATTTGCCTGCAGTCTGAACAAAGCCAAAGATGTATGTGGGCCAATAACCCTCAACACGAGGTGTAATGGTGAAATCTAACTGACACATACTGTACTGTGAAAAGAATTTAGATACTAAAAGTAAAATGGGGATGCTTTCTAAAATGATCCCATGAACTGTTTCAGTTTACTTTATACAAAGTGCAATAAACAGAAAAAAACCCCAGATCTAATCAGTATTTGGTGTGGCCACTCTTTGCCTTTAAAACAACACTATTTCCTGGAGATACATTTGCAGGCTGCTTTTTTCAAAGTACTTGGCAGGTAGATTGTAGGACGGCTTTCGGAGAACTTGCCACGGTTCTTGATGTTGAGATCGGCGCTCTGTGGGGACTGGACCATCTGCTGCAAACCTCCTTTTCCTTCTTGTCGCTGAAGGTACTTCTTTTTGGCTCTGGCTGTATGCTTGGGCTCATTTTCAAGCTGCAGAATGATTTTGAGATCAATCGAATTCCTCCTTGATTGATGGAGATGAATCTGAACATCTAGAGTGCCTTCAGTATTTCCACAGTGCTGTATCTCTGTAGGGCATTACTGAGATGGTGAAACGCTCCACAGTGGCGAGGCACCAGGGGTGGAGAGGTATTCTGAAACGCTTTAGACTCTGGATATTGGAGAGACGATTTGGGCTCTTCAACGTCGCAGTGATTTACAATTTAAAAAGTGAACCAGAGTGTGCGCCAACTATTTGGGGTATCGCACTGCTCAGCCTTCTTGGGAAAGCATGCATGCTGGAGACAGCGCTCCAACCGGAACGCGAGATATCTTGTTTTATTAGTGACTTTCTTAGCTTATTTCTCGTAATGTTTCAACAAGAAATCTCAGTGCACTCATTAACAAAGAGAAACATCAATGCCCTCAATTTCTGTTTTGATTTATATGCTACTCTTTCTTTCCCATGTGGGTTCAATAATTGACCTTTTACTTGCATTATTACATTCAGATTTGTTTATGTTTTACCTACATGAAAAGTCACCACCACCATTTTGATCTATCTGTGGTCAAATATTCTGAAAAATACACCTTGCTTTCGCTGCATGTCTTAAACCAACACTCGTGAAAAAAGTTAATCCTGTTGACTTTTTTTTTTTACATATTTGGACGAGCAAACATTTGACCCCCTTAAAACTGTGCCTATCGGTTGATATACAAACAAATGATGCATAAGACTGATGTTTTTAGTCATTTTTATAATTCATATAAATAAAACAGAACAGATCAGTCACATGAAAAAAGTAAGTGCACCCCTACACCCCACAATGCAATCCATAAATTATAACCAGGGATTCCAGATTTTCAGAAGTGTGAATAATTAAAACCTCCTGAGTGACAACTCGAACCTGTCTTATTCAAACCTCGGACATCTGAGATCTGCTGTTATCTTTGCCATTGAAGTGTGTGGTGTCAAAGAGTCTGGCAAGGGATTTAAAAAGGTCTCCAAATTATTGTAATATAAACCATTCCACTGTAAAGAAAACAAGTGTCATAGATTCCAAACGTGGAGATCAGAGTTTTATTGAAATAATGTGGGGGGATTTGAAACAGGCGGTGCACGCAAAAAAAACCTCATACAGCCGGTGACTGAAGCAATTCTTTAAATAGTGGTCAAATATGCCATCCATATTTCTATTGAATAAATGATTGAAAAGGTTATTTCTTTCCTGTGCTCTTGTTCAAGTATATCACCTTTAAAAGTAGACACCGTTTCAAAGAGTGTCAAGTGTTTGCTTGTCCAAATATGTCAAAAAATGAACAATGTCCACGTGATGTACTTCATTTTTCACTTGACAGGAGTTTAAAGAGTTCAAATTAAGTTGGACACATACTAACCTTGGATCAAGAAATGCCACTGAGATATATAGATGCCCCCCAAATGTAATTTGTTAATGTTTAAAAAAGTCCGGATACTCCACATGTTACTGCAGATTATGACGCTTACTGCATTTAAGAGTATTATTCTATTATATATATATATATATATATATATATATATATATATATATATATATATATATATATATATATATGGGCTTTGCCCCTGCCTGTGCATTATTGTCTTAATCAACACTTCTGCTGTTCATCCAAATGTGGCTAGTGATGGAGGATGGGCAGGTGTGTGAGAAGGTGAGTCTTACCTTCTTTCCATTCCCCGTGGTACTCCTCGCCGTTGGAGTAGGTGAAGGATTCTCGTGTCAGGGTCATGGGTCCTATTGGCACACATGGCAACACACAAAAAACATCATAAAAGACCTGAAGCGTTGACATTGTGACACACACGGAGATGGGAGTTCATTAAAATAAAAAGGATTGTCCTCCTAACTAAACATTTTACCAGTCATTTGGACAAAACAAGAGAGGAGGAGGGATTGCAGTGATCTTCTCCACACAGTTTGTGTGTAATGACATTGGCCTAGGTGAATTTACATTATTTGAATATCTTGCTCTTGAGCTCAAACCTTAATCAGCAGTACTAATCATCAGAGTATATCGGCCACCAACGTACTCAGCATTATTTTTGCAGGAACTCTCAGAGTTGATCTCACTGGGTGTCACCAGACATCATAGGTTCATTCTTAATGGAGACTTGAATATTCATGTTAATAACAAGAACGACCACAAATCTATAGAGCTTATAAATGTACTTGACAGCTTTGAACTGACCCAACATGTAAAGGAAGCCACCCACAAGCATAGTAACACTCTAGACTTGGTGATAAACAGATGGTTACACATGGATAATGTTTCAGTATGTGAATTACCTATCTCTGACCATCACTGTATATTTCATGATGTGATTGTAACCATGCCAAAGACTAAAAGGGAAATTCTGATTCAAAAGATACTGAAAGTGCTGAAGCTAAATTCTCTGAGATGATGAGATCAATTGAGCCATACAATCATGAGTGCTCTTTAAATGGCACGGTTGAACACTTCAATAACACTCTGCCGTCTGTTTTAATTACTGTTGCTCCTTTAAAGGTCAGGAAGAAGTCGACTGGTCGAATCTCCCCGTGGTGAAACAATAACAGTGTGAAAGAGAACAAGAGAAGTTGTCGGGCAGCTGAAAGCAAGTGGAGCAAATCTGGACTTTCAGTTCCCTATAATATGCACAAAGAAGCCGTGACTTCCTATAACGGAAGGATTACTTTTCTAAGATTATTACAGAAAATGCTGGGAACGCAAGAATATTGTTCTCTACTATTGAGCAGCTACTCAACGCTAGCACCGCCCCCCTGCCGGTCCCGGCATCAAAATGTGAAGAACTAGCAGTTCTTCAAAAACAAAGCCACTTCAATCAGAGCCAGTATTGCTGCTGATGTTAATACAGACGAACTCCAAAAATCTTCTAACATAGATGCAACCATGGAAAAATTCACCTCCATCACATTAACTGAACTTTGTAAGACTGTAACTCCTCCACTTCCTGTATTGACTCAATACCAACAGTGTTCTTTAAGCAGGTATTCAACAGCATTTCAAGTTATAAACACAACTCTTCAAACAGGCATTTTCCCAGATGCCTTCAAAAGAGCTGTTGTAAAACCGTTACTAAAGAAACCCAACCTCGATGTCGACGCATTGCAGCAATAGGCCAAATATCCAACATTCCGTTCATTAGTAAGATACTTGAAGAGATAGTTTCAGTGCAAATAAACTCTTTCAGTCAGGCTTTAGAGCACATTACAGCACTAAAACAGCACTTAGTAAAATAATCAGCGACCTCCATCTAAACTCTGATGGAAATAAGGTCTCAATTCTGATCCTCTTAGACCTGAGACCATGACCGTGATATCCTGATCAATTGTCTTGAGAAGTTGGTTGGTCTGTCCAACATTGTCTTAAACTGGTGCAAAACATACATCAAAGGGAGGAAGTTTTACGTCAGCATTAAAGATCAAGTGTCAGAGAAACGTGATGGCTGCTGTGGGGTTCCACAGGGCAGCTGCCTCGGTCCTCTACTGTTCTCACTCTACATGCTGCCACTGGGGAACATCATTAGAGAGCACAATGTTTGTTTTCACAGTTATGCAGATGATACACAACTGTACATCGGCGCTGAACCAAATGACGATGAAGCAATGCGCTCCATCACTGAATGTATTTTAGCAATAAATAAATGGATGAGCAATAATTTCCTAAAATTAAACGAGGATAAAACCGAAGTCCTCCTCGTCGGCTCCGAAACAAAAAGAGAAATCGAAGAAAATAATCGGGGGCAACTAACTCCATGGATAAGATCAAAGGTAACTAGTCTGGGTGTAATCGTAGACTCAGATCTAAGTTTCAAGGCCCACATTAACAAGGTGACCAAAACTTATGTTTTCCACCTTAGAAACAGTCACGCTGCAGCTGTTTAGAAATCAGACAGATGCTGAAAAGTTGATTCATGCCTTCATTTCTAGCCGACTGGACTCCCGTGATGCACTTTTTACTGGCCTCCCAAAGAAAAAAACAGATAGACTTTAGCTCATCCAAAACTCTGCAGCTCGAGTATTAACCAGAACCCAGAGAAGAGAACACATCAGTCCAGTTCTGGCTGCTCGGCACCGTTTACCTGTAAGACACAGGTTTGACTTTAAGGTCCTCCTCCTCACATACAAAGCTTTTAATGGGCTCAGACTGAGTTACATCGCCAACTCTCTGGTTAACTATGACTCTTCAAGAACACTGAGATCATCTGGTGCTGGCTTATTGGAGGTTCCCAGCAGCAGCCAAAAGAAAATTGGAGATTCAGTTTTTGTCGGTTCTGCTCCAAAGCTGTGGAACAAACTACCTGTAGATATCTGGGAAGCTAGCTCGGTTAATACTTTTAAAAGAAAGCTCAAAACATATCTCTTTACATCAGCCTTTAACTAGTTACTCTTGAAGCTCTCTTGCACTGACTGCACTTGAACTACCGTGCCTTTAAAATACATATTGCTTACTTAATATTTTAACTCTTTGTGTTTAATTTTATGCATTTTATCTGTTCTTATGCATCTCATTTATTTCCTATATTTTTAAATGTTCCGTTATATCTGTTTTTATGTGTAATTTTCTTGCTGTAAAGTACTTTGAGCTGCATTTCTTGTCTGAAGGTGCAATACCAATAAAGTTTATTATTATTATTGTTATTATTAAATGATGTGTCCACAGCTCAACCCACTGTTGGTTAGTAGCTAGTTTTTGAATAGTGCAACATGGCTGCAGAACAGTGAAGCTCCAGAAAAACTCCACCTTTAAACCATCATGTGAACATCTAATTCCAAAAACCATGGGTGTTAATCTGCTGCTATATGAGCCGTCACTCTTCTGGTGTCATGGTTTCAATAAGATTGTGGAAATCAGCTGCAGGGATTTTCTCCTATTGAGCTACAGAAGCATTAGTGAGGCGATTGATGTTGATTGAGCCAAAGTCCCAGTTCACAGTCAGTGTGTCAAGTACAGCAAGCACAGATGATTCTTTCAACTAATTTTACTTTGATCAAATAATAGTTTGATGTCAAAAATTCCCACAGATTTTTTTTTTCATAATTTCCCACAGCTGTTTAGTTTTCATGAATCTGGTACAATGTGTTTACTCATATTTAAATCTGCCCTCCTACAGCCAGAATCTCCACTCGCATATTGTCAACTGAACGGCCACCACACTGAGCTCACACTGAGGGTAAGCTCCAAGACCTGGTCGGCTCTGTCCTGTGACAGTTCCAACAAAGTTAATTCAAACAAGATGGCAGCATTGTCAAATGTGCAGTTTTAAAGCGGAAGTTACACCGGTGGTTTTAATCGTTAATTTAAGTGGATCCTGAATATGTTGCACTTGTCTTTTTATACTTGACATCAATTGCTATGTATTTGTTTTCAAATAGACAATCTAATTGTAGGATATTTGAGTACCTTAACCATTACGTGATAATTTTGGTGTAATTACTCATGTTTTTTTTTTTTAATTTTCAAAACAAAATACAAAAATGTGTTGTTTGATGCATTTTTTGTTTTTGTTCTCTGCTGTGCCAACAATGTATTGAACCGTGACCCCAACACCAAGGTGCATACCCGACCTTGATTTCTGTTGGCTGTTTCACTCCTGGTGTCCATATATTTTGACCATAAATTGTAGAATACAGGTGGACCATATGCAGGGTGCTAATTTGCTATTAAAATGCAAATTTCAACTTTCTCTTCCTTACTATAATCCAGCAGTTATTTAATTAGTGTGGACTCCTTCATTGTGACAAGAGGTCTTGCTGGTGTCCTGACTGTGTTTATGATATCGCCATATTATTATGATTGCAATGTTAGCTGCTCAGATATAGCTATTAAACAACTCGGCCATGTTTATTGTGGCTCTGTTGTGTGTCTTCTCCTTTTTATTGAGTCCAAATGAGGTTGTAGACAAGCAGCCGCTGATGGGAGCATCACAGAAACGTTTAGGCTACAAAATAAGAAAGGAAATATCTAAGGCCCGTTTATTAGGCTGAATAATTGCTCACATACCATCAGGCAGGTTGTCAGATGAGACGGGAGGAGGAGTGTGTATCCCTCCATCTAATGTTGCCACAGTAACGGCGCCCTAATCCCTTTCATCCTGCCGGCATGACGCTGCCAGCCTCCAAAACACACACACATGCACACGGTGAGCAGGTCAGGAGAAAAAAACAATAAATGCTTTACCTTTTTATTAAAGAGCAACTCAGTCCCTTTTCTCTACATCGCTGAAAACAACACGGCAGTTGGAGGATTTCTGCTCCTCTCAGCGACTATTTAGCCTTTTTCCGTAGCTGTTAGTTTCCTGGCTGAGCTGCCTCAGTGTCTCTCCAAAGCGCCGCGATCCGATTGGCTTCAATTCTTCCACATCTACTCAAGGAGCCTTCCTATTGGCTACTCTTCTCGCTGCCCAGCCCTCTGCAGGAGACATCTTTGTCGAGGGCAACGGGTTCAACGACTTAATTAGCCGGAGTGCTCCTCCGTTAAAGCGTTTGCCCTTGCCTTTTTTATGTGCTGCCCACCGTCTCTGTAGGATTATAAAACGGCAGCCAGGTTCCTTTTAATGATTCTGTGTCATTTCATGTTTCAATTTGGTGATTAGACCCGCGTTTTGGCCAGTTTTATGGAACTTGATTTATTGTTTCTGCTATGCGCTCAAACAGCTGCACAAGGTGGTGAGGGTTTGTTAAATGAGGTGATATGGATTCAAAGCCAATAAGGCTTTAATTCAGTAAAAAGATAAGGAGAAAAAAAAAACAATCAAGGTGACCCAAATGAAACAAAACTCTGCTGTCCTCATTTTGTTTCTCTGGGGGGGAACAGGGACTGGGATTAACCTGCTAACTACTTTTTTTTCTTCTTTTTTTTTTAAAGCATGTCTAACAATGAATTTATGTGTTGCAAATGAAGCTGATGAATATTGATCAACAATCCCTTAACACAATAGAACAATGATATAGCCTTTGAAGATATATTTTGCAGTTGAGCACTAGGAAGCCAATATGATGCCAGTGGAAGAGACTGTTTGGTTTATTGAAACGATTGAGAATTAATTAGGCTGAATCAATATTTTCCTTCAAGTTTATAAACCAAAACATGTCTGGTCCACAGGTGAATGGTAGCGGGCAAACAGAAATACGAAGGTCTTACAATTTGCCCACACATACAATAGCTCTTACACTTTCCCCCACAAAAAGACAATAGTCCCATGCAGATTATTTGCCACGCATACTTTAACTATTCTAAATATGCAGTGCATGCCCTAACACTAAGTGATACTGCAATTGTTTTTAATTTTTTTTTTATTTTGACAATCAAAGTCCTGGACTTGTTGTCCCTGTTGTCCTGATGCTTTTCTAAAGATGGAGACATGCATGCATTCAGTGTCTTAATTAAGATTAGTTAAGACACTGAATCACAACAGCATACATTTATCACAAATCAAATGAGGCAGATGGTAAATTATCATAGACTCATGGAAAAAACGCATCATAAAAGAGTGGTTGCATAATTCAGTTTCAAAGAAACTGAATGGGCTAAGCTACTATCATTAAATAAGTTTACTTACATTAAACTTGAGCGGGATCCCAAACATATGTTCTGACAGTTCTCAACATGTTTTTTTTTATATTTTTTTTTATGTGTTATTATGTTGTAGTAAGCCTCTGTGGAATTGGTCAATATTTGTCTATAACATTAAACAAAACTGTACTTGGACAACATGTTCTCCTTTGGACATACGTAGTGACATACGGCTGAGGGCACTGAGATTGTCTGGTTTCAGGTGGAGTCCAAACATTATTTTTGCCCCAGTAATTTTGCACAATTCAGTATTTCTCCAACGGAAATCTAATTACTGAAAGAAAAGCGCTGATATCCTCATGTTGAGAAACAAAACAAGGTCTGTGATTTAGTTGAGAGTTTCTTAATTAAAGACCACTTCATCACAAAAGGCAACCTAATCCTTTAAAAGAGAAGTTGCATTAATCCATTAAGGGGATAAAAATATTAGTCTGAATACCTGCATAAAGTAGCACTAGTTGAATTCACTGTCTCACTGTTTTAGCCACTTGAAGGAGCATAGGCGCTTTGATGTTTTATACAATAACACTTCAGTAGGTTTTGATAACAGTGCCAGTTTTTAAAGGCCTATAGCCTTGATAATCGTGGCCCCATGTTTATGTGCTACCATGTCAAGAGCTATACTGTAACACATCTGTTGATTTAAACAATTCAGTGTCTTTATGCTCATTTTAAATCCCCGGCACACTCTCGCCCTTTGACACATTGCTTTAAGCCACGGCGTATTTGGAGCATAGGCGCCATGTGCTGTACTCTATAGCCCAACATAACATTAAAACAGACAAACATCCCATTAACCGACCAATGACAGTCCATCCTCGCGCAGAGATGCTGAGATGGTGGGGAGGGGGCGCTTTTGGTGGGTGGGACAAATGAGCGCTATAGAAAGGGGGATGCTGCAGCCCAGTCCCCCTCATATTGCTCTCCACCCAGCCCTAGAATAAAAACCACCGGTGACGTGCGCGCAGGGAAGCACCCAGCAGTATGTGCGCGCCCACGGGAGGGGCCGATAGAAAATGGCGAGTCTGTGCAAAAGGCAGCAATGCACGATAGAGAGGCGCGGCTTTCGGCAGGAACTTGACTCTTGGAGGCACAAACTCATTCACTGTGTAGGTAAGCTCGCTTGGCATTGTGTGTGTGCGGGTGTGCAGCGTGGTCCGGGCGGCTGTGGGGTGCCGGTAAATGTGTGTTTTCTTTGGCTTTTTGGAATGTAAAGAGCCGGGGCTGTAATGTCCACTGTAAAGCCTATAGGGTCTCCATGAAGCTGTCATTTTTTGTTGCGCACGGCTGTTGCCTGGCGCTGCCCGCCTCCCACCGGACATATCCAAAATTATTCAGCTCCAAGTTTTTGGGCTCATGTCGGGCACTTTACCAGGTGTTCCACCTGCAAACTTTGTGTTTGTGATTTGTTTGACTGCTGAGTGTTGTTGTATCCAGAGTATCTTGTTTGGAGTCACTGAGGGTATTTTTTTTTTACATTATTCCATAGCTGTTTATTTATTGTAAGCAGGGCATGTCACGTGTGCAGATGGAGCTGCGCCTCCGCCAATCAGCTTCTTTGCTATAGGCCGGCCCGTGCTCGTGTGCGCGCCTCCGGATTGAGTTTTGGATGGGGGGAGGGCAGTGCGCGCTCTCAGTCTCCAAACATGACGCCCCCTCCACCCCCCCCCCCCGCCCCCTGCCCTGGAAATCGGCTTTTGGGAGCGCGCATTGCTGCATTGGGGGAAATGTCAGTGGATATAATTTTGTATTTTAGGGGGAAGGTAGCTTATAGGCGGGGGGTTGACAGGCAGATACGCCTCGTTTCTCGCCCTAAAATTGAGCTTGATACTTGTTGAAACGGAGCTCCTCAATGCGGTGGAAAACTGTTTCCCGGTGTTTGCATTAAGCCATATCTATAATTATTTAAGAAAACATTTATGACAGTATCTGATAGGCTACTGCAGGGGCAGTTAACGGCAGCGGCATGTGGCAGTCTTTGTCTTATTGAAGAACAACAAAAAAAACAAAAGAGTTCCTTAATCTCTTCCTGCTTTGCTCATTAGTTCATGTCGGTTTTTATTTGGGATTTTGTCAGCCTAGATATATCACTCGCACCCACCATCCTTCTCCCCCCACAATCTTCCATTTGTGGTGTATTTCATTAGCTCAATTTAATCCGTTTACATCGGCCTATCCCGATGTTATGTCAAGATTATCATCTACTCTTCGTCTCTGATCTCCTAACTTCTCCGGGTTTCCTCGGCTCTCTGCCCGGCTCCTAATCTGGGTTTTATCGGCTGTATAAAAGCACCACCACCGCAGCAGCAGCAGCAAAGTCAGGGTGTTGCTACTCCACTTGTTTTTGGATGCATTTCTGTGTCCAGATGTTGCGCGTTGACCTGTCACCTACTTGCCCATCCGATCGCTATCTAATAACTCACATGGCCTGATTCCGAGCAGGCTAGTGGAGCTTTTTGGTGAGAAAAAGTCATACTGAAGGGATGCAGGGGTAAATTAAAAGGTTGGGTAATCGCTGACCTTCAACCAATGTGATCAGCAAAAACCATAATCACAATCAGCGGCATAAACAAAACAGGACAAGGTTCATCATCCTTTCTTTCATGTGTCCTGCACATCTTAATGATCATTTGATGTGATTTCACGTTTTTATACAAGCATATAAGGTTTTACTCCAAAAAAGCAAGCTTTTATCTTTTTTCTAGTTTCACATGATAACTATTTTCATGGCTGCTTCTGGTTCTGATTCTAATTAGTGCTGTATATAGAAATTAATGTGTTACTGGGTTCCAGTTAAAATCAGCAGAGGATGATGGTGGCCCCTCCCTAAAAATGTAACAGTTTGGAGGGTTGCAGTTACCCACAATAGAGCTGCATATGCAATAATAAACACTGGAATAATGTCCTGATAATTTAGTGAAACTATTAGTCCCTGTAGGAATATGATTATGATGTTGTGATGTCAAAATGATACCACAGGGCATACCACAAAGCAGAATGATAACTCACAGTTGGATATTACATCTTATGTAGCTCTGTATGAGGACCTGTGTGTGTGTGTGTGTGTGTGTGTGTGTGTGTGTGTGTGTGTGTGTGTGTGTGTGTGTGTGTGTGTGTGTGTGTGTGTGTGTGTGTGTGTGTGTGTGTGTGTGAGAGAGAGAGTGTGCATTTTGCTTAGGCCTATTGCTTCATTTGTGATTGTTGACATTCATTAGTTTGCAATGCGGGACAAGTTTTAGAGCCAAGTACGGCAGCAGTCATAAATGCTCAGACTGAAGTCTGACTTCTTTGTTTGAAAGCTAATCTGGTTGCAAACTGTGAGAAACTGCACGTTATAAAGCTTAAGTCCGAAAATAAAAATAAATAAATTGCGGCTCCAGGATGTAAACATGCTGCTGTTACAGGTTTGTTTGTGCTCTCAGTTATCGTGTACAATTAAAAAAAAATACAAATAATAATTGTTCGATGGCAGATTTCACAAGTTGCCAAAAATGTCAATCACAATTTCCACTGGTCCAAGGTGAGATCTTCACACATTATTTTTTCTGACCAACAGTCCAAAACCCAGAGAAAGAAAGACTACTGAATTTATGAACATATAAGCACAAAAAAAAGCTATCACTTGAATGACTTAAAGAGATACAAAAAACTAGTTTTAAAACACTTGACTGGAGTGTAAGTACCCGCGAACCTTTCAAACTCCAAAATATGACATCAAAATTGTAAGAAAACATGTGAGCTGGTGGGAAAATTGGTACCTTTAGGCAGCTTTTATTTTATGAATGTATTATTAACCGTGTAGAGATATTCGTTTTATGAGGGTCATGTAACAAAGGCCAACATCTTCCAGCACGGTACAGTCCGCAGTGATGTGCATGGATGCAGCTTGTTGACACAGCCAACCTCAACATCTTGCCCAGCGCTGTGCTGATAATAAAGCCGGAACTGTATTCCATTGAAAGGTTAACATTATTAGTAGGTAGCAATTATAGCCCAACTGCTGATTCCTCTGGCACATATTCTGGGTAAGAGAGTGTAGCTAATTTGATTGCTGAGAGGTTGTAGCAGTGTTGGAGAGAGACAGACTGTGAAGGAGACAGAAGAGAGAGAGGTGTTAGTCTGAGTGGCAGATTGCCTTTTTACTTTCAGCACTTCTCCAAACACATACTAATGCTGCTGCTTGAGGTAGGCAGCGTAGATCCAGTTTTCATTGACTGAAGTTTCCAAAACAGTTGTCATCTGGAGGCTGGGAAAAGAGAATAGGTTGCCGTGGTGAGCGTCATGTTTACTGTACATTAATATAATAATAGTTTGTCAACTGTAAGATATTTTGTTATATTAGACCTAAGTTACAGCTACCATTTTAATATCAACCACATCAATGCAAAATGTTATACAATAGTCAAAAAACATCATGTAAGTTTCCTAGGCCCTGACCCATGTCTTGCTCTGTGTCAGAGTTATAAAAGAAGAATTGTTTAACTTTTAATTAACCAGGTAAATCTTACTCAGGGGAGTAACCTCTTCCAAGAGAGACCAGCCAGGATGGCAGCATTACACAAGACCCTCAAAACAACATGTTTTACTCAAGTAAAAAGTAAAACAAGTCTCAATGGATGAAGTTCAAAGAACAAAGAAGTTGCAAAGTAATTGTCAGCATCAAAAGAAGCTAAAATTAACTTAAAAACAACCAATTATAAGAAGAAGAAAAATCTGAATTTTTTAAAAATAGTTGGAGTTGAAAATGTTGCTGTTTTAAATTAATAGATATATTTCAGAATCATTTTTTTTTTCATGACTAGATGAATTCATTAAGAGAGTAATTGTTACAGGTCCATAGTTCACATAGTTCTTCACCACCTGCAAGAGTTCATCACTGTCACATGATTAGTTACATTTGGGTCTTTGAGCTGCTTGTTTTCAGTTCATTTAGTTTGGGTCACTGCTGATTTTTGAACGAGCTGGAGGTGAATCATACTGATGTTGAAAGAGGATTTGACAGCTTGGACATTGGCCACAAATACAGCAAACGTCCTCTTCGATTACTGGTAAATCATGATGTGTAAGATTTTGGTCGAGAGTGTCAGTAAATGAACAGATGATCCTGATTTCTCTATTTATCTGTCCATCTTTCTTTCTGTCTAGTCCCTCGATTACCCATTGTGCTCAGCGACAAATCCTTGTTTTATCAAGTCAACACAATCCCTCCATCCCTTCATCACGCCCTCTCTGAGTGGACAGCTTTTATTTCAGTAATGGACAGATGGACGCCCCGAGAGACGTGCCTGCTACTTTCTCATCTTGCTAATTCTTTTCATGGGCGTTCTGAAAAGGAAAACAAAACATGGCACATTTATCTGGAGCTGGTGGGGGAGAGTGGCAGCAATCCACCCATTTGACCAGACCGGATGCCAATACTGTAAATCTCCACATACACTCTTCATTACACATGCATGAACACACACCCTGCGCCGCAGTAATGTGTGTGTGTGTTGGGATGTCTCGAGGGCCGATCCATGCCAACCAGGAGCCCTGTGGGAGGAGGGCTGCTGTCTTTGGGTGGGGGGTGGGTTGACTGCAATCTGTGGAAAAGCAAAATACACCACTGGCACGAAGTGAAAGTGGACAGAAGGCATGCGTGTGTGTGTGTGTGTGTGTGTGTGTGTGTGTGTGTGTGTGTGTGTGTGTGTGTGTGTGTGTGTGTGTGTGTGTGTGTGTGTGTGTGTGTGTGTGTGTGAGAACCTTTATTTATCCAGAAAACATCCACTGAGCAACGTGCTCAACGTCCTGTCTCACATTCCAACATTCCAACACACCAACACATTTATCTAAAATGCAGGAGGATTCAAAACACCATCGTTGTGGTTACACACATGCTTCTTTTATCCTTCATCCTGTTTCCAAAGAAAAAACATATTTTTTTGTTTGGTAGGCTGTTGAGAAAGTGTGGTAGTTTTAAAGGACAAACTCGTTTTGAGTCTCAAATGTGGAGGAACAGCTGATTTCCTAAAAAAAGCCATTTTTGTATGGTTGTTGTTTTTTTCTTTGTTTTCCGAAAGATAAAGTCCCTCCTTTGTTGTATCTGAAATCCTGAATCTGAAAACATGAAGTGACAGGGAGAGGCTAATTATTGTCTTAATATTGCAAAACGGTTGCAGCCCCAATTCCATTCTTCATGGTCTTCTTGGTTTTCATCAACACTTAGTTCAGACATCCAAGGATCAAATAGTTTAAGATGCCTGTTTACATGTGTTGGTTTATTTTGACAATCTGAGCTTAATGCACTTTGGTTAAGAAACTCCCTGCAAGTTTGAAACACATATTATCTTAAATTCTCTGCTCTTATTGGCTGGACTGATGGGACACATATCTGTTACTGAGTGAGTGAGTGAGTGAGTGAGTGAGTGAGTGAGTGAGTGAGTGAGTGAGTGAGTGAGTGAGTGAGTGAGTGAGTGAGTGAGTGAAGTTACCTAATTGCTCCGCCTTATGCTACATGACTGAGTTTTCACATTAAAAGCCCTTGCTTCAAATTAAAAGCCCTCTAGCATTGCATACATGGTTTTGACCTCTTGCTTGTTAGTGTTTTACTAAATATAAAAATTTTAATACTAAAGAAAATGATAAACAGTGTTTAAACTCTACAGATGAATGTTGTTGGGTTAGAAATCAAAAGTCCACCATCTTAAACCTGACGTTTTAATAAAGAAGCTCTCTGTCTTTAAGTCTTTTATTCCTTTTGTTCTTGCCGGTGGCCAAAGTCCTCCATTTCCTTAATCTTTGTACACAGCATACCTAACTCAACACAAAATTTATGTAAGTGCTCTATTGTGTGTGTGTGTGTGTGTGTGTGTGTGTGTGTGTGTGTGTGTGTGTGTGTGTGTGTGTGTGTGTGTGTGTGTGTGTGTGTGTGTGTGTGTGTGTGTGTGTTCCTTTTGTTATGTCAGATACCTAACCTCCCTGGTACAGTTCTTTGGACGCAGACACTATGTGGGCCCATGCACTGTTTGGAATTTGTGTTTGGAGGACACACACACTCATACAGACACACGCAAACACACACACACACACACACACACACACACACACACACACACACACACACACACACACACACACACACACACACACACACACACACACACACACACACACACACACACACACACACACACACACACACAGAACTGGTGTGAGGTGTTGAGACTTTAGAGCAGCAGGAATGTTTACTTGGAACCGCCTTTAGTGAATTCCTCCTGGTTCTTCAATAGTGGCTGCTTTTGTGTGGAAGGTCATATTTGAGCAATTTGCTTTTCAGAGTATTTGATTAATGGCACGTAGGAGCCTGTGTGCACAGTTGTACTTTTACCTTTGTGAGAAGCGATCTCAGACCTTGAGACTGAGGATGTTTTTGGGAAGTGAGAACATTTTCTTCTTGATTGTTGCACCTCGTCTTCTATTTGCTGTGTGGAGGTTGAGACTTGAGGTTAATCACGTATAGCAGTTGCAATGATTAACCTTAAGGAATTCCTTATTATTTTAATAAGAAAAGTCTCAAATCTCATCTTCTCTGTGAGAATTCAGTATTCATGGAATATAAGTCTGAGCCATTCAGACTGTCATTACAAAATAATTAATACTAAGGAGCACCTCGGTATTCCTGAACAAGAGGAACCAACTAATGAGATAATAATGGGGCTGAACAGTCAGTTAAACAGCGGTAAGCTGTCATGGTTCACAGTTAAAGGGACAGTCCTTCGACAACTGCATGCATCTGTTCTGAATCTTTAAAGAATGAATTTGTGTCCTTTGCCACACAAATAAATATCTGTCATATGTGTTGATTATATTATTGCAACTAGTGTTAACCTTATCATCCAAATGCTAATTTAATGCTAGACTATGTAACTTTTTGCTTAACAGTGGCTACAGTAATATAATTTTATTGATTACGGTGAAATGCTAAATTGGAGGAGTAAGAAAGTCAACAAAGTAAATTAGTAATATGCATAATACTGCAATATTTACTGACAGTTAGCTGAAATTTATACCATAAACTTATGTTATACCAGAACAAGTAAGGCTGATACAGCAAAACCGCTCAGTGTGTTGAAACTCTTATTGATTATAAATTCAACCTTAACCTTTGAGGAGGAAGACAGAAAGGTGAGACTGCAGTGTATCTGTGCATAAGTGAGTTGGGCCTCTTTGTTTAAAGACTCTGTGGCAGCATGCCAGCATGCCAGGCCCCTGCTGCTGCTGCCCACAGGTGCACCCTGGGAAATGTTGTTCCTCAAAGAGAGACAGGTGGGCAAGTTGGAACAGAGACAGTGAGGGAGGGTAGGAGGAGGGAGTGTTTAGTGAGGTATGTCGCTTTTGTACAACAAACCCTGAGAGGAAACATGACGGATGATAGTTTACCCAATGAATGACACGGAAACAATAGGCAATTATTTGCAATTCAAAAGATTGAAAGGGACTTCAGTATGATTTGGTTTTGGACATGAGATTGCTCATGTAGGACACAGGTAAAACCTCTACTGGTGACTCAGACAGAAAAACTATACTTCATGAATACAGCAAACAATAAAAGTGACATCTTAATTTTCAGTAGATCTACATTAATCTGTAGATAAATCAAAGTGAATTAACCTCAACTCAAAATACAAATGTATGCTAAAAAGCACTCCAGCCATGTTGAGAAGTATTGTTTGTCAAACCAGTGTAGACATGATAAATTAAATTTGATGAACAAGTTTAATGTTGAATGTCTTGCAAGCCTGTTTTATTTTTTTTTTTTTGCCAAGGACTAACCATAACAATACAAGTGGTTACATTTAGATTTAAATGAGGAGTTATCTGATCAGAAAATGATGAAAGGTAAAAGTAAGCATGAACATACTCTGCGTGATACATTTTATTCTTAATAGGAGAATAAAAAGAAAATGTAAAGGAGACAGGATCAGAAATGCTTTATTAATCCTCCAAATTTTAAAATATAACACAGTAATGGGACAAGGTGATAGGTAGCAATAGTGTTTTCTTCCCAAAATATAGCAACAAAAAAAAAGAAGCTCAATCCCAAAAATGTATCAAATAAATGTGAAACAGAAGCAGAATTTTTGTGAGATTTTTTGCCTCCTCTTCTCTGTTTTAAATTTCCCTTTCTATACGTTTGTTGATGAGATATAAAATAATAACATGCAACATTATTTTTTGTTTCCTGCACTGCTTTCCTTTATAAAGCTTTCTGAAGCATGTGTTCATGAGATATTTCAAAAATAATCTCTCAACAAAACATAGAAAACAGCTAAATCTACTATTAATAAACATACATGGCTTCAATAACTTGCAATGTTAGCTACTCATAAAAGTCATTGGCAGCACTTTGACTGCAAAGACTTAGCACTGTTAAAATCCATTCTCCCGGAATCATATGTGTACATTTCAAAGCAGCAAACATATATTTAATGTGAATCAGTGACATCTGTCTGATTTTCTGATCGCTTATTAATAAGTCCAGTGCAATCTGATGAATCAAAGCCACAAACAGGAATGGAAATATAACCTTCTTTAAGGAGGTAATGCCCCCAGTGTTGACATACTGTACATGACAAAGATACTGTAAATCTTTTCCAACAGAGAAAACCCCCATAAACCTATTTAGACATCATATAACCTGCTGTGTCTGCCCTTTCATCAACAACTCAGACAGTCAATTTTACAGGTAGAGGAAGGTCCTCAGATATATTGGTGTCCGTGTAAACAAATCCAACAGGGGAATAATTAACAAGACCATTCATAAGAGATAATATTCGGAGAATAAAGTTGAGTCTTTTAAAGTTATACTTTTTTCAGACAGAAGAAGAAGCTGGGCTGTAGCAACATGTTTGGGATTCAGGGGAGAAAATCCAGGAAACAGAGTTAGCGTGACACAGAAATATATATCATCTTCATCACCTTGTCGACGCATGGACCGTCCTGTAACACAATGGTCACCTGTTTGATCTCAGTTCCCCCCCGAGAAGGTGTGTTTGAGCACGAGTCAGACCCACTTCCTGTTTGTTGGCTTAGAGTATGTAAATAAGAACATCTGTCTTAAAATGTAAAATTCAAAACAAATGTGACAGGAGTGGAAGCGTGAGGAACGACCAGATCCTGCATGCTCACTTAAGTTAGCTTTTATTCCTGCAAAGCTTTTGTTTCATCGTGTTTTTGTTCTTCTTCTCCGTGACAATCTGTCAAGTTAAACACAGGAAGTAAAGCCTTGAGAGAAAGAGACGGAGGAGAAAGCACCACCCTTCCCTCTCAGGGCCACGCTCTCATTTTCATCTTAATTTTATTGTCTGTTGATTTCATTTTTTGCCTCTTTTTCTTTTTCTTTCTCCCTCGTTCACTCTTTTCTCTCTGTGGTTAAACATCTTGGTAAATAAACTTATGCTGGATGTTGTGATCGATGATGATGCAAACCCATCGTTTGCGTTTTCAGAGCCGTAATATTCAACAACAACAGAAGGGGTCTTGGCGATGTCAACATTGTTAAAAACACATTGCAGTCATTGTATTAAGATCAGGACAGAGGACCATCCCCTTCTGAAGCCGCAGGGTGTCGGGTCTGACTCACATCGACCGAGAAAGACTGACCTTGTTGTCATTTTTTCACACAAAGCGGTCCGGGCTGAAGCGTACAGGCCACCTTCTGTTTGAACTGAGACATTTAGTGTTCTTAGAGAAGTGTCAATGTAGAGCTTACAATGTTGGCTTTCCCTGCTAGAAATGCTGCCTATTATTATCACAACCACTCATTTAGTTTGTTAGTGGTGTTTTACACAGCAAACGTGCCGAATGAAATTCCTGATCCCCAGAGCAGGAATCCAAATGTTTTTTGTAAACTCTTCTTTCCTGTTGTGTTGCCTCCAGTGCATCGTGCAGACATGCCCACTTCTAAACAAGACATTAAAGTACAATGGATGCTGGATTTTTGTTTTGTTTTTGTGTCTAACACAAATATATTAGCCCATGTCCTTTTGTATCAACAGTCACAATGACTGTTTTTAAAATTTTGTTTTTATATTATATATTTAGGAATTTTGACTTCCATAGATAGAGCAGGGAGTTTATCAGTGCGCTCAGAGGAACACAGTATGTAATAGAGTTTCTATATTTCTGATTATATTTTGATGCTTTATACACTGATGCAATACATGTGAATATAATGACAATTTTCTACATTTTATTGCAATGTAAGTGCTTTACAAGGAAAATATGTATCGGTAAAAAAGCTCAAATGTACCAGATTGTCGGAGGAATATCAAAGTGCTTCACTTTTGCTGAACACACCGATGCCCCTCAGAGGACTTATATTCTGAACAATGAATAACTTTTTCTGTTGCGCCTCCTTTGGCCAAAATACTGATTTTGAGAGACATTTATTAGGTAGTATAATGGGCGGATTGCCTTTCAATATGCGAAGCACATTCATGCTCCCAGAGGGGTGCAGCATTTTGATATTTTTGAATCCATAGCTTTTCAAACTCTCAAAGAGAATGTACATTGTTTGTTCATTTTTAGCCTATAGGTATCTAAGGAAAGTAAAGAGATTCGTATTTCGTTTGTTCTGTCACAAACCTTTGTATTGTCAGCCTTAATGACCATTTCTGCCTCTATGAACTGCTGGCAGGCCTTTTTTCGTTTATCATAATATATGAGAGTGTACCTGTTAAAAAGAATCACATCAAGTGAACATTTGAGTTTCAAGCTGACAGTTTTATTGACCGGGGGTCAGACATCAATGGCAGCTTGGGGGCTAAAGCCTTTTTAAAATTCATAAAATAACTAAGTCATTAAAAAATATACAGATAAATACCTTAATAGTTTAAAAAAGCTGTTTCATTTTCCACTTTGCTCATACTTTATTAGTTACATTGGCACATATGAATGCAATTGTTGTCCCCCATGGGCTACTGCAGTTGAGGTCAAATCTTTCTGAAGCAGTTTTGTTTAACAGTTTTTATTCAGAAAACCATTGTGTTCACAGCCTGAAGGAGGCTTCCAGCAGCAGATGAGCAAATACACTTCCATATATAATAATATAAAGAACAAACACCAACCATCATGAAATAAATGGAGGGGTATGAGAAGATGTATTGCTGTACAATGTGGAGGCCTAACAGAAATTTCCAGTAATGAGACATAATTTACATTTTTGTGGACCAAATGAAGAAGCTTATTCACAATTTTTTGTTTAAAGCTGCTGTTTCCCTGTTTGGTAAATAGTGAACTGTGGTAATTAAAATTCTCAAAGCAGATTTAAAACCACCACAGTATTTTGTCAAAATTAATATTAGCTTTCACAATTTTTTTGCCTTGTTATCGATCTAAACACAGTAAATAGGTTTTCTTAACATGGCATTTTAAAGGCATCAGATAATCCAGCTCTGTATGATCTCTATGTTGCATGTTTTGTGACCAATAGAAGGCCACAAATTATTCTTAGGCACGGCTAATGGTTGTCTCGGGTGAATAGAGGTTTCACCTTAAGTATAATCAGTGTTTGTTAATGGCTTGGAAGTGGGAAATGTACTATGACAGTGTTACTGCTTGAGCCACCATCGTGTGAAAAGCTTGATTGCATGTAAAATGCATGCAATTCATATTTTAAGCAGTTTAAAAATACAGGAAATATACATTTGCTCAGATTTGAATTAAGCATGTTAATGTAATAGCAAAAGTGAAATACTACATACCAATTGGAGATATTTTCTTTCAGACCTAAAATCATGTCATTTCTCAAGAATGCTGAGTTCCATCTTGTATAACAGCACAAAACGTGACTTTCAAAAGACAAATAACAGAGAAAACATGAGGCTAGGAATAAAATTAACGTAGGGTTCCTTTTACCAAATCCATTGTTATGTATATATGGAGACATGCTGGTCTTCCATTTATTCCACAAAGTTAACAACTTTGTATTATTACACAACCTCTGTCTTTTTTTATAAGGCAAGAGCAACATTCAGGTGGCCAGCAAACAACAGATACTTTATGCAATTCATTTGGCAAATAACTTTATTGATTTGCTTCTTGATTAGTTTAGGATTTAGTTCAGAGTTGTTAGCTTTAATAATCAATCAATTTGATTTCATTAGATTATTTGAATAAAAATAAATGTAATAAATTAGAAAAAAAAATCACAGTTTCGTAAATCACAAGGTTAAGCCAACAGTCCAGTACCCACCAAAATGTCATTAGACACTTAATTGAAAATAAGAATAGTTTGCTAATACATTTTCAGTCCATGGAGGAATTAACTCAAATTGAGATTTCCTAAAATTATATTAAATCCAAGCTGCAACAAAAGTCCTTCAACAATTATATTCACCATGTCAGTTTAACAATTTGACAAAAAAAATGTTGTGGCCTTCATTTCTTTTACACCAGCAGTTACTGGTCATTAGTGCTGGAATACAAACCTGGCAACCCTTGCAGATAATGTATGGTTACATAGTGCAGTGGGACAGTAAAATTTAATTTGATGCACCTTAACGCTCACAAGCTTTTCCATCTGGCTTTTACCCAGGACACTACTGGACACACACACACACACACACACACACACACACACACACACACACACACACACACACACACACACACACACACACACACACACACACACACACACACACACACACACACACACACACACACACACACACACACACACACACACAGAGAGATACTGTACAGTGCATGTAGACATGGAGCCTGGCAGTATAAGTGGAGGTGACAGGGCCAGCTGTGCTGTGTGAGGTCTGGGCTTGCTGGCAGAGCTGGGGGCTCTCAGCTCTCCTCTGTATGTGACCATGTCACCCTCAGTTAGGTGTCAAGCCCACCAGGCTGTTTAAACACATGCACACACACACACACACACACACACACACACACACACACACACACACACACACACACACACACACACACACACACACACACACACACACACACACACACACACACACACACACACACACACACACACACACACACACACACACACACACACACACACACACACTCCAATAAAACTGAAGGTCAAGCAACGAACACCACCGCCGTTGCTCCTGTTGCCATCAAGAGAAATGTCACTTGTATTTTCATCCCCTTCTCTCCCTGCTGCATCCTTTCCATCGCTCATCTCTGCGCTTTTTCCTTCTCCTCTTCCTGTTTATTTTTTTCCTAATTTACCTTCACGTTGTCTTTTTTTTGTTTTTCCTCTCTCATGTTGCTATTTTTTCTTATTCATTCTCACCTTTCACCTCTCATCATTACTTCATTTCTTTAGTCTTTTTTCATCGACATCCCTCCTCTCTTCCTTCATGGCTTTTCTTCAGACCTCTTGCACCCGTCTTCTCTGTGAGCCCTTCATCTCCCCTTATGTCTGTTTTCTCTTTCTTTTCCTCTCCTCAATTTTCTGCCATATTCTCCGTCTTAATCACACTCTTATATATTTCTATTTTCCTAAACATTTTTCAAGTCTGCACTAATTTATATTCTGCATATTTTGGCATTTTATCAAGGTTTTGTCACATGCTGTCAACTACAGACCTTTCCTTTTTCGGAGGTAGGAATAAAGAAATCAGTCATCTAGGAGTCTACAGCTAGCTGAAGGACCTCTTGAATTTCATTTCTGCCAAGAGGCACTTATATTCAGCAACTTTTTATTCTGGTAGATTTTCTGACACCCACCCGCAGAATGACTGTGCTTGTCTAGACACACACACACACACACACACATGCAGAGCATCTATAGATATTTTTCTCTCAGACTTAATTGAGGCGTGGGCAGTTTTTTTCCCCCCACCATATTTCATCTTTGTTGGTGTTTCTTTGAATGTTTTAGTGTTCATTTTTATGATACTTTTGTACTTATTACACATATGTTCAGACTTCATGCCACTGTGGTCAGATCATGTGAACGTCCAGATCTCTGAATTATAAATATATATTGCACGTACTCACACCCTCACGGACACTGCATTGTAACACGTGAATTCATTATATACACGTAAAGCTACAAAACACAGACCAAAAAAAAAAAAATCCAAGTGCAATTTTATGTGCGTTCAATAGTCTAATTGGGGGATAAATTGTGATCCACGTGAAAAAAGTGTTAAATTAAAATTAGAGCAGATTAATGAAATCAACAATTTTATGTGACATGACTCTAATTTGTAGTTATTTTGCATGGTTTGCTCAAAAGGCTGTGTGAAACTCATTTCACTCTGGTTAATTAACATGGCCAGCTCATGCAATTTGGAGATTTCAGCTGCCAGTGTTGCAGTTTTTGATGCAACAATGAAAGCACTGTCGTACATTGAGAAGCTGAAACCCGTAGTAATGAATGTCTGGGTCAAAACCAGAAGGACAAATTCCTTTGACATATCATCTAAGAGAGAAGTGGTGGTGGGGGTGGGGGGTACTGACATGGGTGGGGTTATATTTGGTCAGTGAAGGGTGACTGACCACTTCAGTTTTCCCCAAAACTGGATGAACATAAAGTTCTCCCATCAGTACAGAGATAGAAAGTACGCTACAAGACTGTCTGTGTCCTTATGAACCGCAGGAGAGAAGTAAACTACAACTCCCAAGGAGCATTGCGGTGAGAAACAATTAATGGGCTTATATTATTATATTTCAATTCTACTTGTTACTTGCAAAAAAATTCTGCCTTAATCATCAGTTCACACCTTTGACTGGCAATTTCACCAAAACAATGGCAGACAAAGCCGATGAGTGTTTGGGATTGATTTAGATTACGCAGAAGAAGCCTTATTTAAAAAAACATTTTAAAAAAAATATCTAACTACTGTTTTGTTGTCAGTTGATATACAGATATTTTTGTATCAATTAATCTATTGAATTAGTCTAAAAAGTGAAAAATGGCTATTGCAGATTGTCGCTGTGCTTTCCTCCATCCAGTAGTCCAAAGTCCACACCAGTAAAATGTTTGACATTTTTGCATGTATCAACATATTCTTCTGATGTGACTCTGGTATGTAGTTATTTTGCTTCCTTGGCTTCATCAAACACAATTTCTTTGTCTTTTACAGTTTGTGCCAGTGTTACAGTACTGCCACAACAATGAAGGCACTGTGTTGTACACTGAGGAGCGGAAGCCTGTAGAAATCAGTGGAAGAGATCGGAACCACAAAGACAAACTCATGTGAATCATATGAAAGAAAACATTACTCATAAAAAATACACTATCTGATAGACTATGGGTCTAGTTCTTACCAAGGAGCATCTATTTTTTGTGGAGTTGTATTGTCACTGTGAGGGTGCTATCTAACCTGTGAGCTGTGGAGATTTAGGGGCAGATTTTCTTACCTCTGGTCAGAGCATGTCCAGCCGTTTTCTCCCGATTCCAGTTTTTGTGCAAAGCTAAGCTAACTGTCTGCTGGTGGAAGCTTCATATGGCATGTAAAGACATGAAAGTATAGATCTAACATAGATCTTGACATCTAACTCTTGGCATGTAAATAGGTGTATTTCATTGAATTATTCTGTGAGCTGTTTAGCTAAACAGAAAAGCCAATGAGTTGCGATACTCTTATGTTGGATTGAAAAACCTGTCAAAACAGACTTTCACTTTAACTAACCAACTCTTGTGGCTTTTGTTATCATTTGTATCAATACTGTGGTAACAAGTTATTTTTCATACAATTTAAGATACGAGTCAAACTGATCAGTGATTGTGGAGAATATGATGGAAAAGCCTCGGGACAGAAAGAAGAGGTGATGGCAAATCAAAACGTAGAAAGTATTTCAGACAGTTTTCTGGTTCTTTTCAGATAATGCTGCAAAAAAAAAAATCTGTTCAGATAAGTGGAGTGAAGTTTATCTGTGTCACATCGTTTTGTAATGTTTCAGTTTTGACTGTGGTTAATGAGTCGTGAACATTTTTGTGCACTAAGGTGTGTTGCGGCGTATCGGTGGCTCTTTGGACCGGCCACCTTTAGACTTTAAGAACAAATTGGGCAGAAGGCTGTTTAAGGAACAGTTCAAGGATAGAAACAGCCATAAAAACACAGAGATTAAAGACTTTGTGTGTGTGTGTGTGTGTGTGTGTGTGTGTGTGTGTGTGTGTGTGTGTGTGTGTGTGTGTGTGTGTGTGTGTGTGTGTGTGTGTGTGTGTGTGTGTGTGTGTGTGTGTGTGTGTGTGTGTGTGCTGCTGTAGTTGGAGCAAAATAAGAGAAGATTCTTCCATATTAGTGATAATATCATCTAATATTAATGTGAGGAGCCTCCTCGGCTGCTGTGTCAATATTGAACTGTAGAGCTGCTCTCCTCTTTTTCCATTTCTCTCTCTCTCTCTCTCTCTCTCTCTCTCGCTCTCTCTCTCTCTCTCTCTCTCTCTCTCTCTCTCTCTCTCTCTCTCTCTCTCTCTTTCTCTCCCACACACACACACACACACACACACACACACACACACACACACACACACACACACACACACACACACACACACACACACACAAGCAAACTGAAAGAGTTCACCAGACCTTTGATTTGCAAAAAGGGAAATATTTATGACCAGTTGTTAAAGCCCTCCTGGGGACATTGATGTGTGTGTTCACTGTGTGCCAGCAGCGACATACACATATTTCCATTTGAACATCTCTGCTCTGGGTGTGCTCAATGAAGATTAGCACTTTGTGTGTGTGTGTGTGTGTGTGTGTGTGTGTGTGTGTGTGTGTGTGTGTGTGTGTGTGTGTGTGTGTGTGTGTGTGTGTGTGTGTGTGTGTGTGTGTGTGTGTGTGATTTGCAACAACTTAAAAGCAGACATGGTCATATCTGTGTGCAAGCTTATATGTGTGTGTGTCTGCAATTATGTATGTGTGTCACGTGGTCGCCCTCTATTAAACTCACTGCAGCACTTAGCCAGCTCCAAAATGGCTTCAGGTCTCAGGCTCTCAACATGGGTTGTTCCTGTGTGTGTGTGTGTGTGTGTGTGTGTGTGTGTGTGTGTGTGTGTGTGTGTGTGTGTGTGTGTGTGTGTGTGTGTGTGTGTGTGTGTGTGTGTGTGTGTGTGTCTATTTTACAAAATAGAAGTACATTCGGAGAGCACAGTCCTCCACTGAGGCCAATAGACCACTCTTCTATGATATGCAAATCAGCAACTGTGACTACAATATATTAGTGCTTGACGGTGTACTGGTTCAGCCGGTATACCACTGCCACTACCACTATATCCTACACAGTGTCAATTTTTCAAACACAGCCATACCAGTGCTGTAACAACTGCAGTAACTTTACATTTGGGAGTATACTGTATTTACTCATAGAACTGAAGTTACACCCAGTTACATCCACAGACACCACAAGAAAGAGTGTACCCTTAAATTAGCACTTCTGTCAGGTGTACTCTGCAAAGCACATGTGGTAGTGGTAAGAGAAAGGCTGGGGAGAAACATCTAATGATGTTTTGCAGTGTCTTTGTATTTTGCTATACACAGTAGAATAGACCACTTTAAAACAATATAAAGGCCCAGTTATGTTAAAACAAAGCAACAAAACAAAAGACAAAAAAACAGGATGTACTGTTGAATATATTTACAATTTTGACAATGTTAGATTTGTTACAGTTCTGGTCCTCCTCTATGGAACCACTTTCCCCGAGTGCTCTGTAGCAACTGCTTGCTGTAAATTTGAGCATGTGTCCCAGAGGATTATTGGTACCCGTGAATGTGGATTTAGATCATTATACTTGTAGACTAGCCTGTTCTGTCCCTATATAATTTAACTGCTATCAACTGGATTTTAGGATTTATGACATAAACTGAATACGATTTCAGTGATTTGGATCCACTCCGAAATTTTGCAAGTTCTTCTTTGGCCAATGCTTCACCCTTCCACCAAGTATCATGAAAATCGCTTGTAGTTTTTCTGTTTTTCCATAATCCTGCTAACAAACAAGCAGAACCAAAAACAGAACCTCCTCTTGAAGGTAATAGAATATAAAACATGCAAATCACATTGTTCCTTTTGTACCAACAAAGAGCAAGCTATTAATTAATGCCAAATTATTAAAGAATGACTTTTAGTTCACTAACTGTAAATCTTTAAATTTAAGTTCCTTTATGGTATTTATATCTTCTTTTTACAATAATGTATGAATACTGATTCTAAATAGTTGAAAACCAAAGTAAAGCCTGAAACACATCGACATTCCTGTGTCCATGTGCGACGGGAAGCCAACTGCCTTTTTTTCAGCCTTTGGATGTTGACGGGGTCATGTGCCACACCGTAGCTCAGAAATACAATTTCATGTTCCATGAAAACAGCCAAACACGCATTTGCAGTTTTCAATTCATTGTTCAAGCTTTGTGATCTGTGACGATTCTGTGTTTTGTTCCGGCAACTGTGTCCATTCTCCTGTTAACAGTCAGTAAACCCATGGACGGACAACGTGAATGTTCAGATGGTGATACGGTTCCTGATGGATTCCTGGAAGTAAATGGGCTCCAACTGTCATAAATGTTTGCAATTTACATTTTAACTTCAAACTGTAATTGAAGGGACTGAAAGCAATTTTTCTCACATTTCCATCCTGCAGTGGGTCAGTAGTTTGTAACCACATTACACAGTGATATGTCTGCGTACTGACACACTGTTTAGTACACTGGAACAAGGTGAGACGTTAAACCACTGGAGAGCTGCTGGGGAGATTTCTTACTTTGAAACATGCTCTCAGCTTTTAAACAAAAACCCTCTAGGCTCTCAAAACCAGACTAAAGCCTTGTACGAATGTATCTATTTATGTTTTTTGATACTCAAGCAGGGGCTCGGTCAATGGTGTGTAGGAGGACAGGTCCCAATTATAACAGCAGACAGCCATCTTTGTGTGCGTGTGTGTTTTAGGGGAATTTCTATTATTAAATCCATATGTTTCCCCCTATCTGCTCTGCTGTCTGTGAATCGCTTCCTCTGTCTGTTAAACTGTAAGCAGCACAACTTCATGTGAAAATCATATGATAACAAGAAATCCGCATAAACACCGAGACTGCGAACACACAGTCTACACTTTCGCCACAAACATACAAACATAGCAAAGTCCAAAAATATGTCTTTGTTCCATCGCCTGTGGGCCTACTGACCTCTTTAACTCACCCAGATTGTATATCAATCCTCACATCTGGCTGATGTTGAAGTCTTAATAAGGCAAATGCATTTAGATGAGCAAACAGCTGTTCTCTGCTATAAACTCATTGCTTTTTATCTTAATGCTTAATTTAAATGTTTAAAGGTGACACTTGACTGTTTTATGTGAACACCCGAACACAAGTATTATTGTTCATCCACTTGTCCACTTAACCCCTTTAAACTGTTTAGACTCTTATCATATACAGTTTATATTCCATTTCAGCTCAGGTCTTCTTCTGAAGCTGTCACATTTAATCTAGTCTCTTTTTCAAGGCTGCGCCTTTTCAACAAATAAACATTTCTAAATGTTTTGTACATCATTTCATCAGGATTGGGCATTTTATATCTAGAAAAATTATGTCACTACACATGGGTTGATACAGTGATACAGTTCCTCCATCTTAATGGGCACATTTGCCCAAAACAACAAGTTAAATATACTTTCTCACCTGTTCCCAAGGTTAAGTTATTTCCCCAGTTTTTTAAATGTTCTGCACTAAAATGATTAGGCCTTGGATAATTCAAAGAATGCACTGCAAATCAACAGATGTCATAGGGATAATTTTACTGGTAGAAAGAAGCAAGTCTCAGTTGTTTGGCATGTGTGGGATAACTCTCTCATAAATGTATTTAAATTCCTAAGCAGATAAAACTAGCTGAGAAGATACAATTAGAGATTGGCAATTTTGGGGAACTGACCCTTTAATTCCTGCTACTTCCTTTATTTTTCTTTGCCATATTTTCTGATCACTGTGGCTGTTTTTTCCTTCCACTCCTCCCTGTTGAGTGAACATGATGTTCTAATAACGTTCAGCCCGCTCGTCTGCTCTGGCATGCTTTCAATGAACGACTCCGATAATGGTAAAATAGAAGAAATTAGAATCTTTTTTTTTTTTTTGCTCTGTAAAAGAGCTTGCACCTTGAGCTCAGAGCTGCATGAAGGGTTAAAAGTCAAGGATGATTTCTGTACAAATGAGGAGCTTGTTGTTTTATTTTCATTCAAGTGCAGCAGTTATTGGTCCAAATGAAGCAATAATTAATTAATAAATATAATAAATACATTTCAGGTTGTGCTAATAATATACTTAAAATCTCAGATCAGATCTAATCTATTGTATTTGTTCATTGAGTGCAGTCCTGGGTCTGTAATTTCTGAATAACAAACTACTGTTTCACATGTAATCATATCAAACTGCAATCGAGGAGCCTAATCTGTTTAGTTCATTTCAAATTAAATTATCCAATGAAACCTTTTTGTGCCAAAAAACATTACTGCAGATAAACATTTACTCAGTGCACACTGAGAACTGGAGCATTTCCAGTGTTACCCTCTTTTATTTCTGACACAAAACTTTCCATCAGTCATGGTGAAGAAAAAAAAATATGCCACCTTTTTAGCTCGTTACCTCAAATGAAGGATTTTCAAAATTCCTTATTAAAGTGGGTCTAATTTAACTTTTTTCAATACTGTTGCAGATATGGTGTGAGTTTTAGTGCCGAAAAGATGCTTTGTTTTAAGATGATTTTCAACAAACTCCAAAAAGAAGATAAATGTCCTTTCACAAGCAGCAATATTTTCTTACTAAAATGCAGCGTAAACTTTGTAAAAAACAGAAATAAGTCAACATTTGACTGTATTGAAGAATAAATAAACACAGAATGCAATTATTTGCAAACATTCGTTGATACTGTGCTACATTTTCATTCTCTCTGGTGGTCTATCTTTTTAAAATGACTATATATATATATATATATATATATATATATATATAATATGTACTATATATAATAATAATAATAATAATAATAATAATTTCCATGATTTATATGATTAATAGGATAGAAAAGAAAAACATACATCTGAATCTTTGTTTTAGACTTTCCTCTAATTATTATATTTATGTGAAATATTAGTCAGCAAATTTTACATTTGTGACAGGGGAAAAAAATACAGTTTGGTGCTTATATGTACAAGACTTTGAAAGTAGGAAAAAAAATCATTTTAAGAAGCTGATAAAGTGAAGGAACCACAATTTCCCCTCTTTTGGAATGAAATTATTTTAAGTCCCTCAGTGTACTTACTGCTAGAAAATTTTCAATAAGCCCTGAATTTCACTAGAATTTCCTAGTTTTTGTTTTGTTTTTTGAGGCCACAATTGGTTAGCTACATTCCTGCAATTAAATTATTAATACAAAAATATTGGACATGTATCTATTTTACAGCTACAAGAGAGAATTAAAGCCAAATTAGCTCAACTTCCGATGTTCTTTGTGTGGAGCGCAACAGTTTCTTGTTCTTCTTCTTATGTTGCTTGTATACGAATTACTAACATTTTCTGCTCCCCTCTGTGGACGGTTTTTATTTTTTATTGTTTTTCAAAGAGATTTCAATGAGACAGTTAAAAAAAAAAAAAAAAAAACATTATTATTATTAATACTATCATTATTATATTCAAATAGGAGTTAAAGACATTTTGTGCTTCAATTTGTGGTCGGCAGTTGAGCTACAAATGTTTTACGTTGAAGTGTATCTTTCACATAACGTTGGCTTAGCAGGACGTGGATGAATGTTGCATTAATCTGCCTCTGTGTATGTTGGGCATGTTTTTTGGATTTAACACCATAATGGATTCTGTGGGTTTCACTCTTATCCCTGTTCGTCAATCGAGGCACGTGTGTGCATGTGCATGTACACATAAATGTAGAGATAGTCAATCAGTCAGTCAGCATGAGGCACCAGTAAAAGCCCACAGTGTGTGTTTACGGCAAGAGGGGGAGGAGACTTGTCAGTGGGGCAGTTCCTCTTTCTCTCGACTCGTGGGGGATCGCTGCTCCATCACATCCTTTGTGTCTTATTAAAGAAAGAAAGCTTATTCTTTTCCGAATAAATGATGATATCTTTGGATTCTGGCAAAAATTATTAGACTGAATTGACAGTATGCAGCCAACCAAAATCATGACGATGACTGTGTGGGAAGAGCTAAGGACTCAAAATGAGCTCCCACTATCAGTAATCATATAGTGTTGGTATTTTTGTCACCCAGAGGAGACAATTCAGTGGCAACACAGTGCTCAGTGCTGTAGAAAGTCATGTGACATCAATGTAATGACAATTAAAAAAACAAACAAACCAAAAAAAAAAAAAACTTTTGTCCCGGCCTGCACTATAACGAGATTATCATCTCAGAAGAGTTGTTATTATCACCTTTATGATTACACTTTTGCTAGTCTTAAATAAGACTTACATTCACTGACCCTCTCTCTAATGGCTAATTTAGTTGGATGTATAGGAAGTGAAGTGAAAAAGTAAAGAATGTGTTTCTTACACCTGCTATTCTGAACAAAACGGTTATTTTGAGTTGTAACGTTCCCACAAAACATTCCAATTCCAATTGTTTTATCAGTTCACAGAAATTGAATGAGGCAGGCAGGTTGTTGCAGGGCCTCACAGCCCAGACAAAAAAAAAAGAAAGAAGCACAATCACCTCCAGTCAGGCAACAGGAGTAGCCGAGAGGCCCCAGCCAGAAGAGCTCCAGCAGCTCATAAAAATGGGGAACCTCTTTAACATATCGGGGGGTCTGTCCATGAAGTGCTTCAACAGTAATCAATTAAACCTTTCAATCATTCCTTAAACATACAGGCAGCCAGTGGAAAGAAGCTACAAGTGTAGCCAAATATCTTTGGCTGAAGAGTTTAAGGCAATACATCAAGTTGGCCTTTTTTACTTAACCTACTGAGAGAAATGTTTAATTAGCTGCCAGAGTAAAAAAAAAAAACAGAGTAATGAATATTGTTACTGCGCGTGATGCAAAAATATGAATGCTTTTTTTAGCGCTCAAACTAATTTCATTAATAAAAAAAAAAATAAAAAAATAAGTTTTGCAAAAGAAAATGAATGGATAACATTCATTACGTAACATCATCTCAGTTTTTAAGGTCGTTTCTACTCCTTTGTGTTTTTTATAAACTGAATATCGTTGGACTAAACAAGTAATTCTTTGGCTGAAGAGGTCAGTATTTTTAAAGGCCAAACCATTGATCGATTGAGAAAATAATAAGCACATGAATCAATAATGAAAATGATAATAAATAATTTTAATTTATTTTTATTGTTATAAAAATGTCAGTGAAAACCGTCTGCCATAGTGCAAAGCTTCTGTTGGTATGAAGAGTTAGGATACATGTATTTGTTACTTAACCAAACTGCACTGCCTGTTCATCCCTCTGGCTCTCAGTATCACAACCTGTGTGTGTGTGTGTGTGTGTGTGTGTGTGTGTGTGTGTGTGTGTGTGTGTGTGTGTGTGTGTGTGTGTGTGTGTGTGTGTGTGTGTGTGTGTGTGTGTGTGTGTGTGTGTGTGTGTGTGTGTGTGTGTGTGTTATTCTCTCATTGCAGATATAGAAGAAGCAGGGACGGATGAACAATGAAGAAACAGTAGAAATACAAAAAAATATAACAGCAGAGCGAAAAAGCAAATAAAAAGGAAAATGTGAAATGAATAAGATAATACAAAATTGTGTAAAAGAAGGAGGGAAAACAATTTAAACAAAAAAAAAACAAATAAACTAAAAACTAGACATTAACCAAACTGGGAATGAAATAAAGGAGGAAGGACTGAGGATTTTAGCTTAAGAATTGAGAAGAAACTGAAAAGGAGAGACCGGGTATACAACCTCGAACGAAGAACGAGAAGGAAGTAATTGAACAAAATGACTTAATGGAAATAAAGAGGGAAAAAAGGCTATTCATGACAGGGAGGAGGGGGAGAATAAAAAAAAGAAAAGATGTATAGCGAATTCATTGTGTAAAGAGAAAAGGAACAAAAAAAATTACGCAGTTCAAAGAAAGTGGGATTTCAATAGAAAGAAAAGTGAAAAGGAAAATGAAACCACATATTTTGGTTTCACTTATCATCGATAAATGAAAGAGAATCAAATGGGAGTATGTTTTTCTCCACTTGTGGTACTGTCCACATTTGGGGTCCTTCAACGGTCCTTCACTGTCTCGAGCGGACGGTATTATTCAATCCAAACCCCTCAGTACGTTATTCCTCTCAGTCAATAAATATAGCACTACAGTGATCACATAGGCCCTCTGTTGATGTGTATATAAGTGCGTGTGTGCGTGTGTGTGTGTTGAGCCCTCTTGATTTCTTTTGTCTCATCCAACCTTTAAATCTCATAAGGAATTTACCCACGTGCCCCATTGGGTCAAGAGGAGAGGAGAGAGGGGGCCGGCTAAAGAGGTTAACTCAGCCATCAACCGTTAAATCCAGCGTAAAGCGGAAAAGAAAAAAAAGTAAAAGTAGAATTTTTTTTTTGTAAGTTAATCGAGCTGTGGATTTTTTTTTGGCAATAATGAAACAGTACCCAAAAGAGGGAGAGATATAACTAGAAAACAGAAACAGGAGGGCGTCCTGGTGACTCAGTGGGCTAATGGTGGCCACACTCAAGACAATAACACACTACAATAGGAGATGGAGTGTTGGTGTTGAACAATGAGGCAGACTCTGGGTTCACAGATTAACATTCACTGCTCAGTTTGGTTGTGTGCGTTGTGCGTTGTGGATACACTGCTGGCACCTTATTTAACTGCATAAGGATTTGGTTTTGAATCATGTTTGCGCCAAAGCTTTGGTTTTTGGTTAGTCTTTTTTCTGGTTTAGAAATGTGAAAATGCCTTTCTCTGTTGAATACATCTGAATCTGCCAGGTAAATAGTAACACAAGTTATTAGATAACTGCAATAATAATAATAATAATAATAACAGCAATAAACTGTATTTGTGTAGCATCTTTCATACAAGAAATGCAGCTCAAGATACATCTACAGCAATAAAATTACATGCAGTGTTTCTCATAAAAAACATTCAAGTGGCATGAAAAGGACCGCAATGGCTTGTGTAGAGGATTCAAATATTTACAAGTACAATCTAGTACCTGACTAAAGAAAATGTAGCTTTTTATTTTTCACCACTAGTTGCAGAAATGTAAAGAATCATCTATCGCAAGCACAGGCTCACACTCAGAGTTTGGCATATTTGTGCTGTTAAACATTAATATGCACAAAAACATCAGAAATAGATTGAGTGCTTATGATCTATTTGATGAGCCACAATGAGACAAGGCTGTTTTTTGATGACTTTTAGCTTCTTTTGTTTTTGAGTTTAAAAAGACAAATTAATGTAAGTCTGCATTCTTTAGTTTACAACAGAGAAGAAAAATAAGTGAATGAGTTAGTTTTACTAAAAAACAAAATAAGTGAAAAGAAGGAAGCAACAAAACAAACTGTTTTACAATTAAGATGCTGATTTCAATTTGACCCATCCTTGTGTGGACATGGCTGTAGGTGGAGGGTGTCAACTTGATGGTACCTGAATTTACCTGGAGAGAAACCTTTCAGGAATCGCTTGTGGAGCGCCAACTAACAATTATTTTTCACACCAATCAATCTGCCAATTATTTTTTTTCAATTTATAGAAAATCCGCTGTAATAATTTTATTAATAAAGTCCAACCAACAGACGTTCTGTGTCAGGGGATATAAACAGCAAAAGCATAAAATGGTCATGTTACAGAAGCTGAAACAAATCTTTTTTTTATTTTTTTTTATTCCTGAAAACATTTTTCAATTAGCAAATATAAACAGGTTAATTTCTCACCGGTCAAATACATGCATAATAGAGTGTGTTTGGGCTGCACTCACCTGTAGCTCTTTTCTTACACATTCATCAACTGTCAAAGGTCACAAACTGTGACAAAGCTTTCGGTTTAGCGGACTTTAACAGACTCAGTACAAGTAACCATTTTCTCTTCCTCTAACTGTTCAGGAACACTTTGCCTGGCAGGTGTTTTTTTATGGATTAACCACATCATTCACGGCCAAAATGAATTTATTTAAAAATTCATATGAACCCGAGGAGGGACAAACAATAGAGAACAAATGAGGGATAACATATGAATAACTGAACAGCAGCAAGCTACATGAGCTCTTTGTTCTGTTGAGAGCCCGAGGTAAACTATAAAACATCAATGATAAGTCACTGTTATAAGTTCAACTTATGGGTTATGGGACGCCACTAAAACAGACCTGGGCATTGTACGGCCCGCGGGCCACATCCGGTCCATTGGCTGTCCCTGACCGGCCCGCGTGAGTTCAATGGTAAATTAGGAATCAAACGTAAATAAGTGTACATCATGCATGTAATGTTCAGTAACCAAATTTACAGACGTTCCCCAAACATCTCACCACGTGAGCTAGTGGTCTGAACGTCCTGGCGTTACACGTAGCACAGACCTTAGAAAATAAAATAAAATTAATTGCCCACCCCTGGTCTAAAGTATTCATCATTTAATGATTAAACTGTGAAGGGAATACTGTTTTATTTTGAACATTTTCAGCAAACTTGATCACACTCTTGACACATCATTGACTTAAAAAACAATCTTAAGTTGTCAGTTGGTTGTAGCCATGTGCAGAGTGTCTGCCGTGCAGGAGTTTTGTGTCAGAGCTCAACAAACTTTTAACGTGAGAGAGCAGCTGTGAAACCAAAATGGCCTTTAAGTGCGTCTGAAACCTTTGATTCATCCTTAACAGTACAACAGAACACAATTGCTGCATAAATGTTCTTTCAAGTTTTTAGGACACCCAGAAAAGCATACATTCAGTCGAGATTAAACCTGATCAGAACTGTTCTGGATGGCAGATGTCCCACATCTGTCCCCTCAGCTGCGCTCTGCCTTAAAAAAAAAAAAAAAAACATCTTTTCTGTGCTTAATGAAAAACCTCGAATCTCGCCGCCGGCATTAATCACTGGCATTAAAAGCTTACAAAAAAAAAAAAAAAAAAAAATCCAGCCCACCCCTCTGCTGCTGTGTTTGTATAGGGGGTGGAGAAGTGTGGTGGAGGGTGTTGGAGCTGAAAAGCCCCCCTCGGTGTGTTAGGTGGCCAAGGTCCTGCCCGCACAAATTGGATTTTCTGCTCTCCAGTAGCTCAGCTGTTCACTAAGCATGATGTCACTCCAAATCTCTCTCTCTCTCTTTCGTGCTCTCTCTCTTGCTCTTCCTCCCTCTGGTCAGAATGAGTTTTAATTCAAATGAAATCTAGGTCAAGTGGGGGCCAGATGAGATTGTTTAACACAGTAATGCTGCCTGATGCTTCTGCTGCACAAAATCAAAACAGATAGGGTTGAACGCAGTGCGTGTGCAGTCATTTGTTTGTGTGTGTGTGTGTGTGTGTGTGTGTGTGTGTGTGTGTGTGTGTGTGTGTGTGTGTGTGTGTGTGTGTGTGTGTGTGTGTGTGTGTGTGTGTGTGTGTGTTAGGCTTGTGTGCAGAAGCGGTGCATCAGTTTGTGTGTGTGATGGTACAGTGAGTCACTGAATCTCATCAGATATCTGTGTTAGTTACAGCTCAGCGACCTCTGAAACTGATCTGAAGACTAAACTTCTCATGATTTTAAATAATAACACAAACTGTTGTTGTTGTTGTTGTCAGGTTTCTTGTTTTGCTGACTCTCTTAAATTGAGCATGAGGTCAGTAGTTTAATCTGTGCACTGGTCAGCATTACAGTTACTTCAATTCTTTTTTTAATTTGTTTATGAGTGTGTTTATCCTTTTCTGAAATAATTGAAAAGTGTTGGTTTCAGTGTTTCAGTGAAAAGGTGTGTTGCTCAATAGTTTTGTTGTTCATGAAAAGATACATCTGATTAAAATGTCTGTAATGTGTTACATGTTCTTATTTTTTATCTTCACTTGAGGAACATGTTGTCGAAACATATTTTGTGTTCTTTTCTGTTTACTGTAAGCAGTCCAAGAAACAACTTTATGGTGAAAACAAAAATTTTGAACATAAAAAGGATCGTGAAACTGTATCATGTGGTGAAAATTAATGTCCTTGTTTCAGTTCTGGACCTTTGGTTAATCATTAGGATATGACATCATGTGCAAAATGTTGATTTCAGGGATACATTTTTTTAGAGTAGCAGACTTGTGACCAGAATATTGCTGATTTGAAATTCTGGGAAAAATCTGAGTGGGGAGAGTCAAAACATGAACACTGTCACCTTCTTCATAGTGTGTTGCTGTCGTGCCCATGAGCAAGACATGGTGAGTGGTGCCAGAAAAAGACTGTGGTATCCCCTCCAATGTGTCCTGTAATTTTTGTTGCATTCTCTCATTTTAAGTCATCCTGTATGTCAACGTGATATTTCTATTGCTAAAACTAAGGGTGTCCAAAATAGAAATGATTCGTGCACTTCTAACAAGAATCTGCTCATTCACATTGTGTGGTAGTTTGCCAATTAGATGTAGATATTTACTTCATAAAATGGGAAATTTTTGCGCCTCGCGATGGTGCAAGGTCAGAGGCCAAGAGGGCAGATGAGATACAAATGTGCCCAGCAGTTGTTGAGGTCAGGAATAAAATGTTTGACTCTTCAGCAGGACAACAAGCTAATCATGACAAATCAATCTGTTACTGAAATCTAGCTTCTAAATACTGAGGATTTGTTTCTTGTTTTTGCGTGATAGGAAACAAGATATCTCTGTGTTTGGAATGTTTCCTCAGCCTTTAGAAGAAAAAAAGAAGTGATTTTCACCCTTTTTAAGGAAGTTAGAACAGATAAAGTCATAATGAAGAGTTATGGTTATTAGTTATTAGTTGTCGCTCTGAAAAAAAAAAGCGAACCCCCCCCCCCCCCACACACACACACACACACACACACACACACACACACACACACACACACACACACACACACACACACACACACACACACACACACGCTCTGTTTCACAGTTGTTTGTTGTACTGGCTCCTCATCCACGACATCTAGTTGTTTTTAATTTGGTATGTCTGTCCCAAACTAGGCCAAGTTTAGTAATTGAAAATAGTCTCCTTTTTCTTTAATAATGAGGTGCTGATAGACGACATGATCATGCTGAAGTTATGAATGTTGCAGAACCAAGCAGCACATGGCGCTGACTACAGACCAGCTAACAAGATTAGATGTCACCATCCTTTGCTTTCCATCTTCGTCCGGATGTTTCTTATTTGGTAGAACGCCTCATTTGTTCGGGGGATGTTTTCTTTTCTGTTACACAGTGGAGCCATTATGCTTCACTTTCCTGAAAAAAAATGCTAATGTAGATCATCGAATCCCCACGTCCCTTTGCAAAGAACTTGATTACCAGCGGAAGATTGGGCTCAGAGGCGCTGTATAAGGAGATAATGAAACAGACAAAGACCTCAGTTTCGAAGCTCTTTGACGCTAACGAGGAGATTCAGCATGTGATTGTTGACTCTTGTGCCACTGCAACAGAACTTCCCCATAATGTTGCTGTTCATGCTGAAATCTTACCATGTGCCACTCCGGTGATGAACTTGGATCCGCTGCTTGCAGCGACACAAAACAACTGGTCATCTGAGGATGGGTTTGATTTGACCCCTATCGCAAAGCGGAGTCGAGTGCAGTGTCTTCGCTAGTTTCTAACCAACGCATTTCTCATTTTTCCCTCTGGTGTCCATGTTTTTGCAGACACAGGGACATACAAACATTGAAAACATTGAAAACTAGAAGATTACAGTGTGAAAGATTATTATTGATTACATCAACCTTCTTAATCTTCACACAAGCAGACCCGTTTCCTCTGCAGAGGAGCATCCTTTCGGAATACGTCCCTGTATAACATAATCCGCCCGTACAACAGCAATCTGTCACGGTGAAAGCACACCTGGTTCCTAAAGCGAATAATAGTAGACTCTCTGATTCATTTATTTCATGTCACACCCAAAACACACCTGTGGTTGATTAAGAGACTAAATACAAAACTTATAAACCATAGAGTTCCAATTATTGACCACTAAACCATCAAGGGTGGATATGGACACGCCCTGAATGCACTTGATATTAAAAGACATCGGATAATAGGTAATTATCCTGCCTGTTCACTGAGTGTACTGCCCCACGTAAACAATCACCTCCCACTAAATCAGCATTAATTATAGAACATTACACCAGCCATGATTGTTTTCTTTTGTTCAGTTTAGAAAGTCTATTAAGGCTGGTTTTCACCGGTTGCAATGCCAGCTGTAGGAGGAGCTAGTTAGTGACCTTGCCTGTTCTTACCACATATTGCATGTTATGTTAAAGAGTTTGTATTATCTTCAGGTTCACAAAATCAGTAAAGAAGTCCCTTCTGCTTGCTGTTGTTTCCAAAAGAAAGTTTGTAATTGGTGGCAGTAGGTGAATGAGAAGGTGAATCGAGCTTAAAGTTTGACTAGGCATTGTGTGTTCACTCCAGATGAGTTGGTGTCCATTCGGTGGTGGCAACAATGTCAGCCAAAACCAGAAGAAAATAGTGAGAAATTCAAGGTGAGAGGCATGGCCGTTTGTCACCCTCTTCATTCTGAAAGGCTTCTGTTTCCAGTGAATTGCAAATTGCTGGCCTTTGAAAATAATTGGTGCACTGAAGCAAGATGGTCTTTAAAAGGCAAGGTCTCTGTCTCAGTAACAGTTTAAAACAGTTCCTTCTCCTCTATTCTTCTTCCCCCACGGCTGCAAGCTAACAGTTTAGATTATTTTTTATTTTTGATGTCAATAATTTGTTTCTCTGACTGAAAATATTTTTAAGAGAGGTTGATGAGCATGACACATGTTACCTAGGTCCACAGGCATCACAAAACTGCCTACAATTAATTTCTGACTTTCATCTTCAGTATTTTTTCTTTTTCCCTGAACTTTTTTGCAACCTTGTAGCACAATGAAAGACATGTACAGTCATGTGAAGAGGAACCTGTATTGGCCATAGAAATGAGAGGCTCTTGTCCTTTTGATGGGAGAGGAGAGAAGAATGCTAATTTTTTTGTGTCAGCAGAGTCAGATCAGAGGTCCGAAGGTACTTCAAAATTTAATACAAATTTTATTAGCTTCTTTAAAGAAAGCAGAATGAAAGATCCAGCAGAATGTAGTGGATGTGCTCATCATTGTTTTATCAGTAGGCTGTGTATTGACACAGTTCATGTGTCGGTGTATTGTTCTTGTGCAAAAGTCATACAAGAGGCCACGGTAAACAGAACAGAGACATTGACCTATTGCACACCCCATCTAGTCAAGTCAATCACATTTAATAATTTAGTGCTTTGAATTTAATTTCATCACAAAGACATACAAACTTTAATAGAGCAGAGATAACACAGTGACTGAAAGAGATGTGTCCAAAAGTGACTTAACCCAGGAGTGAGTCGTTGCGATCACACCTTTAGTTTGAGTTTTTTTTAGGCTGTGAACAAAAACTAAAAGACTCCATTGCAGCTGCTTTGCTGAAACAAATTTAAGGAGTCTGTCATCCAAGTTTAGTGATTTTTGGTAGTAGAGGTAAGTCCAAACAAATTGGATGTCCAGTCTCTCTCTCTGAATGTAAGACCACTCAATATTTTAATTTGTGCAGGTCATAATCAGATTATTATGTTCTTCAGTATGTTATATTAGGCTTGATTTTACAGCTACTAACATCCATGTATTCATATGAAGCATTTTCCTTCATATTGTCATGTGAATTTGATTAAGGCATAGAGAGGTCTATCAAAGAAAAAAAAAACAGAAGAATGATGTATATTGAGTCTATTAAATAATGAACAAATCAGTTGAAGAAATCCCCTTGTCTCCCCCCCCCCCCCCCCCCCCCCCCCCCCCCCCCCCCCCCCCCCCCCCCCCCCCCCCCCCCCCCCCCCCCCCCCCCCCCCCCCCCCCCCCCCCCCCCACAGAAAGTGGCTTTTGTTGTTTTGACTGTACCATAAACTCGGGGGATTTGAGTTTGTTCATCTTGTACTGTACATTCAGATTCAATCCTCAGTTTGATCAGAATGCTTCTGAATTTAGTTGATAGCAAATTCACATTTTAGCCATCTCATTGCTGTTATTTCTTCAAATGTTGCACTTTAAATCATCCCACTGTAAATCAGAAAATAAAGCAGCGGGGGCTTTCCAGTTCAGCATCAGTCCAGTGTGCATCCCCCTGTCTGTTTTTACATTTTTTGCTCCATCACTGTTTACCACTTTAGCAGGCAAGGTAATTGGCAGAAAATAATGTGCCACTCCCATTCGTTAATACCTCGCTAATCTCCATCCGCCTGCCCCCAACTACACCCCACTTTACGTACTCTATCATTTGCACAAATGCACAAATTCCCATATCTCTCCTTTAATTGTTTTCAATTAGCTTCTAGAACTTTTGTATGTCTGCACCTCCTTCTCCTCCGCCTTCCCTTCTCGATCTAACAGGGTGGCAAGATAGAGAGAACATGCAAAACCAGAAGGACACACATGTAAACGGTGTTGTGTGTTTATATTGGAGGTCAAAACAAAACAATTAACAGAAACAATAACTATAAATTCTGCAAAGTATGTAAAGGATCAATAGTACAGGGACTGATCAGAGACGATATTTCCAGGTGTTGTCACCAGGAGAGGAGCACAGAGGGTGAAAGGAAGCACAGAGACACATCTTTATCCTCCTTCCTGCTCTCCACCACATAATGAAATAATTAGATAGTTAGATGAGTAATTGGAATGATTCCTTTTTTTCTTTCCTCCCACTGAGACGTTTGCTTGGCTGCAGAAATAAGCAACGAGAACAGAAAAGGGAACAGATTCAGAGCAGCCTCACCACACCCATCTGAGTGTGCCTGTCCGAGTGCATTGTGGGGAAACGGGCCCAAATTTGCCTTGACCAATCGTTTAGATGTTCAAAGTCAGCCTTGCGTATACACTCTGTGTGCATTTCTCTGTACATTAGGAGAGGAAAGTAATTAATTGCACACGTTCAGTCATTCGTTGTTTGAGGTTAGGGGGTGATTTGTCAGCCAATCAGAGAGCTCGACCTAGTTTTTTCCTTCCCTTTCCAAGCCATGATGGTGAAATTACAGAAAGATAAAGTAAAACCTCCAAACCCACAGTCTGATACATGCAGTCATGGTCTGTGTCCCTATGTTGTGATGCTGTGTATTCTAATGCTGTGATGATTTCTTTTGTTGTTCACCTTCTGATGAGACACCACACAATTTGTATTGCTTTTAACAACATTTCTGCTGCATTAAGAAGTGTGCGTGCGTACATGCGTGTGCAATGGTGGTGTGTTAGTCACAGAAATAGCTGCCAGCACACATCAGCCTCCTTTGAGCTCATCACCGGATACTTCAGAGAAGTAGCGATGAGATGAGATTAGGGATTTGGTTTGCCGAGAAGCCGTCAGATTGAATTGACACACCATGTTTAGGTTGTGTCTTTGCTGCAGTTTGTTTGAGTCGCTGTGTTTTACCACGCCTTCGGCCAAACATGCACATATTTGCTATATTCATTTTCCTCCTCAGTCTCCAGGACACACACCTACACATGCAAACATACATACATTCACATAATAATATGCACGTACACACTCTGCACATAGTATGGCAGAGGTGGTTTTTACTCTTTGTAAACAAGCTTTTATATTTGTATTTGTTCTTGCTCAGACACGCAAAAATGGTTCAACTTTTCCACTGAAGTTTTTTTTTCCTGCAGAGACAAAAAAGGATTCAGTTGATCTTTCCACTGCTGTGATGTTTTTGATTCACGGCTCTCTTGCTGTTCTACTAGCTGTGTATCTTCTGTTTTTCAAATGGCATCGCCCTGTCAAGGAATTCATTTCAAAGGATAAATTAATAAAGACAAGAGTAAAATGATTTACCTATTTGCCATGCAAAGAAATCCTTTTACACCAAACTCCATTAATTATAAGATTATCAAGATACTGACATGAGGTAACAAATATTCCCAAATTGAATCCAAAACATATTGAAGCCATGTGAGTGATGACTGAGTATACTGAGTGTTTGAACATTAGGCCCCTCACAAAGTAAAGTCAAAGTTATTCTAACTACATCTACTGACACGCTAACATTTGTATGCGCTCTCAAGGATTTTTTTTTTCAATGTAAACAATTTCATTCAAAAGACTGCACACATATATCAAAAATACTGACCAGTTTGAGCACACCAGGGCAGATGATAAACTGTCAGACAGGTGGACGACAATGATACTTATACCAAGGTTAACTTTTTCAGAGAGAAATTCTTATATTTCGTCTCAGTGGTGCCTTATTAAAGCTTCCTTTCTTGCCTGTGTGCAGAGGGCCTGCAGCCTTGAAATCAGACACTTAATCTCCATTGAAGCACTGAGGCAAGGTCAAACTGAATTGTATTTCTTTATAGCAGTCAGGCAGGCATCATCCAGTCAAGCCAGACAGCTGGTCCTTGGACATGAGAACATAGCCATGAACCTCACATGAGACGAAAAACATAAACAATAATTCACTCAGAGAAGAGAGAGAAGCTTTAAAAATTCATTTTAGCATGATTTTTTTTTTTTTTCATTAGTTGTGGCTAACATGTTAGCCAATAACTGCACATTTAGCAGAAAGAGAGCAAAATAGGTATCCTTTAGCAGACACATTAAAGCGTAATACTAAATCTGCAATGGTCCATGAAGTCCTACAAAAATATTGCATTAGGCTGCAGTAAGTTTGACTTTTGTTTACTCTGACTGACATTTCAATGTGCACCTATGTGAACAAGCTTATGTTACTTGGTTTATGTGGTTTAAAAAAATCTGCATCATTTTGGTTATGTTGGTATGGATAAACAATGCATCAAAGCATCTGAAATCTGTGAAATGATAAATATCTAACGCTTCATATTTGAATCATGTGCACTGCGGGATATATTAGGCCTGTTCATGCTCCTTTGACTGGTGTGTCAAAATGGCTGCCCTAGTTATGATGACCATGCAGAGGAACATTCAGACATTAAAAAGATCCGCTACAAGATTAACCATAAATATCATTCTCTACTTTTTGCTACATTAGGCATACTACTGTATAGTGTCTGTGAGTTGAACCCAAATCACAGTAAATATGAAACGTGTGGAAAAATAGATTAGTTGGCCAGGAACTTTGTGTTTCAGTGGTTCTGGTCGCTCACTTGTCATGTGATATCCCCGTGTCATTCCAAATCCGAGACCCCTCGCCGCGTCTCTCATTGTCACCAGAATGGATCATGTGTTTCTCTGTGTGGAGGTTTTAATCAGGGTCAAAGTGCAAAGAATTACAGAGAATAATGTTAGACAGAATAGTTATTTTTACTTATTCTGTGGAAACTGCTGCAGCTAATTAGAACTACTGCAGTATAGAGAGCAAAGATCGCTGCAACATTGATCAGATGAAGTTCAGGTTCTGTTTTTTTTCAGGCATTCAACCATCTTAAAAACTGTCGCTGTGACTTTATTTTTCACAATATTCTAAATCTTTAGAGATAGAAATAATAAACATGTCCTGGTGAATCAACAGCCTTTCACAACAGCACTAACCAGAGTCAACTTCTTTGTCAAAGCTTCATGGAGCTCTTTTGGACATGTGGCACTCTGATCTGCTATTGTTGCTAATGTATGCTTACATGAAAAACTGGCTACAGAAAGAAAGGCCGAGCTTAGCTTCATTTTGCATGTATGTATTTTTTCAGAGGTTTTCAGAATTTGTACTGCACAGAAACAGACTATACACAGGTCTGAGTCAGGATGAGCGCAGGAGCTTGTGCTTGCATCAGCTGTTTAATTCATGCATCATAATTAATGGCTCATACATCTCTAGCAGACAAGTCACATCCAATCATATTAGTACAGCTATAGATGTCTTTATAGATACATTTGTCTACTGACACCTTCATCCCCAACTCTTTCCTAGTTTTTGTTTACATTTTCACTGTGTAGAGTTCCACTGTTTCTCCATTCAAACCTATGGTAATCCTGTGTTTTTGAAAGACAACCTAAAAAGAAATGGTTCTTGTCAGGTTGTCAATAGTAAAGACTTCAATGCAATGACCACAAACAGTGTCAGTTGTGAGGTGATAAGTTTACATGGCTCATTGAGCCTCTTAAATTCTCTCCTGCGTGTTGTTTCACTGTGAGCTCCATGTGTGGTCTGTCTGAATTGCATGTTGGATGGTCAAACCTTAACTTTGGATAGGAGGTGTCTATGTTAACCATTTACTATCAGACTTTTACACCTAAATGTCTACGAGGGCGTTTGTTTGATTTTTAAACTATATTGCATTTCTCCCTTTCACCTTTCCTCGTAACCATTCTTCCACTCTGCCTTCCAGTGTGATCCTCGTGATTAACTTTGGACATATTTGATTTCTGACATGATCGGACAGCACATATTAAGAACTGGTTCTGAGAGACCATAAGCCTGCCCCTCCTGAAACCCATACTCCTGTTAGGGTTAATTAGGTATTGATTTGATCAGGACCAAGCAAGGGGTCCTGTTCTTGAAAACAATTTCCCCTCGGGGATTAATAAAGTAAAGTAAATACCTACCTACCTACCTACCAAAAGGCTTTGGTCGTACAAAATTATTAATGGTCATGCAGCTCTATGTATAGCTTATGCCCAATGGTCACAAGAAAGCCAAATGCTGGTTCCCCTGAGCTGTCTCTCAGCGTCCCTGTTTTCCTTCCTTTGCTCCTCCCTGTTCATTATCAGATTGATTGTGCTGCTTCCTTCAGTGTCAGGTTCCTTTCCGTGGCTGTTGGAAATGGGAGAGATGTTGTTTCTTCCCATGCTTGCATGTGTATGTATGTGTCTGCGTTTTGATTTGATAAGCATACCCTGAATTAATTTTTTAGCAGCTCAGTTGCTCTCAACAGACACCAAAGCAGTGAAGCAGCAGCGGTGGAAGTGTGTTTTTCTTTTTTTTTTGTCCTTTAATGTTTCAGAGCACTACATGCTTAATTTCCCGAATGCCATGTTCACATTGAGACATAAATCTAGCATTTACTGATTATTTCTGAAAAGCTCTACAGTTGCGCACAATGCAAGAAAATAGCTGAATCTCCTCATGCTGTTTTTGTTAGCGCACTCTTAAAGCAATGGAAATCAGCGGATGACTTTAAGAGACTCACTCACACACAAAAACACACCTCCAATGAAAATCAAGATTTTGACAATGCAAAATGCAGTTTTTTTAAATGCTAGAAGGTGTCTCATGACCGAAATAAGCAATCAGTGCCATGGCTGAGCATTTCCACTCTGGAACTGCTGAGTAGGAGGGTGGAGATAGAGGCGGGGACTATTTGCATGTTTATAGCGGCACACGTATTGAATGACGGCAAAGGCATAGAGTTACACAGGATTTGTTTTTTCTAAATATGTAATTGTAATGAACAAAGATGAGTTTTTAGGGGTTTTAATCAAAGTCAGAAGAGGACCTGTAAATTGACAAAGTTGATGTATTTTCTCAGTTCAGACAAATACATGTGGTTACAATTGGATCAGGACTCATGAATGCTTTCTCTAGAATGCAGGTCAAAGTAGTATCATATTCTCACAAAGTCGTGAGTTTCTCCTTCATGTCTACAGGATACACATGAAGGAGAATGGTGCTACTATTATATAATGATTCGGTATTGTATTGTATTTTGTGAGTCTGTTTGTCCCAAATACACTGAGATAATCCACTCTGAAAAATATAAGTATTGGATATAGCCTAAAATTTGTTTCTCTTGGATGAAAAAACAAAAAAACAGACTGCCTGCAGGTGGCTCAGTGTCAGGTTACAGGCGTGTGTGTTTCCATAATCCACCTCTTTTTTTTTTATTATTTAAATTTGATTGTGTTACATCCTGCATCTACAGCAGTTTCTCAGTCCACAAGGCTTCATTGTGCCATCCATATGTTTACATATTCTAAGTTATTGGTTGTTGTGTGTCCTTTCGGGTGCACATGGATTAGCTTGATGTCTTGTGATTCCCTCCATGCTTTATGAGTGTATGTGTGAGTCTCTTAAGTGTGTGTTGCGCTGCTCTCGGCTGTGCTGCTGGACTCTGTGAAGTGAAATGAAGTGACACAATAGAGGTTTCAGCGATTGGGGACAGCTCTGTGTGTGTGTGAGAGAAAGAGAGAGTCTATATCCACGTGCATTTTTGTATAACACACTGACAGAATCCCAGATGCCATAATGTGTATTTGTGCGTGTGTGTGTGTGTGTGTGTGTGTGTGTGTGTGTGTGTGTGTGTGTGTGTGTGTGTGTGTGTGTGTGTGTGTGTGTGTGTGTGTGTGTGTCTCTCTTTACCATGTCATGCGAATGCTTTTGGGCCCAGAGTGTGTTCACTAACTGACCTGCATTTCTGGAGCTTTTTGCCTTTGGCTCAAGAGACTTTGTCGCTGTTATCTCATCTAGCCAATCACATCCCCTAATCTCATTTGTCCAATCAGATCGTCGATCTCATCTGTCCAATCACAGCTTTGGCCTTGCGGGGCAGTCATCCACTACTTTCCTCAGTCTGTTGCTGGAGATGCATTTATGACGGACTGTCCCTTTTATATATGAAAACACTCAATATCCAAATAGTACGGCACCTATGTAACTTTGACTTTAAGCACTGGTTTCTCACACTGGTGTGCTATAACCCTAATTATTTCCCCCCCTGACTTGAAAGGAGAGCTGCATTTTGTGCATACTGGCAGCTGCAGAGGAAGAAAAAATGGAAGCTTTTGAAAATTCTTTGAAGCTTCCATTTTTTTGTTATCAAAGCTGCCTTTGTAGGCCGCATGAATTTTGCATGTGCAGGTTTAAGGGAACTTTGTGATGTGGGTGTGGGTGTGGGCTAGTGTGTTTTTCCATCATATGCACTTCTCTGAAAATTTGGGATATAAGGAGCAAAGAGGGACAAAGAGGATGTTCGCCGCCCCTCTAGGTTAGAGCAGGTGAGGTGTTTTTGGCCAATTTAAATTGCTAAAATTAAAACATCTTGTCTAATTAGCCTTTTTAACTGTGACATGACAAGATTCACTTTCAAATTCCAGATATTACCCCTTTGTGAATGGACAATATATGTTTGGAGGATTTTTTTTTTTTAATCCAGTGCTGTAATTCATATTCTATGGCTAATTATTTTTCCATTTTTGTTAAATTGAGGGTATTGTCTTTATTTTTTGCAATAGTTTTCTCCATTGTCTTCAGCACCATTTTATGTGTGTGTGTGTGTGTGTGTGTGTGTGTGTGTGTGTGTGTGTGTGTGTGTGTGTGTGTGTGTGTGTGTGTGTGTGTGTGTGTGTGTGTGTGTGTGTGTGTGTGTGTGTGTGTGTGTGAACGATAACAACAAATTAAAAGTTGTTATCCTTTAGCTTTGAGCAACACCTGGCATTTGGATCATCAACACAAGCTAAAAGTGTAGTGATTAGTAATGAGGGATTTCTCTTTCTCACTCACTCACTCACTCACTCACTCACAAATGGATCGTACTGGCGTTACTACATGTCTAAGTCCGTAATTAAGATTGTACTCATTAATCTAAAACAAGCACGCTGAAGCAAATTGTCATACTATACTGAACAAATGTTACAAGTTGCTTCAGATAAACAAACATCTGCTAAATGAGTATATTGTGCTTAATATCACCTGTGAGCTTTAGATGCTGATCTCAAAATTGTATGCTCAAGCAGTTGTCATTTGACAAAGCTAGTCATGTAAACTCAGTCCATGCTGTGGGTCTCTTTGTTTCAGGTGTTGACTACAAACATCACATGATAAATAGGATGAGTTTACTTACAGTATGTTAACTTGACCATTTGATCCACTAGAATTTAGAGTCTGTATCCCCATTGTGTTAATCTGATGTAGATTTTAACACCATCAGATTAAAGGTGACTGTTGGTGTTGTGACCTCATGGTCGCAGTTTCATACCACTGCTCAAGTAAAGAGTCAAAACTACAAAATATGTGTGATCATCTTACCTATAATGGATCTGATTTCCTCAATAGAGTTATTGGACTGAAACTTATAAAACCGCTGCAGCGGTCCATGAATCCATGAATCTCTGACCTTCTTCCTATTGGATGCTTGTAATATTGGTGCTGTGGGAGCTGAAGAATTGTTGTCATGAGGCCAAGTGTATTATGTGGTGGTGGTAAATGATAAATGGTAAATGGTCTGTACTTGTATAGCGCTTTATGACCTTTTGGTCTCAAAGCGCTTTAACATGGTTTTTCCATTCACCCATTCACACACTAATGAGACAGATCACCATGCAAGGTGCTGCCGGCAGGAGAACATTCATACACCGATGGTTCACCATCGGGAGCAATTTAGGGTTCAGTGTCTTGCTCAAGGACACTTGGGCATGTCGACAGGAGGAGCTGGGGATCGAACCACCAACCTTTCGATTAGTGTGCAACCCACTCTGGTGGAGAGGAGGACACTAAAGAAATGATTATCCATATGGATAATCCTGACCACCCTCTTCGCCACTTGCTGCAGGGACAGCGGAGCACGTTCTCCAATAGACTCCTCCATCTCCTGTATCTGTCCTTATGACAGATACAGGAGATCGTTCCTGCCGACCGCAATAAGACTGTACAATAAATCACCACCGGCAAAATCAATCTCACAACAATAACTCTCTTGCACTGCTGTTTTGTATGTTGTTTATTCTAATTCATTGCACTGTTGTTTAGGTTTAGGTTTTGTTTAGGTTAGTTTATTTAATATTATTTATCTTATTTTATTGTATAGAATGTGCATTTGTTTTATGCTGCTATAACATAAAAATTTCCCTCTGAGGAATTAATAAAGTACACATCTACTGTATCTATCTATCTATCTATATATAGAGTAATACATTTCTATGCAGGCTGTGGTTTATCAATCTCGTTTATTGCTTCTATGTAAAATATGTGGCCTCAGACATTCACCTTCAGCACTGAGAGAAGTGGCAACACTTGAACTATGTGTGCACACGTATGTATGTGTCTGTGCTCTGCTAACCTTTTCATTCCCTGCTCAAAATGCACACACATTTACACGCAGGTGGACACTCGTCTTTGTCTCTGCTTCTCTCTGTCTGCCTCCATTTCCATTTAATGGAAGAAGAGGTGGGGCCTGGAGAGAAAAAAGGGGGGAGGGAAGGACGTGGTTTAAAATTACAATATGTATTTATGTTTCTCTGTATGCTGTTGCCAAGCAACAGCAGATCGAGGGTATTTACAGTTAATCAAAAGTGAGTGACATTAGCTTAGTGTATTATAGGTAAAGCGCTCATTTGCTTTAAGAGCTGGGAAGAAAGACAAATGTGTGTGTGTGTGTGTGTGTGTGTGTGTGTGTGTGTGTGTGTGTGTGTGTGTGTGTGTGTGTGTGTGTGTGTGTGTGTGTGTGTGTGTGTGTGTGTGTGTGTGTGTGTGTGTGTGACTGTGTGTGTGTGACTGTGTGTGTGTGACTGTGTGTGTGCTCATGTGCACATGTCTTTTGTACATATTGTGTGTATATGCATAATAAGTGCTCACTGAGCCTCATCTTTTGTGGGTATTTCGGTGTGATTCTTATTGTATGTTTTGTGTGTGCCCAAAAAGCCTTTGTTTTCTGTGCTCTCACATCATTGTATGTGTGCTCACAAGAACTTCAATGCCATTGTCTCAATAGATGCAATATGTGTGTGTGTGTGTGTGTGTGTGTGTGTGTGTGTGTGTGTGTGTGTGTGTGTGTGTGTGTGTGTGTGTGTGTGTGTGTGTGTGTGTGTGTGTGTGTGTGTGTGTGTGTGTGTGTGTGTGTGTGTGTGTACACAAAATAATCTAGTTTTTTTTATTATTGCAGAAAACACAAAAACATGTTTGTTTATGACCATTAATTCACCAAATGATTTAAGATTACAAACTGCTCTGTGAAGCTATTTTTGGATTTTGTTTCTGTTTTTTGTTGCTGCTGGATGAAAGCAGTGGAGGCTGTGCATCAGCAAAAATATGCCCTGGGGGAAAAACACTTTGTCATCAGGTTCCTCCCTTCAAAAGATACAATAATTGTTCATTTTTTTTTTTTTTTTTTCAAATGGTTTCCTTTTGTAGATGTTGCATTTTGAAAACCAATGCAGTAGTTATTTTATCATATGTTACAGTATTTTAGGGTTATCATTCATTGTTTTGATGGTAAACATGTCAGCTGGCATTAACATCATATCTCCTCTCTTTTTTACAGGCTTTGAAAGCATCTTGGAAGGCTTGTTTGGACCGGGACTAGTCAAAGATATCACCCTTTTCCAAGGTAAATAAGGTGTTGTTTTTTTGTTCAGTTGTTTAGAAGAACTGCGATTATTTTTGATTTAGTCCTCCTTTGAATTTACCTTTTACATTTTGCTCAGTAAAAGCTAAATAAGTACATACAACAGGAGATCAACTCTCAGTTTATATCAGTGTTCTCAGTGGGAGACAGTATGGATATTCAAAAATACATAAAAAGCAAAAACATCTCCCCACTGATCTTTCATAAAGACATTTATTGCCACACTTGCAGAATTGACACTGCTGCAAAAAATACTTATAATGCAAAACAATATGATTAATTCTTACAAAAGCCATCTTTAACTGACAGATGTCACCTAACAAAGCAGGGGAAGGACAAAAAGTTGCTGCCCGGACTAGCTGAGCTTGATGGTTTCTCTTGGTCTCTTTTACTGACTGTCTTACAACTATATACCAAGCAGAGATGGTCTGATTGGCACAGTATGCAAAGTGTCTAAAATGCACCTGCTATGGCAGTTCACAGTCAGAGCATTACCAACAGAAACTGGCCTCCAGTATAACCAGTCTGTCTGGCATGGTTTGCATCTTTGCATGTGCCTTTTGTTTTGTTTTTAAATCTTAAAACAATGATTTTCCTCTCACTCATAATGGCCATTAAAATTCCCCTCTGACAAGCTTTCATTGGAGGTGATGAGGGATGAATTCCACAGTCCTTGTTTTGTGTAAAGGTGGATTTTAATGTTTATATGATGAGGCTTTAGAAATCTGAGTTTGTCAAATAAAGTTAAGCGGTGTCTTAGTAGTTGAGGATGAAATTCTGTCTTTGTGTTTCTGAGCTGTCACACCACACCCACTTGATTTTAGCACTGATTGCAGAGGTTTTATTTTAACTTGTGGAATGTGTTTTTACACTAGTCATGGACAGGGGACAGATATAACACTATCCATAGAGCCGTGAAAATATTCAAGACGGTGATGTACAAACAAAATCTGGATCTCAGAATACTAAAATAATTGTGTATGTTTTCTGTCATGTATCCTGTCATTTATTTATACGCAAGTCATTTTGCAATGAACAGTGCTTAGGGGAATACCAACATGTGTTATTTAGGCAGCATTGAGCCCATGAGCACTGAGGAAACAAACTCACCAAAGCTACCAATCCGAAGGGTTTCCTCTGAGTGGCACAAATCAAATATGGATGTCATGAGAATAAAAGAAATGAAGACCACCTCAACAGCCACATCTCTCTCTCCTCCTCTCCGTCTCTTCCTCTCTTTTTCTGAGAAACAAGGTCAACATGGCGTCCTGTAGTCATGTGACCCATCCCCCACCAACTTAAGGCATTTTTAGAATATTTCTGGCATGTCTACGTCATTTTCTCTCATGCATTACACTTCCACACGTACACACTCGCATAAACTCTCTCCAAGTAAAACTGCCACTTGCTCATTCAGAGCGACAGACGGTGACATTACTAGACATCACTAGATTTCAAAAACAGCATAACAGTTACACTTTATGACTTGAAGGAAAAACAAAGCTGCGTATCATAAATTATTTTCCCTCAAAGGGCTCCCATACTCCTCCATTAGTGATTTCCTACATTCCCCAGATTTCCCTGTGGCACTCTGTTTAGAAAAAGGGCACATGCTTGCTTTTGCAACAGTCAGTGAGTCCTTCTTCAGCTATAAAGAGTGAAGGTAATTAATTACACTTTTATAGTTGTATATTTACAGTGCGTTGTCTGACCATGGAACCACCTCTGTGGGAGTGTGTGTGTGATTAAAATCCAACTTGAAGTGTATGTAGTGTTTCTGTGTTGCTTTGTGGTCCGTTTCATTTTGTGGGTGCATAAATCGGCTGCTTTGCAAACGATTGATTTCTGCTGTTGAAAATGTTAAAGGTCGATAACTGCGATTAAGAAAGAAATCTTTGCTCTGTGATTCTGAGCAAATGATGCTAAAGCCTGATGTTTACAGTAGATATTGATATCAGAATCCATAATACTGTTTGAGCAGCTGTCCTCAGTAAACGTAAAAAAATATATCAAACAACAAAATTGACACTTTTTTTTTCACTTAACCATAGCCATAGACTGTTGAACACAAACACACTTGTAAGCACATGAACAGTGCTGATGATGTGTAAACTCTGAGACTTGCAGATATATTATTGTATTCCATTTCTCCCACAGAAAAAGACTGATTTCAACTGTTCGTAACAAAGATAAGACTATTTGAAGTGTTTTTGTGATATTGGATCAACAGTGCAGTGCTATGACAGATGTTTAAGTCTGAGCCCCCCGTACACCAATCATTTTACTTTTCATCTTTTCATACTGCTGTCAGAGTACCATTTTCCTTGTCTTTGTCATTCAAAGGCTCACATGTAAACAAATGTTTCTCCTTTGTATGATGTTTGAGAAACCAGGTTGCTGCAGAAGCAGTAAGCTGATTAATTAGGGGCAGGTAAACAAACACAAGCATACAGATTCATTTAAACAATGTCAATATCCTCCTCATTTTCACAAACTTGCACACACACACACACACACACACACACACACACACACACACACACACACACACACACACACACACACACACACACACACACACACACACACACACACACACACACACACACACACACAAACGTTGACAGGTGTAAGGGTGGGGGGGTCAAGCTGGCAGTGGGACTGGAGCTAATTGGTGCTTTTCCAGGGATGTTGTAAGTGGTATAACCGCAGGGTTGAAACACAGCTCACCTTTAGCCGTTTCGTTACAAGACACAGAGAAAGAATAGGAAAGAGAGCGAGCAGTGACTTGTATGCTTCTCCTTGTTATTTATGACAATAGCAGAAGATGTCAGTGTTTTTAAAGGCGCGTATATCTGTTATTTTTTTCAAATTTTAGTTCCTCAAAAGGCAGGCTTAAAGGCTAAGAATCTCTAGTGGTGAACTTGTTCTTTGTTGCAACAACAAGGGATATAGGCCTGAACATACTCAGGGTGTGGTCAGTACCCTGTGATATTACTGTTGAGTGAGGTGAAACTGACTCAAACCTTTCAAGGGGACAGTCAAACAAGACACGAGCACAGGTCTCTCAACCTGTATTTTCAATAGTAACATTTTAACTCCGAAATTATATTTCGTACATTTTTACGTGGCATGTGTCAAAGATAGTAGGCAGCAATTTTCTTCACTGATTACTGATTTGATATTAACTGTAAGTGATTGCATAACTCAAACAAATTGGATTATTAATTTTCTAATCTTACGAATGAATGGGTGGATGGATAAAACATCAATACATGATCTACTAGTATGTTACCTGAAATAAAAGCAAGACAGATAAATCTGCCTGGATTATTGCAGATACAGCCATATTTATATGTATGTATGTATGTATGTAAGAAGATATGACTGCACAATTATTTTTTGGGAAATTGGATTTATTACATTTGGTTTGAGAGTACTGTTAATTTTACACTTTAAAAGAATTGAGAGAGAAATACATATGAATTGATCCTGTCAACATTGTTTTGTTTATTTAGTGGAATTCTGTTAACATTATGTTGTCTGATTGTAGTATTTATAAAACAGATTTTGAATACTCTGAAAATCAACCATTTCACCCTCAAAAATGAAAGAAAGATTTTTTTTTTTTTTAAAAGACATTTCCTCTCAAGATTAAAACGTTTATGACTTAAAAATATTAAAAAGAGTTCACATAATAATTTATAATACTTATTTTTGTGCAAGGACTGCATATTCATAAGCACAAGCGCCTGCACAGGAAATAATTAATAACAGCGTTATTGCCTTCTGGTTGCAAATTCAGGAGAGCCATAAAAAGAGATATATTAACATATTTAATAGGATGGGAAACATACATATGAATATCAAAACAACCTTTCTGTCTTTACCCTATCAAGAACAGATGGGTTTTAATTTCTTAAATTAATTGTTCCAGTGTGAACAATTCTACTGAAAAGTAACCTCAGATTTCACACTTTAATGTAAAGTGAAAGCTCATGATTATATTTCACCATCCTCACTGCTGATAAAACACTTTCACCTTGGCCTCAGGTTGTTTTCTTAGCTGCTGAAAAGGTGACATTTGGAGTTATGAGGTTTTGATGTGGCATACTATATGCTGTATGTTCACAGTATATTGTGCCGATATTGATTTTGTTCTTGAGTTTCTGTGTTCTCTGTCTCTTTGTGGAGCTGACTCAGACTTCTTTCTCCTCCTCCTGTCTGTAACCTACTCCTTCATTTTCTTACCTCCTCAGTCCTTCCTCTGTTTCACTGCATCTCTTCCTCTGTATATGTCCGTCACTCTCTGGCGATGTAGTTTCAGGCTGAACTGAGGGATTTCAATGCAAGTGTAGCACCATGGCAACAGCTCAGCTGTAACCGGTCTCCTCACTCTTTCTCAGAACAGAAGGTGCTATGTTGTTAAAAAGCATTTACATTTTGATGGATAAAGACTCGCCCGTGTAGCCACTGAACTGAAATAGACTTCAGTGAACATGAACTGACAGTTGACATCATCTAAATCACAAGACCACAAGCACAGCAAAATATTGGTAAGAGGAACTATTGATCAGTAGTACTGAGTGCTGAGATAATTGGTTGTTTTAAAGGGGCGACATCATTCTTTTAGTTTTTTTCTGTCTGTTATATACTGCCATGATGTCAGAACTGTGTTAAACGTTATCAGAATTCTAAACTTGAAGTGAATGTATGTAAAGTAAGTAAGTCTCAGCTTCTATGTCCTCATCAAATTGACCTCAGAACATTTTCACATGCCCTCTAACTGTCCATTCTGTAGCCAATTAAACAAATTCATATTTTGAGTAAAAATAAATCAAAAAAGTGAAATCTGACAAACTATTGTTTCTTGTCCTAACATTTGAAGCTGACAGAGGTCTGTTCAGGAGTCAGTTTCCAGAAGCTGTCCAGACATAACAGTCGACTTGTCGGAACAGTGATCTTTAACAGACAGGGGCTAAAACAGCTTGTTGAGGTTGAAGTGAGGAGGGGTGCATAAAGGGCTGTATACGATTAAAAAAAAATGAATTCGAGTTTTCAAATGTGGATTTAGAGTTGGGTCAAATACCTACAGAAGCAGATGTTCTGCCCACTCTTCCACCTGGATAAGAAAGACAGGAAAGCTGTGGGGAGAGAGGAGGCATCAGTGCATTTCTTCATCAGGCTGAACTTGTGCAAGAGAATGCAGCCTTGGAAAATGCTAATTAGATATTTGCACATAGGGCTTTAGGACATGAATACTTAAGACTTATTTACCTGCACTCTCTCTCACACACACAGAGGCCTTCGTGCAGTGTTTGTGGTCTTTAGGCAACGAGTTACTCGATAGAAAATTGAGCTTATCTGTCAGTCACAGGTGCGGTTCATTTTTACACAGTACACTTGACATGTGAAGTTAGTCATCGTTGGAATTTAATCATTGGCTCTAATTAAAAGTGAATCATTTTAATGCTGTAGATGCTATTGGTTGTGGTCCCTCAGCTGTCAATCTCTGCAGGCTTGACTGGATGTTAAATGAAAACAGACGGTGTGTTGGGACCTCTCCACTGAGTCATATACACCTCATTCTGGTTTTAAGATTCAACCTGTATATGAATATTTAAGATTAATTATTGCAAGTTGTGCAAATGCAAAATATGAACCTACAGTTGAAAACTGAACAGGAAAAAAACTAGATAAAAAGGTTTGCCTCTTGCTTTAGTAATATGCTTCTTAACTACTCGACCTAAAACGTCCATTCACGACTACAATGTTGGGACATGCTGAGGATTATGGGAGGTGGCGTTTGTCATGATTTAACCTGGTACTTTCTATCTTTGACTCTGATACAGACTGCGAGCCAGAGGAAGTGTCTGACTGGTCCTTCGATGAAAACTGTCTCTTCTGCTGCTTGAGACGTGAGAAAGTCAAGGTAGGAGGCATTGCAACACTTTTGTCTCCCCTTCACACAACATCCTCTCATTGTAATTAAATGGCTTTAATGTCATAACTGTCAGAAACTATTGGGTGTTATCACTTTAGCCTCACTGCATAAAGGTCCTGGGTTCAAGCTGACCAGCTCTGTTAGAAGTTTGCAAATTCTCCCCATGTTTAAAGACGTTTTTCTTTCTCTGAAAAAAAAGCATGTTGGGTATTAGCCCATATTGCTCCTGCCATTGTCCTTTGCTCAGCATGTAGGTTTAGTCTCAAAGTGGAGGCACAATGAAGTATGAGTCAATTCTGCAAACAGTTACACTAAAGTTGATTACATAATAATAGTAGTAATAAAGGTTAGAAATTGCAGTATACCTCCGGCAGCCTTTTCTAAAAAAGTTTGGTAGTTTGAACTCAGCCTGCAAGTTTATTCCTAAATATTGGGAAGAAGTCAGCAGGCAGTCATCTTAGCATAAAGACCGGACTCCCTGTGAATCCTCATCTTGTACATTGCTGTTTCACCATGCCTTTTGGCATCTCAATGATACATTTTAGGCGTTACCTTTTTTGTCCGTTTCCACATTGGTCATTTCTTGAAACATTTTGTAAATGGTTGAAACAAACAGTGTCCTGGTTTATACTCTACACCAAGTTGAAAAGTTCTGAGACACCTGTACTGCTCCTTGGAATAAACGGAATAAACTGTGTATACATTTTGCAATAATCAGCAAAATATATCTACAAAAAAGTCAAGAACTCTGCTTTGCTCGAAGGACTGCATAATTCATTTTTATTGCAAGATGTACACTTTTATCTAAGGCTTACAGTAAAAATCTAAAATCCCTGAATGAAATATAAAGAGAACGTATTCGATGTACAAGATATATAGTAGAACAAACATGTTCAGTGATTTCACTGCTATTGTTCTGTATGTGATGATAAATTCTGCACTGGGGGATGAGAACATTTCCCTCTAATGTTGCAAACATTTTCAAAACAATACTAAATGAAACTGCATTTCCATTATATCTCTCCTTATGTAAATTGTGAATAATAGAGATGAATGCTGCTTTCTGCTTAATACAGCACTTATGTTACTTTTGTGAATGAGTTCCTTTTGCTACAAGTTCTGTGTTTTTGTCTGCTGCCAGTTTTGAGCTTTCTATTGAAAGCACCACGTTTGTCTCCTCTCCTGCTGCACTTCTTGTTATTTGTGTTGTTCAACCATCGTGGTCTTGACCCCGATTTAGCTTATGAAAGGAACGCGACATAATGATTTGGAGGTGAATGTGTGCATGTAAGTGAGTGTGTGTGTATGTATGTGGAACCAGGAGGCGGATGGTGACATGGGTATAAATTAGTGAGACTCCCACAGCAGCAGAGAGGCCCGTCCCACTTCAGAGTTTCTCATCGACTACGAAGCGTTCAGAGCCATTGCAGTGCTTCCTTCTGTTTATGCTGCTTTGAAGAACGTGTTCATGTGATGGAGCCATTCAATGTTACAGACCTCCTCTCTACTGAAAAATAAAGAACAAAAAGAGCAAAGATGTCGTGGGTGCTGAACGGTCCCTGCACGACTCCAGATGGGGTCCCTTGTTGCAAAACAATTACATGCTGCTTCTGATCTGTTGATTAAACAGTCTAAAACTTGATGCTTACTTACCTGTCCCATAACTTTTAACCATGTTGGCTGGTTTTCATGAATTATTTTTAGTTGTTTTTGGTCTTTAGCCTTTAACTGATTGTAGATGGTAGGTCAAATGGTTTTGAATTTGTTTACCATTCACCTTTATTTTAACATCAGTGTAAGTTCACAGAACAAGGGTTTGAAGGAGCCAATGAGGAAAGGGAAGGAAGTTAGGAGGGGGCGTCCTTTCCTCTGTCATCAATTGTCGCTTGTTTTTCGACTTGACCCATGTCTGACCTCCGAGGTCAGCCATCTGTCTCCTCAAAACATTCCTGCTTCACCGCCCCCCTCCTCCATCAACCCCCATCTGCCCCTCCCTATCTCTTGTCTCCATTTTCTGTCTGTGCCTGCTCATGCTAATATGCTAACAGCGATCGTGTTGTCAAAACTCGCTTCTGCATTTAATACAGTTATTACAGGTAAGACTTGAATGGGACAACAACCAAAACAAAACAAAAAAATCAAAATCAATAGCTAGAGCAAAATCAATTAAACAAGGCCTTGCAGGGATGATAGGAGATTTTTTTTAACAGTATTTTCTAAATCATCAATAATTATCTTAGCCACTTATAGTGTGTGAATCATGGCATATACAATAGATTTATTATTATTTACGGAGGCCTTAATTGTATTTTTTTATTCTTACTCAAATACAATTTTCTCCTTTATCCATGTGTTAGGGTTTTGAACGCTCTCTCTGTCTCATCATTATTACCCTCTGCTTGTTTGTGAAATGCCAGAGGAGCTTCAGTGGGCCGGAACCATTGATCTGAAGCCATGCAAACTGCCAGCAGAAGAGAGAGGGAGAGAGGGAGGGAGGGAGGGAGAAAGCTTTAAAAACACATTCTCATCTATGTTGCTTTGTCTTTTACCATTAATGCACACAAACACATATACATGCTCAAATTCCATGTTTATTGTTTTAAAGACAATGGCAACACACTCATTACAACCGACAACCACAACACACATTAACAGTGGTTTTAATCCCTTTGCCGATTTAGAGGCTGAATTCGCTTCCCCATTTAGCTGTGGAGTGTTTTCATAATCATCTTTTGTTGGCAGAACAGGTCCAAGACCTCCATATCCTGAAGGAGCCGTTTGATTGGCTGTCAGCCTGAAAAAGCCCGCCTTCAATCTCAGCAGAGAAGTGAGCTGTCCTGCCACCGCTTCTCTCTGTCGAGTCATTTTATTGGTTTCTGGCCTGCTCGTGACACTTTCACACATACTTGTAGACTGTTGGTTGAGACGAAATAAGACATCTGAAGATGTGGCTTTGGGCAACTTCCATTATTTTGTAAGATGTACATACATTTAGGAGTAATCAAATACTTTACAGGTTAATCAATCATAAGCATTTTAAGTTGCATCCCTACAATTGTTAATGGGAATATATATATAAAACAACCAACATGTCTAACAAATTCTAGCCAGTGAAATCTGTTCTTATTAACTGCTAAGATAAATAGAAGAGCGATACTTTGCTCAAGATGTGCCAAAAAAAACCTAAAAAATCCACTTGCTCACCTTTTAACTTAAAGGAGAATCTACTATTTTCAGGCCAAAGAATGGAGAGATCTGCATGTACCTGCAACACAAAACATCTTGTGTTGCCTCAGAACAGCGGAACAACCTTGGACCTCTACAACTGGACATGTTTAAACGACTACAATGAAAAACAATGGCGGTGTTGTGTGTTACGTGATGGTTGTGTGAGGGTATTATTTTTTGAAACACCAACCCCTTACTCACACATTTGTCTCTGTGTGTTTGTCTGTGAAGGAGCACAGCGCCGTGAACGGTGGAGGCAGCAACGTGCTGTCGGAGTGTGAAGACTTCAAACAGGAACAGTCTCGGATCAGCCGGCTGGAGAGACAGGCCCAAGACTTCCTAAATGCTGTGTTCCACAGAAAAGGTGAGACACGCACACTCCTCACCTTTCATTTCATCATCACTGCAACATTCCATGTCATAATGAATATCTGGAATCATTTGTTCTGGAATCATTTCCAGGGGACAGTTTCAGAGAGGCTATACCCAGCAAAATGATGTTATTTCCATGGGAATATAATACCAGAGTATATTTAGGATATCAGATATATACAGTGGGTACGGAAAGTATTCGGACCCCTTTAAATTTTTCACTCTTTGTTTCATTGCAGCCATTTGCTAAAATCAAAAAAGTTCATTTTATTTCTCATTAATGTACACTCAGCACCCCATCTTGACAGAAAAAAACAGAAATGTAGAAATTTGTGCAAATTTATTAAAAACGAAAAACTGAAATATCACATGGTCATAAGTATTCAGACCCTTTGCTCAGTATTGAGTAGAAGCACCCTTTTGAGCTCGTACAGCCATGAGTCTTCTTGGGAATGATGCAACAAGCTTTTCACACCTGGATTTGGGGATCCTCTGCCATTCTTCCTTGCAGATCCTCTCCAGTTCCGTCAGGTTGGATGGTGAACGTTGGTGGACAGACATTTTCAGGTCTCTCCAGAGATGCTCAATTGGGTTTAGGTCAGGGCTCTGGCTGGGCCAGTCAAGAATGGTCACAGAGTTGTTCTGAAGCCACTCCTTTGTTATTTTAGCTGTGTGATTAGGGTCATTGTCTTGTTGGAAGGTGAACCTTCAGCCCAGTCTGAGGTCCAGAACACTCTGGAAGAGGTTTTCTTCCAGGATATCTCTGTACTTGGCCGCATTCATCTTTCCTTCAATTGCAACCAGTCGTCCTGTCCCTGCAGCTGAAAAACACCCCCATAGCATGATGCTGCCACCACCATGTTTCACTGTTGGGATTGTATTGGGCAGGTGATGAGCAGTGCCTGGTTTTCTCCACACATACCGCTTAGAATTAACGCCAAAAAGTTCGATCTTGGTCTCATCAGACCAGAGAATCTTATTTCTCATAGTCTGGGAGTCCTTCATGTGTTTTTTGGCAAACTCTATACGGGCTTTCATATGTCTTGCACTGAGGAGAGGCTTCCGTCGGGCCACTCTGCCATAAAGCCCCGACTGGTGGAGGGCTGCAGTGATAGTTGACTTTGTGGAACTTTCTCCCATCTCCCTACTGCATCTCTGGAGCTCAGCCACAGTGATCTTTGGGTTCTTCTTTACCTCTCTCACCAAGGCTCTTCTCCCACGATTGCTCAGTTTGGCTGGACGGCCAGGTCTAGGAAGAGTTCTGGTCGTCCCAAACTTCTTCCATTTAAGGATTATGGAGGCCACTGTGCTCTTAGGAACCTTGAGTGCTGCAGAAATTATTTTGTAACCTTGGCCAGATCTGTGCCTTGCCACAATTCTGTCTCTGAGCTCCTTGGACAGTTCCTTCGACCTCATGATTCTCATTTGCTCTGACATGCACTGTGAGCTGTAAGGTCGTATATAGACAGGTGTGTGCCTTTCCTAATCAAGTCCAATCAGTTTAATTAAACACAGTTGGACTCCAATGAAGGAGTAGAACCATCTCAAGGAGGATCAGAAGAAATGGACAGCATGTGAGTTAAATATGAGTGTCACAGCAAAGGGTCTGAATACTTATGACCATGTGATATTTCAGTTTTTCTTTTTTAATAAATTTGCACAAATTTCTACATTTCTGTTTTTTTCTGTCAAGATGGGGTGCTGAGTGTACATTAATGAGAAATAAAATGAACTTTTTTGATTTTAGCAAATGGCTGCAATGAAACAAAGAGTGAAAAATGTAAAGGGGTCTGAATACTTTCCGTACCCACTGTATATATATTGCATGTTTTATTTTTGTTCAACCCAAATGTCAAATGGAGTTAGAACAAGACCACAGATAGATCTTTTAGGAGATATTTAGAAACTTGAAAACACTCTAGTTGCAAAAGCCCAATAATTTGCCATTGCTTCTTAAGATTCCCAAAGACATTGTTGAGTTTTCCTTCCACGGCCATGTTCTCATTTGCATACCGTACACTTCTCTTTCAAGTAGGCCACCTCACTTTGGGAGCTAAAATATTTAGCTTCAAAACCAGAAAACTCCACTTTTCACAATGCTCAACTGTAGGACTTCAGTAAAATGAATTAGAGAGGACACAAGTCTCTGTTGCACAGGGGTGTGTGAAGTTGTGTCATTTACATACATTACATGTTTTGTACAGTTGGGATAAAAAAAAAAAAAAAAGGGGGCCAGGGATTAATCCCTGAGGGACATCGTTTGTAACTTTTTCAAAGTTTCACATTTGGAACAAAGACGTTTCTGCCTTGCAGGTAGACCCTAAACCGGTTGAGATCTGGGCCAGAGAGGCCGACCCACTTTTCCGACCTGCACTAACAGTTCCATGATTACTATGAGAGGCCATGTGGGAAACTCAGTTGACACTTACTTTACATGTTAGCGTTGGGATGAGAAACTAGTGCTGGATTTGGGAGGTTGAAAATTGTAAAATGAGATAGGAGAAATCTCCTGTGAGGTTTGCTAAATCTGTTGGCTTTACACAGAACACACCATACCACCATATCGTCTGTAACAAAAATACATTAATGCAGTAACGGTTGTCATTTACAGACTGGTCACAAAGTGTTTATCAGAGATGGGGTGAGTTTTGCTCTGATTAAAACAACATTTGACTCAAGGTGCAGGCATTTATGCCACATTAAATTATGTCCAGCTTTCATTGAAAAAAATGGTTGTCAGTTTAAAGACTTTAGGCCACAGGCAGTTGCAGTTGAATTAAACCTGTCCAAAATTTCGCATTTTTGCCATGCTACAATTATAATATCAAAAATCTATCCACAAGAGAAAATCCACAATATTGATATTATATTTAGATATTGCCCAGCCCTGGCTTCATTTGGGCCTTGTTGTGGACAAATGCGATCACATGTAATCACTTATGATGAACGATGGAACTTAATACTGCAGTGTGCATATAGCCGAACTGCTGCTTTAATAAAATATTAATTAAAATCATCATAAAATATATTCTATCTTCTGCTGACTTAAAATATGCTGTTCTCCATTAGCTGACAAATGTTAATCTACAGCTCGGTCTGTGTTTTCCTAGAGGACTCTTGTCAAACTATCTGTTTCCTAAATGTTCGCTTTGACTTCACACTCATCTGTTTACATCTAGATCAATTGTACAACGTAGGTAGTTTTTGCATGAGGGCATACAGTATCATTACATATGTGCTACTATTTGTCAGTCTGCATTGAGAAACAATATCACACCAGTTGTGTCACATTAACTTTCATACCGGATGTTGTATTTTCCTGCACTCTCTGCTTTGATGCAGGTATCAAATTGACATCTTTCCAACGTCAGAATATTTGCTGAGTTACCATCACCCCTTCAGAAACTGGAAATGAATTATGTTCTGTTTTGAGGCTGGCAGCTATTTGTTACAGAGGCTAAATGAGCCTGGTAGACACAAGCTGTTATGTTTATTCCATGAGGGAGGAAGCAGATGTTTGTCCAATCAATGCTTGGCCATAATCAATTTGGCTTCACGCACACAGGCGGAGCTGCCTGTGGAGCTGCTATTTTTAAACACACAGATAGTCACACAGGCACAGGCGTAATGTATCAGGCACACATACACATAAACAAACATATACTCGCAGTCATTCATACAGTAACAGATCTGTCAGCATGCAGCAAGGCTCACAAACACTGCACAAAGAGTAAGGAACATGTCATCAGGTCATGTCACCGGTCTGTTATTACTGCGATGTGCTGGTGGTCAGTTTTAAATAAATAAGAAATCATACTAATACTAAAACAAATGGAATGGTTAAAGTTGGCATATTGGCATTTAAAGTATATTGACTGATTCGAAATGTCAAGTCCGTTTCGACCTGCTACCATTTGCCCTGTTAAAGTTTCCTCTTTAAGCACTGATACAAACACAACACCTCCTGTATTAATTTAAAAAATAAAAGCCTTCTAGCATTTTAGTAGATAAAAACCCTTTTTTTTTTTTTTTTTTAACAAGGCTTATATTTTGAAACATTGGCAGGAACCTGTTGTGATTGAAATCAGATCATTTAGATGAGTAATCCAGAACAAGCATTGCAAATAAACTGATTATATTGTTAATTATATCAAATTTAAATGATGGAAATACACATTATTAACTATTGTAAGTAAAATTGTCATCAAAGGAACAGTGGTTACACAAACTCAGAAACAGCAACAACTTAACCCGGCACAAATAGCACTACACTTAAAATCGTGGAGGGAGGTAAACAATCGAATGTTGACAACATTCAGCACAGTATCACGGCAAAGTGGGTAAAACACCGCTAGCACATTAGAGGGTGGAAGGTGACACCAGAAATCATGGGAGGAAGTAACCATGTGTTTCTTCTACGTGGTTTTTACGTGTTTTAACCACATGGTTTAATCACAAGCCACGACATTGACACACTGTACATTAGTGGACTGATGGGTGAATTACATGCTTTGCATTGTTACTGGTTTGCAACTTTTTAGAGCTGAAACAAATTGATGATTAGTTGATCAGAATTAAAATCATAACCAATAAATGTTTAAGATCATTTTTCAAATATTCCCAATTTCAAATATTTGCCGTTTTTTTTGTCTCATCACATAATGACCACAATAATTGCAGTTTCTTAAGTTTTAAGCAAGTTCTTGATGTCAACTTGTGTCTTAGGAAATTGAGTTCTCACAATGTATCGAGTAAATGACTAAGTAATTAAATTAGGAAATTATGCAAAGTTTAATTGATATTAAAACTAATCATCTGTTGCAGCCCTACAGTTTGTATGACTTTATAAATCCAGTGACAGTAAACCATTAATTGTTTTCCCCCTGCTGATGAATGAAGGTTACAAAACTCCCTTAAAAAAATCTGGCAGATTAATTTTGACTTTCATAAAACAAACATTAAATGTTTTTTTAAAACATGCATCAGGTTCCATCTTTTTTCAAGAAACATTAATTCTTCTTATTTTTTTACTTTATCAACTGCCATTGTTCCTTATTATCCAACAATATACATTGTATTGTCTTATGTATTTGTCTCTATTTGCCTTTTGACCAAATGGCAACACCTACTTTGGATCTGTGGGCCTGATTTCAGCTGACTGTGGTTGACTTAAAGTCAAAATTGGATGATAGAAAACATCAGTTAAAGCACATCAGAAATGTGGAATTGTAAAATGCTTTGATAGTCGCTGCCTTCGTTCAATTTGTTTTTGAAATTGATTTTGTTTATCCACATTTTCACACGATTATTTTGGGCTAATGAATTGTTTAAAGGATTTATGGTTTGAGTCAGTGACACGAACGAAACTATCCAAATAATATACAGTAGCCCCTGGTTATAAAGAGATAAGTGCAGCGGATTTATCTAGGACAATGCCAGATTAATGCATGAATAACAAATGAGTGTCATCTTTGTTGCTGTTTCGCTCCGTGTCGTTACCAATGAGCTCAATGATGAGTGTTTGATGTGGGTTTGTTTTGTCACAGCAGGGGATAAGAGAAAGTTGGGTTTTGACATCTGTTTTTTTTTCTCAATGGTCTCCTAGTACTTGTTGCACTTTTATTATTTATACTGTATATCTCACGGTGGTGTACAGTATGCTTGTATTTTGAAAATGGAACAGGCAAAATGGAACAATTAATGATAGAGTCAGACAATCAAACACATAATTTGATCTGATTCAATACAATGTGATACAATCTGATAATATGACAACAAAGGATATGACTTGACAATATCTTACAGAACAGTATGGTATGATATGATACAATTATATCAAATACAGTTGAAAACTTCCTCCTGTGGGCAGTAACAGGAATTGTTATCCGGAATTACAGCCTGCCCAAAGGCTAAATATTAATTATCATTCAATCCTGATGATATTCCATTGTTTATAAAAACTGCTTTTTAATATAAGAGATTTCCAGATGATGGTGGGTCTGCACAAATGTTCATTAACTACATTGACGATGGTATTATTACATTAAACACATTGATGCAAAGATTAAATCATGGATAAACTGCTCTGAAAAAGTTTCTATAAATAAAATGGTGCACAGTGTTGGAGTGAAAGTAAGAAAAATTCCTGGAAAAATCAGCGGGAAGGCTGTGAAAGCCCCATCTGAATGGCAGGCAATAATCTGCTGTACGCTTTCAACATGGTCAATAGGCAGGATTAAGAGCTGCTTCTGAGTGATTTTTGGATTATTTCAGCATAGCATCAGGATTGCATTTTCAGGATGGAATGATAAATAAGCTGCTGAACATGCCAACAACTAAACACATTCCTGGAGGACGGGATGCTGACATGTTTGCTTTTCTATTTGGTTTCGGCAGACCTCCCAAGTTTCTCAGACCCTCACATTCCTCTAGTGGCTCGTGAGATCATGCAGCGAATGATCCGCCAGTTCGCTGCCGAATATACCTCAAAAACAACTCAGGACGACCCACCCCTGCCCAACGGCATCATGAAGGACCAAAGCCTGCCGAGAACGGTGTCTCTGGGTCCCAGCTCCCCACCAGGGCCCTTTCCCACACCAAGCTCCCCTGCATCGTCTGCCTCCTCCTCTCCATCCCCAACCCCGGGGCCCGGCTTCAGCCCCACCTCCGCTGCTGCCGCCTCAGCACCCGCCTGCACCCAGAGCAGCAACGGAACGGGAGCCAGTAACGGCGGAGGAGGAGGTACACCTGCTGCCTCTGCACAGAATCCCGTCCTCAGCAAGCTTCTCATGACCGACCAGGACGGCCCACTGGACCTCACCGTTAAAAAGAACCAGGCTGACCCAGAGCCCAGCCAGCAAGGTGAGAGCAACATCACGCTCTGCCTAAATATGACTGTCAGAAGTCTCATCCAAACTTTGAGGTTGTTTAAAAACAAAACAAAGTCTGAACCCTGAAATATATCAACAATCTCAACACTTTTATGAACAGACTCTACATAGTGTGACTGTGGACAGTTAGTTATCCCATTGCTATTAATACAGCTGTGTATACACACACACACACACACACACACACACACACACACACACACACACACACACACACACACACACACACACACACACACACACACACACACACACACACACACACACACACACACACACACACAACACACAAACAAACACATTCCTAAAGCATTTCAACAACATTGTAATTCAAGCATATATTCAGTACATTCTGCAGTAATGTTATTGTAATCCATTTAAATTATGATTTGGCTCTTGTTTATTGTTGGGTGGGTTTTAAAAGCAAAATAAAAAAGTATTTACTGAAACAGTGCAACCTAGTTGATATGCAAGAAAAAAAATATATGAAAAATATATAAAAGCAATTTAAAAAAAAATACGTAATCAGTATTGAACACACATTGTGTTGATTGTCTGGACAGATTTTTTAATTTTTGTGTTCTTGATTACCTTTCCTATTTGTAGTTAGAGTTACATATCAGATTATAAAACCTCATTATTGTTCACCTTGATATTATACTAACAGACAGATGACTGAACATACGCATTCATTTTCTACTCTCAGATTCCAATTCAGTACGTACACATTTTACTCATGAACAGATCACTGAAAAGCCAACATCTTTTGGATTGACTCTGTGCAGCTCCATTTCAGAGCTCAGTGCTCAATCTCCGTTTAATCAAACTATACCAGCAGGGGGTCTGCGTTTTTATCACCGAACAGGCTGCAGGGTCGAAGCAACAGCTCAACCACAACCACAGTGTGACCGTTCCCTCCACTTTAATACCAGCTTTTTAGAATCTGCTTACAGTAAGCCTCCTTAATTTTTTACAAAAAAGATGTAGGCATTTGTATCCACCACACATTATTTCTCTCTCTCTCTCTCTCTCTCTCTCTCTCTCTCTCTCTCTCTCTCTCTCTCTCTCTCTCTCTCTCACACACACACACACACACACACACACACACACACACACACACACACACACACACACACACACACACAAACACCAAACACCTTTTAAAGGATTTCTGACTCAGATTATCCTTAAAGCTGTACAGTATATACACACTGCACTTGTCAATGTAATTTCATGAATAAGTGCATTTGGATTGCTTCACGAATCAATGTTTTGTCAGGGCTGTGCGGTTACTGATCATCATCCTAACCAGTCTGCAGGCACTAATTCTACAAAGCAGAGAATGATGATTTTTTTTTTTTTTTTTTTTTTTAAGAAAATCATGCAAAAAAGAAATGAGGCTCACATTTTCATTTCTACAAAATAAATGAAAGCACTTCTGCGGGTGATGTCTCTGCAATCGTCCCAGCTCAGACTTATTGTGCTGGTGTTACAGCGTTACATTTCAACTGAGCAGCTTTGTCCATTCAGTTCAATTCATTTTCTAAATGATGTCAACAGGTAAAAAAAAAATACTGACAGAAGCCATAATATTTGATTTAAAATAAAGATAGATAATAAAGGTTAGGGAAGAATGCACATTTTTCTTCATTCCTTCTGTTTTCAGGTCTCAAACTATTTCATTCACCCAGAAAGTAGAATATTTTCCTGTAAGTCCATTTCAGAAACAGAGCAGTCTGTGCACTCCTGAAACATTGAGAAACTTAGAATACAATACTATGGATGATTTGAGCTGCTGTCTAAGTATGCATGTTCTATTGAACACTATAACTCAACAAGACCTGACTGAGCCATCACACTGCGTAAATATGAGTTGCAGTTCATGATCTGATTAGAATTGAGGGCACATTGCTGCATAAATATGCATGCTGACTGTTTAATACAGTAAAACAGGGAGCTCTTATTACCACCAATGTGTTCCGTGAAAACAAACCCTGCTGATATAAATGATCATCAAAATGTTCATTAGCTCAGAGAAGGAGCTCATTAGTGTATCCTTTTATGTGTAATTTATAATGGTTGTTATCCCTGGACATTTTGTGACTTGGGTGCCTTTTGTTCAAGATTAATTTTGGTGCCAAATTGTGTACACGTGTGGTCTTTAGTTCCTAATTTTAGACTCACAATATGTGTATGCTGCATATACACATATACTGCCATTCCAATGGCCAGATTAATCATGTTTCTATATCCACTGCTCAATACATTGACTTTTTAATTTCTCCTAATGTTTAGTTTTTTGTCCAATTAAACAACAAAAAGCCCCTGAAGATTAGCGAGACGTGAGTCATGTGTCCATATAGGGTTGTGTGGGTGAGGGGGGTGAAAAACTCATCTGCATTTAAGGGATTATACTGTTCATGAGTGTGTCTGTACACATTGCATTCCTGTGTACATTGCATTTCAATCTTACATTTTGATTTAAAAAAAAGGTAACCTTTTAACTGTAAGATTTAACAAATTTAGTCTTCTTTTATGTCAAAAAACAGGTTTTGCTTGTTAATCATCTTTCAGTCTTTTAGACTTTTGCATATATTAAAAGTCTTAGAGTTATGTAAAGATTTTTGGTCATGGAAAAGTCCTTTAAAATTACACAATCGACCAAGGTGGAAACAATGACCTATCCAAAATTACAGTCAATCAGTAAAAGCTTATCATGTTCTCTTTTTACCAGTTTTCACTGACAAATAACCATTTTTTTTTTCTAAAGAACCAACTGGTTTACTCGTTTGTGGTAAGTGATTTTTCAGACAAACATATTGACAAATAAACTGAGATTTCCCACATAGCATGTTGTTATATTTCCAAGATTTCATCACTAAAGTGTCATAGAGAGCCCACCTGTTCCAAAGCATGCAAAATACCTCTTTTCCCCATATACCCACAGAAATAAGAAAAACAGAAGACATTTGATATCCAGGCACACACATACACATGCAGTTAGTGAAGCTGTTAATGTACTAAATGCCAATGAACTTCGCGCATAAGCAGTCCGGAAGATCAACAGCAGTCATCTCTTACTATAGGGCTCAACTTTACAAAGGTTTAATGCAATAAACCTGAGTGATATGAAGTGTGAACTGCCTCTAATCCAACACACACTTATCGCAAATGAGGATTGTGATTTTAAAATGAAAAACAGAAAAAAAAATGTGCAGCAAATTAGCATATACTGTGAAATAGTTGCTAATAGATTGAAATTAGTTTAAACTGAGTGATTTCTCATATTGACTCAGGAATACGGTTGCCATGGTAACTACCTTCCTGGTCAGGTTAAATTAAATTTTGATATGCAATGTTGTATGGAAAGGCATTAAACAAGACTGGTGAAAACCAGAGAAGTCAAAGTGGACTGAAGAGGCGAAACTGTATATGCATGATATTCTAACAAGAAACTGATCTTTCAAGGTAGAAAAGACGTCCGAATTTTGAGTTTGGGGAATTTGGGCAAGAATTACAGGACAACATAAGCTGTTAACATAGTGATTTTTAATGCTGTTATAATATAGTGATAAACTGGGTTCATTTTACAGTTAATGCTTTTCCTTGTCTTTACATTTTCAGATTTTTTTTTGCCGTACTGAATGTGTAATAAGGATCCCTGATTTAATCAACAACTTTTTTCAGAAACATATAGGTTTGATCCTATTTGTTTTTGTTTTTTTAATTTAAAGCCAAATGAAATGACAGAATTGAACAAATTATAATTCTAATCCAGTGTACATTTTACAACACAGACATGTAAGACATTAAAATATATATATCTTTTCATGTGTTTTTGAATCTGCAAAACCAAGTAATAGATTGAACAGAATTAGAAATCATTTGTGTTTAAATTATTTTTCCTGTGCGTGTTTTATCCTCAGATGGCGTCCTGGACCTCTCCACCAAGAAGAACCACAGTACAGGGAGCTTCCCCTCTATACCTGCGGTCAAAGGGTAAGACGACAGGATTGGGTAAATTGGTTTCGGTTCGCAGGGCAACACAGTAATGTGCCTAAAACAACACTGATGACCTGGTTAAAGCAGCGTTGTGTTTTTGCACTGCACTTCTCAGAGAGAACCAGCTTACTTTCACACTCAATGCTGTGTAGAACTTTGGCCTGAGGTGATGATGTCATACTCAGATTGAGATTCAGATCTGTGTCCAGATGCCAAACCGCAGTCTGGCTTCTTGTTTTAATCCAACAAACATTGATTTCATAGGCTGAGATCACAACCATCACACACAGATTTAATCTCCTTCACCCATAAGTGCATGGTGAATGTACTCTGTAATGTAAAGACCATTCAGGCTCAGAAGGAGTGGTAATATTAACCTGGATGATAAACCACTATTTCTTCTTGTTATGCAGAACGCTACTGAGTGCCTTGCATCGTATTGTGGGTTTCATCTCTGCTTCTAGGGATGTTAACTAAGTAAAGGAGGTACACTTTGTAACTACAGAACACTTTTTTAGGTGCAGCTATGCTAAAACGTTCTGCTTTCTGCTGTGTGGTTTTACCAATTTTTACTGAATACTTAATGTCACCAATAACTTGAGTATAGTAAAAAGTCACTGAAATGTGTCATCAATATGCTGCATGTATCAAAGATATATACTTTTTTAGTGACATGAGGCTGCAAAGGCACACTGTCAGTCTATGAAATAAAATTGACTTGTGATTAAAAATGGAGAGCTCTTAAAAGTTCAAATGTAGGTCTTGATTTTTTTTTAGGATATGACGTCTATATTTTGTCTTATATACAGGATGTTAAACTTAAAAAAAAACAACGCAATTAATCACCACTTCAAATGTAAAGAGCAACTCTGAGAATCAATACAAATGAAAGGTGCTCTCTTTCTTTGCAGCTGTTACTTTCATGACCTGCATGATTGAGATTTGTTTTTCAGTCACCCAAAAATATATTTTAAAAAAAGGAAAGTAAACAAAAATTCAACTGAATAATGCTAATTTGGTGTGTTTTCTAAATAAACAAGGTATTTAACCCTTTCATGTATAGAGGTCACTACAGTGGACAGCTATTCAAATGTTGTTTTCTTGTGTATGCATGGGTTTTGATGGCATAGTTGCACATCAGCCACTACAGTGAACGCTATTACATCATCCCATACGAGGCTGATGTGCAACTATGCCATCAAAACCCATGCATACACAAGAAAACAACATTTGAATAGCTGTCCACTGTAGTGACCTCTATACATGAAAGGGTTAAACCTGTGATATTTGACATTCTCATGATACATGCACTGACAGCAAACAGTTCAACCACAGAGCAGCTTGCAAAAAGACTTTAAATTGAATGTGATAAATTGGAGGAAGCAAATACAACTGATACAGCAGTAAGATTCTTGAACATTTTCATGAAACATGCATGAAGTAAAGTAAAACAGTGAATCCACTGCTGTGAAGCAGCGCATCAGGGAGCGAGTTGAAGCACTGAGGAGATGGACGATGCACTATATTATTAAGGTCTCTCACCTCTGCTCCAGCCTCACTAAAATATGCAGTTTCTCATGGCATGTATATTAGTGGCTCATAACCAGATGTTAGAAAAGCTGTTCCAGATATTTCTCTTAAGAATTTCGATCTATTTTATGTTAATGAAGTCTGACTCTCTGGAAGTGTTGATTCTAATGTACTGAAACTGTAAAATACTATATTTAGATCAGTTGGAGTGTTGACTTTGCAGAGTGTACACTGTCTTTGTAGAGCAAAGGTCTGTAGGTCTATAAAGGGCTGTGCTCACCTGCAGTTTCTTCACATTTTTGGGGCGCATACTTCAATCTACTCACGGTCATCCTCGAGCAAGCACTGCCAACGCCTTTCACATCTCATAACTTACTTATTGGTTTCACTCTGACGATCAATACATCTCATACCTAATGGCCTCAGTCTCATGGCCAGAATATACATGTTTGTCAAGAGGTATTTATAATTCAGGCCCCCCTGACCTCCATCTTAGAGAGAGACTTGTACAGCAGTGCATATGAACACATGACGGAGGCTTTGCCTGCCTTCTCTTTGCCTTTATTGACAATCCTCTGCATTGCCTCTCGTTAATTTATTGATGAACATATTCTGCCTTGAAGTCATTTTTGAATACTCGGTTCCTGCATCAAGAGGGAATAAACAATCGACACTAATTGCAGCTGTCATTTTCAGGAATACTTTTGATCTGTAGGTCAAATATGGATAAGGAGAGAATATGTGAGCATAGAACATCTGCTCCACCACATAAGCAGCATCTCTTTGATCCACTAGTGAAGACGCCTCTCTCTGAATCAAAATGTTGTGTTGGTATTAAAGTTCAAAAGAGTCCCAAAGGGCCACCACATGAGGTGTTCTTCCTGTTCTTGCGGTGAAAGCCAAAGCTGCCTGGATACAAAGCTACCAAACGAAGATATTGTTTGTCAACACCAGTTTGGGATTGAAACAACCAAAACAAGTTTTCAATAGAGCATCAGTAATCATGGACTTTCATTATTGTTTTGTCTGTCCCATCTGTAAAGACCCACAGTTTGCAGCCCGACTTCCTGGTTGCACCATTTCAGATGTGGTCAGTTTTACTGCCAATACTCAGCTGGCTAAACTGCCTGCTCGCAAACTAGAGGCCCAAAATATGAAACAAATGCCAATAATTTTAAACAGACACGCATTAGCTTCCCTTTTTTTTTTACTCAACACAACTTAACAACATTTTGCCTGCTAACACACTTCACATTACAAGCTATGGTCCAGCTGGTAAACCTCGATGAAGTATTTCCACAACAGGACTAACAGCAAAATTGGAAACCTTAAGTCCCTCAGGATGGGACTAAGTCTCCTTCGTAATGCTCCAAAAGGCCCCCAGAGCCCTACGGCCCTCAGGCTCTAAGGCCCTGAGCCTTACTCCCACTGAGGCTTTTAATGATCAGGTCATGTAATGTTAACTACAGTAGGAGTCAGAGCCTGTAGTTCAACCCCCACAAACACCAATTCATCTTCCAGACAATTCAACCACACAATCCCCAAAGCACACAGCAGGTTAGTGTGTGCATTACAGGTTACTGACTTTTAATTTTAAAAAAATTTCAATCATCTACCTCAGAAAAAAATTAGGTAAGCCATAAGGAATGATTATAAGCAATGCTTTCGCTGTTATTACTCCAGGTAGTTGGTCATGATGTATTCGGGAGCTGCAAACAGTATAATAGAATAATATCTTTTTGGTTTCACCCAACAGTCAAAATTCCATCTCAGAAGATTTTCCTCAAACAACAAGAATAATTATTCATTAAACTGAGAAAAAAAAAATAAACAAAATTAAACATTGGCTGCAGGGCAAAACATTCTTTAAAAAAAAAACAAAAAACAATAACATTTGAGCACAGAACGCACATATGGTGGCTTAGGGAACACAGATCAAACACCTGGAAACTGAAACAACCTTACCCCCCCACCCCCTCCAACTCCTCCCTCTGTCATGAACATTTGTTTGCTCTTTTGATTTCCAAAAAATGTATTGTCACCTTGAATCGTCAGATCCACCATCACTGTTCAGTGCCGCTTCCCCGATGAATGTATGCTCACCGGAGCATTTTATAGTGTCGACTCCAGAGCCTCTCATTAACCCTGTATTATTTTCAACACGCTTGAGACAGCCCACTGTGATAATCTGTTTTAAAACTCCTGCTGAGGACTCCCCACATGGCACAGTCACTCGCACTGTAGATCAATAGAATATGTCTCCAATGGAGAAAGTATTTCCCTGAAGTTTCTTCATGTTCCATCCACTGACTTGACAAGCCATTTCCTATTATTATGATCATATAGAGAGTATTTTTATAGGGCCTTTGTACTGTTGCTAGGGTTACTTAGCAGTAGGTTGGGGCAGTTCTAGTCGAGGCGCTAAACAACTAAACTTATGTTGCAGTACCAGAGATGGTTTTCAGACATTTTAAACATTGCAAGATGTTTGCATACCAGTGCTTGTTGGCGAAAAGACATACTTTATGTTGTAATTTTAGTTCAATACAAACTTATTCATCCAACATGGGTCACTTCGAGAAACTCAATTAAAAGCTTAAAAACGAATAAATAAATTACATTTATCTTACATTTACTACACGTGTGGTTCCAGGCGACCTGGTTAGAAATTACTGGGTGAATAGATCTTGCAAACTCGCTGCCAAATTTTGGCCCTTTTGAATAGAAAGTGCAATACTTGTTAAAACACAATCTCAAAAGTCAGTTAGGGCTTTTAACAAGAACTTTTCCTAAATTGTCATCTTGTTCTTCTCCATCCAGACGCTCACTCGAAGCAGAACACACCCTGTCAGAGGTAGAAGAGGAGGATGGCCTGCTGCAGAGAAGTTTGCAGGACGGACTGAGGGAGAAGTACGTCAACTCCAACTCGTTCAAGCCTCCACTGGCCCGCTCTCTGCGTATCAAGGAAGAGCTTCTCAATCAGAAGCACCGCCTTCTGAGCCAGCCTGCTGCTCTTTCATTGGCTAATCTAGAGTCAGCCGGCTTGCTCAATCATGGGCAGTCTCACTCTTTGCTTGGCCAGAAGGGCTCATCCTCTTTCTGGGGAAGCAAGGCCCACCTTGAAAGCCTGATGAAGCTAAAGCAGGCCAGTGGAGCTCTGAGTGACCTCAAAGACCTGCCTACATTCCTGGATAATCACCACCACAACCACCACGGAGCCTTCTCCTTTAAGAGTTCCCTTCATCATCACCACCACAATCAAGTCTCCAAGGCCCAACAACATCACAATGACGGCAAGAGAGACCAGGGCCACTCACCTCCTGTTGACCTAAAGATCCCCCAAGTTAGGGGCATGGATCTCTCCTGGGATTCCCATGCCTCTGAGCTGTATGGCTACGGTGCCATGGGGGTTGGTGGTGGTGGCCATGGGGACAACAGCCTGAGCCGGAAGCTGAGAGCCATCCTGCCCAAGCAGAACCGCCGGGGAGGAAGCCTTGGAAGCCTGCTGGATGGTGCAGCTGACTACTGGAGCTCCGACTTGGACCACTCCAGTTCTGGGCCAGCGTACTCCATCTCTGACGTGGAAGGGGACCCAAGCTCTAAGCAGCCGAGGAAAAAGAGGGGCCGTTATCGCCAGTACAATAGTGAGATCCTGGAGGAGGCCATAGCAGTTGTGATGGGCGGGAAGATGAGCGTGTCCAAGGCACAGAACATGTATGGGATCCCACACAGCACTCTGGAGTACAAGGTCAAGGAGCGCTTGGGTACCCTGAAGAACCCCCCAAAGAAGAAGCTCAAGGTGATGATGAAGATGGAGGCAGGAGGCCAGGATTTCCCCACCGAATCGGAGAACACGCCCACCGTGACTTCACATGATGACGGCCCACCGCTCGCAGCTGCTGAGCTCAAGGACAATGTTAAAGAAGAGATTGATGACAATTTCAAACCAATTGACTAAACGACTTACACATGTAAACCTCAGTCAAATGACTTAAGTAATTTGAGAACGGATGGGGCTTTATTTGTGCCAATTTACTTTGCAGTATCTGGGTGAGCACAAACGCAGGGATAATATGAGGAGGATTCTTAAAACAAACTGGAGAGAAACAATTAATCGGATTGTCAAGCGTCGATTGAGCGATGTTTTACAAGCATTTGTTTGGCTTTATATCCAGGAGCTTAACAAATGCAGTTAAAAGACATTAATTAAATGACAATTAATGAAATTTCCTTAAGCATGCTGATAATCCCCAGCCCAAAAAAACCCAATCTTCCCTCTTTTCTGAACTTGATACACTGAACCATTGCTGCTTATAAATGCAGTTTGGGCTTTGGACTATTCTGATTTTGGAGGAAAAAATTTAGGGGGAAGATTGAAAATTAGTCCCTTTACCGCTCCCCGTACTAACGGAGTACTAGCTGAAAATTGGTAAGTGAACTGTCTTATTACATTTGAAGCCAACTGTAAGGTTTAATTATAATCCTGATATTCCTCACCAGGGTTCTGAATCAAACCCATTCTCTAATTGCCAGGTAGCCATGACGCTTTTACTGCAAACCTTTTCTTTCCTCCTTAAACTATTCAGCTAATCTCTGTGCGGACGAAAGCAAGATTAACCCGTCCTTTTTTGAACGAGAAAAGACACAAAAGTCATTCAGGGATGCATGTTTGTGAGTTTCGTGGACACTACTGACTTCTATAATCGACCTCTTTTCCTCTATCTTTTTGTTTGATTTGTTTTGCTTTCTTTTGCACTACACTTTGGGTCTGGCGCTTACAGACCAGGTTACCTCGGCATTGTTGCCCATGCATCATGCATTTATTATGGTCTGTCTCTGAAGCCCAGTCGCAACCTTGCAATGGGTCGGAGGTGCACATCGCCTACATACACTGATTCATATTTAGATGCAGGAGGCTCTTTGACCCTCTTTTTTGCCAAGGGACAAGTTGGGGGGGTAATCTGATTATGGATCAGCTGTTTTTTAAAGTGGAATGCTGCCTCATGGACCTCCATCAGTCTCTCACTGCTGATCCTGGAAAGCCAAAGCCACCTGCAGGTTGCCCTCGAAATGGTGACCGAAGTGAGCTCCTCCCCTCATGGAGATCTTTATTGGATGAAGGCCTTTTAGGATCAGAACGTGAAACTGTGCTGCTATCCAGTTCATTATCTAGCTCCTATCAAAGCTTTAGCTAACCAGAGCTAATGAATTTTAGCTTGTCTTAGCTAATAACAACATCTTGCTGATGTTTTTTTTTCTTTTCTTTCTTTTCTAATCAAATTAAGCAGAAGCAGTTTAGGTGATTAGTTTTAAAAGAAATTGTTCTCCCTCAAACTTAAAAGACAGTTTTAAAGGCAGTTTACAACAACAATGTGCATTTATCGAAGGGTGGTCATTTTGGGGTGGTGGGTGGGTAATATGCAGTGGGGAGGGGTAGTTCATAGGTGAGGGAAAGGTAGATTTTAATATATTCTCAGTTATTATAACTGACTATGTAAAAGCCAATCCATAATTCTGGGTGTTTTTATTCTCCTCATTTTTAACTCAGGGTAACTGAGACAGATGATGTGGGTTACAGATATGGGAATTTCCTGGTGGACCTATAGTAGACGAAGAAGAGGAGAAGTTACACCTCTCACTAATGCTTTGTCTGTGGGAGATCCATGTGATTATTATGGCAGTGTCATAGTGGATAGACTTGCTAATGCATCATAAAAAAACATTTAACACTGATGTTGGGTTTGTGGATTAATATTCAAAATTCTGAAATAGCACTTTTCAAAAGTAAAAGAAAAACAAGAGAGCAAGAAAGTTTGAGGTTATGCATCGTGTAGCTCTTCTCTGGGGGGATATGGAGCAGGGAGTGATGAGGAGGGCAGAGAGATGGAATAAAAAAGCTTTAGTGTGTTAAGACTTTCAGAAAAGTGCAGCTTGGACCCAAACCACTCTTTTTTTTCTTCTCAATTACCTTCACGAAAAACAAAAAAAAAAAGGTTGGAAGGTTGGAAAGTTCCGTTTTGTGTAGTGTTGTCTCGTTGTATTGCCTCCCCTCGCCGCTACATGTTGCTCTTCGCTCCTAACACTGCCTGGTGCTCACCCAGTCTGAGATTTTTAACATGAGAATTGTAACGCTCTGCTCCGATGAAATGATGATTCACTCCTTTTGAAATGTATTGTATATTTTATTTATTAGATTTTTTTTTTTCTTTTAAAAATGGCATGCACCACGTTTTTTTTTGGCTGATTTTGGGGTTAGTGCAGAACAGAATAATGAGTAATACAATTAATATTCAGCCACAGATGCTCAAAGCAACACTAAGTTATGAATTAATCACAATCTAATTAAAATTAGAATCATTTACTACCTGTTGCATACAATCTCCCCCATCTGTGGTTATTGGTTATCCACCTAAAGCTTTGTAGCTCCCTTGGCTTGATTGTCAGGTATTAACAGCCAATGGAAAAAGCTCTAGAAAAGTCCCCTGGAACAACAATATTGCCAGGTGTCGTCATGCATGAAATGCGTCCAACACTTTGACAATGCTGAGCATTTGAAGTGTATAAAAGGTTATTGTGTGCATCAATTTGGACCCAGCGAAGGACAATGCATTCATCTGATAGTTAAAACAGGATCGAAGCCCCAGTGCTGATAGTAAAGCACTTCTTACACCTCTGATAAAAGGCATGATAGCTGCTCACTTGGCCAGCTGTGAATCGAAGTTGGACGGAAAAACTACTTGTGTTGTTTCCACTCCCTGTAAGAAAAAAAAGACGAATAAGAAAACAGACCAATGGCAATCTGCCTGTTAGCTCCGTTCATGTAATGCATGTAAAGCAAGGATTTGTGCTTAGAAAAAAAGGAAATATGTGTATAGAAATAATGTAATTGGTATTTAATGCACACGTTTGCATGAATATACTCCAACAGCACTTACACTGAATTCCCCTGAGAGGGGCGATTCCTCAAGGGGCCAGACAATGTCTGTGTATGATTTACACAAGTCTCTAAATCATCTATGAAAAAATGTCTCTCCTTTTTCGACCCTTACTGTACATTTGGCTTTTGCTGGAAAGTTGTCGTTGCTTTCTAAAAAAAAAAGAACATTTTATATAAAGTCCCATTTTCAGCCTGATCTTATCTACTGAGGTGCATGCCATTTAAGGTATATATTTATTTCATTTCTGATTTTCCTTGGGTTCTATTGATTGTTTAAAGTCATATGGTTAACGGCTCCCCCTGTCCAAAAAAGTCCTCCTTCTTGCAACTGAGTCTCACTGCTGTTTTTAAAGAAACATCATACTATATTATATACTTAAGAGAACAGTGTATATCTATTTATATACATATATAATAGCAAACACTCAAGTCATGAATGTAGTGAAGTGAAAATAATTTCTCAAACTTACAGAACCGGAACAGTGATCTGCAAAAAAGATGGCACTGTCACTTCATTTTTACAGACTGTTGTTGTTTTTATTCTTTTGCTTTAAGTGTCACTTCACGCTGCTTGCATTGGAAACGCAGTCGTTTTCTGACGCGGGCATGCAACAGTAGCCTTCAGTACTGTACTCAGGATCGAGCCAATGGGATGGGCAGCAATATTTGTCAGTCGGAAAATGGCGCAGACTTAACTACCTGAACTAGATTTATAGACTTGTGTGTATATATATATATATATATATATATATATATATATATATATATATATATATATATATAAACTACATGTCGGCTTGGTCAGCAGAGACCAAGTGCTATACCTCATTCTTAGAACTCTGACTCCTTTCCGTGCCTCGTACTTTTATGTATCTCTTACCTGGGAGCTCGGCAAAGGGATAGCTGATACTCTGGGAAATATAGCATCCTCCACTGTTTCTTCCCTTTATATTATCTCTTTATTTTTCTTCTCTTTGTTTCGCCTTTCTCTTGCGAAGGGAGGAGATAGATGCTTCAAGTGTCTGACTGACCAATATTTGCCACCCTATCACTTTTCAGGTATGTTTTTTGCAACAAAACCTTATCATAGTAGAGCAACAATTTGACAAAAAGAAAGACGCCCATGGATTTATACAGCTATCCCTGGTTTTAGCTCTGGTTGGGGTTGTAGGTGAGGGCTGAAAACTTCTTTTCGTCCTCTAAAAGTTAACACATTTTGGGATTCAGTCGTCTGGTTTCACCCTGGAGGCAACAAGTCAGGTTGGTCCCACCCTGGTCTGAGAAAGAATAAGAGGTTTTGTTCAGTGAGTTTTTTTTGTTTTTTTTTGGTTGGTTGGTTTTTGTGGGTTTATTGTTTGTTTTTAAGTGTAACATAACTCCAGGTTGAAACTTAACAAGGGGATATTTTTTGGGGCTTTTTTTCTTTTAATTTCTCACACACAAATCAGAGACCCAGAGGGGAGATTGGGGGACAGGTGGACAAGTTAACCTTTCTTTATCAAATGTCTTTTAAAACAAATATTCTATTTAAAACCTTTTACACTGCATTTCCCCTAGAAAACAAAGCACGCACAGTAAAATGTACCTTAATATGATGAAAATGAAAAAAAGCTATATACTTATGAATATGTACGTATTTATTTTACTGTTTTTGGATCTTCAGGTAAGCCAATCAATTTGTCTTTGCGTTTCTGGTTGGTTTTTCTTTAATTTTCTTTTTTTCTTCTGAGTGAAAGACTGTCAACAACATGATAAAAGAAGAAAAAAAATGTCAAACAGCAACTACTCTAACCTCACTTAGTGGACGCCGCATAGCGCACCATTTTGTTTCAGGATGATGCATGATGCGGTGGGCTACCAGGAAAAAAAGAACCATAATGTATATGATTGCCATTCTCCTCTTTGCAGAGAGGTTTCTTCTGTTTCATATTCTGTCACGCTGCATATCTGGTTGTCATTTATACCTCAGGTCCGACCACTTCAAAGCAGCTGATTGTATATTAGAAACACACACACAAGAAGAATCAGGATTTTTAGTACGGCTCGTTTCCAGATTTTTAGATGTAACCAACAGAAGCAGATTTTGAATAATTGTTGTTTCTTGTTGTGGTTGTTCGTACTGTTGTTATTCTGATTGAATTTTATTTTTCTTTGCTTTCGTATAAACAAAAAAGACAAATTCTTTAAAAGCCAGAAGCCAGGTTTCCATGAATACAATGCTGTATTCTCTCTAGCACATACAGCCATGGAAGAGCAGAACGCACACACACCAATAGAGACATGATGCACCTGCAGCAACACACACTCTCCCTCTTCATCAGGTAGCCACACTTTGTGTGGGCGGATTATATGTATAATTATGAAGCTGGAGTCTGCTGTGTCTCTTTTAGAAGCAGGTGGGTGTGTTTTGTCCACAGCCTGCAGAACATCAGCCCTGCTGGCTGATTTTGATCTGGCACACTGGGACACTGCAGGCACTGCCTCTGTGAAAATCACTGTTTTATTTCTTACTTTTCAACAAAGGCTCCTTTTTATTTCTTTTTTTTATATATAAGCCTCTCGATATTTCTGTTAAAGAAAAAAAAAATCCTCCTTGCAGTCTTTCTGTTATAAGGGACCAGTCTGTGATGCTCTTTACATTCCTGCTGTTTATTATCATTCAACTTTCTCCTTTCTACCCATCTATGCTACTGTAAGTGGCTGCCCTGAATTTCCACAACCACTGCAGTATGGGCAGGAATTTGTTGTATTCAGCTGTGTTAACTGTGGATGGAGACACATAGAGTTCGAACAACTGTGAAGCTAAGGCTGCACTCATTATTGGTTGGATGTGGAAAATCAAAAGTCACACATGCCTTACAAGCATTGTATTAAGCAAAGTGAGAAAAACGAAGTGTTTTGTCCTTGTTACAGTAAACCATGTAATTCATAATTGGTTCTGTTTGAACAGATATTTTCTTGATTTAAAAAAAATGAAATTCTCATTTTAAAACCTGTAAGAAATGGAACAAAAGTAAGACACTTAAAGATCTTTCCGTTAAGAAAAAATGAACATTCCTCCCATATTGTCCTGTACTTGCATTGCATGCTGGTCCTTCATGGCCATTGTGACTTTGTTTGAATTATCCCCTAAAAGAAACAAACAATACTGTAAGCTAAGAAAAAAAAACATCTGCAGGATTGCAAAAAACATCACCAATGGACCAAAGTTAATCCTAGTTAATGGTTCAGGACTTGGTTTAAATCCCTGTCTCAGAAACTGCCTACTCTGTTTCAGGATGATTTTTTTCTTTTGAATTCATATCAAAAAAATCAAGTCTCTCTCTTGCAACAAGATCTATTTAACTTTAGAAAATAAGAATCAGCACGTCGACGAAGAGTTTAAATTCTTTGCCGTGCTGTATTTTTTTCCTCCACACATTTTTCAAAGCGCCGCTAACAGAGCTGTTAAAATGTGCATCTCCTCTGTCATGGAGTGTGATGCCAAGTGTTATAAATGTCAAAGCATTTGTGAAGATGTGACAAGCAGTCAGTCAATAGCAGTCTGTCTTCAAAAGCAGGGCTGAGTACAGATGAGGCCAGACACACCTCTTGAGCAACGCTGATTTGCCACAATCAACACAACAGATACCTTCACTCCCTTTCGTTATAATTTACCATGTAAGAAATTTGAGTTTGATGATTTGGAGGAAATCTAAATTCTAATATCCGAAACCAGAGTGAAAAAATTCCCCTCCAGAGATAAAATTATTTGTGTTAAAAGATGTGTTTGTTTGAGACAATTTTATGTTACAATACAGAAAAGATGAGAGAACACAGTGTATGCATTTGTCAAGTAAAGCTTTAAAACTATAAAACAGACACATTTTCAGACAGATTTTGAGTATTTTTATGGGGGCACTCTTCAGTTGCTAAACGCAGCCTGGTCACCATCTTGGCTCATTTATCAACTATTTGGACGATACTAACTCATGGTGTCTCCAACAATAAGTGATTAGGAATTTGTTCTTGAATCAGTGGAATCAAGAGTGCCTTTTGAAGACTCTAACGCAACCTCATATCTAATCTGTAAAAGTTTTTTTTTTTTTTTTAATCATGTATGGGTGTATTGGGTATTGCAGTTTAACCACCCAGGTGAAATTACGGAGCGATTACTTCATAACAACATTCTTCTGTTCAGAGAAAAATGTCATGTGAGATACAGGTCAAATTTGTCATCTTAAATTCCCAGCCCCCCCTTCTTCCCCCATTCCATGATTATATTGCACCGTGAAAGGCTCGCAGGAAAACATTTTCTCACACTGTCTGTTCTCGCCCGCGGTGCTGGCGTGCGTCTCACCCCTCCGCCTCGTCAGAAAACCTCCTTACAGATGGCAGCCAGACAGATCGTCAGATAGACACGGCGGTCTGAGGAGGTGGATGGGAGACTAAGTGAAGCAGAGAAGAATAAAGGCCGCTGAAGGTCGCTATACCCGCCCCCACGCCACAGTTAAACATCAGGCTTTCAATGGACCGATGCTGAAATTCACTTCCCAACCAAACGCTACTTTGGCACAGTTTCTTCGATTAAAGGTGCCCATGTTGATCTGAAACTCCACTTAGAGAGAGGGGGATACGAAGGGACGGAAATACTAGACCTCATGCAGGTTAAAATAGGAAATGATGAACATACAAGCCAGGCTTGTGTAAAGGAAATCTAAGGTGCCCTAGTGTGTTGCCATGACAATCTTGCAGCATTGTTCCCATCTGGAGGTGTGTCTGGCCCTTTAGAGCCACCTACATGGACCAGCTGGTCTCAGTTGCTCTGAACTCAGATCCTGCTCTCCTAACGCTGGTTTATCTCCTGCGATTGTACAGAGTGTAAAGGTTTTGGGTTCCGTTTGTATAATTTAGCAAAACTTATTATACCTTGTTGCAAACATACCAGTCCTAATGTGTAGATGCTGCTACTAATATTGTCCATTCAGGTTTTTGTTCAGTATATTTTAGGTGAAGACACTGTACTACGGAATATATTGTCCAACACTGACGAAAAACTAGGTCTCTTCTTGTGTCTTCTTTCCCTTCGTTATACATCTGGCAAGTTTTTACAACACTTTTTCTTATTCATCTTGCTCTCGTCTGTATCCTCATGAGAGCACCTGTGAGCATATATTTGTCCTTCTCTTGGCTTGTCTTTGAGATGGTCTCTGTTCTTTCTGCTACCTCAGTCTGTCACGAGGACTTGTCTGTTGGGATCTTTTCAGGTGCCGAAAAGTCAGTCAGTTGCATAAAGCTGATTTGAAAATTCAAGCATATTCTGCCTGTTAAGTACCATTACAGCATTTTATAGCATTCCTGGGCCTTACAACTTTTTGAGGTCAGGTTGACTGGTTCGGAGGGGTTTTGATTGAAGTTAAACGCTGCAAAGATGATTAATCAGGCCTCGGGCCTCCCACTGGCGGTTCTCAAAGATGGTATCCTCTGATTGTTCGCTGACCGTTGCAATCTCCTCTCTCCTCTCAGAAATGTGTCAGATCTTGATTGTCCTGTCACTCAAAAGTGTGAAGTTGCCAGAGATGCACTGTGATGCTGGTGCATTGCTGCATGTGGCGGGGTAGGGTCACACATCCCCCTTCACCACTTCTGTAAACGTTGTTTGATTTTATTGTCACTTTCTTTGATGAAAAGTCATAAACCCCTTCCTTCCCTTCACCTTTAGCCCCCAACTATGTGTCATCCTCTCAGCATCTTTGGTCAGTGGAGCGTGAGCGCTGTGGGGCTGACAGACCCTCATTTATCCCAGGAGAGATGGGGTGTTCCTGGGCAGCTCCAGGTCCTTCACTTCTCATCAGGCCTCCTCATAAACCAAACTGCTGCCTCTCCGTGTCGTACCCACTAGCCAGAGGCCTCTATTTTTAATTGTATTATATCTTTTCACAGAGGCTTTGCTATGCTCTCGTCTGATGAGGAACTTGCAGATTATTTTAGACAGGGCTTGAGGTTCTTTCAGCAACAAGGGGGTTATTATCCTCTGCAATATTCAGTCTTTTTAGAGGGGGAAAAAAAAAAACACTGACATACCACATATAGAGTATGTTTGGCAGTTCATGAACTCTCCAGTATTTTAAAGGTTTGGCCATTAATGTTGTATGATCACTCTGATTTTCTGTTCAGGCTAACGGGCTCAGCCTTGACTTTTGGTTTCTGTGTTAAAAAACAGAAAAACAACACACAAAAAAATCAGCTGTTGAGCGGGGTTGTGTTTTGTTGAAATTGACAGTGTATTTCTGTGATCCCTTTGTAGCTACATCTCGCCGTCTCTCGCTGTCTTTGACGACCATGCACCTTCTCTATAACCTTTGAGTTGTGAAGTCTACACTACATGCAGATAACCACATCAGCCAGTGTATTTATAGTCAAGCTGAAGAGCAACACTAGCTCATGAGTATGATCGATAGTCAGGTCAGACAGACCGGCACTTGCTGAGCGGATATTGGAGTTGAGTCCTCAGACAGGAAGTTTGGCAGGTGAGATAAATATTCTCAAATAGAACGGAAGATTAAATGTCATGTAGACAGTTCCTACAGTAGGAACTTTTTTGTGGGAGACCTCACACTCATCTGGCAGAAGCTGACTCATGAAAGCAAGAACATTACTTAAAAGGGTAATTGAAAAGCCTTTTTCATTGTTTTTGACTGATTCTGTACATAATTTTCAGCCAAATACTTTTTCAGTGCTTTATAAACAGCAAGGATTGTAAATCTGAATAACTCTTAGCAGGGGAGGCTCATGCAGAGCTCACTTAATGACCCACCTCATTGGTCCTCTAGAGATCGAACTCACAAGACTTACACTGTTGCCTTCCCAAATGTCATAAATAAGGAACGCTGCTCACTAAAAACAGATAGGAGAGCTTTGACTGAATCCACATAGGGAAAAGTAACGCTGAGTGTTTATTCTTTCTTTCAGTCTTTGATGACGTTTTCCATCTTGGTGTGTTTTGGTGTGCAAAAATGTAAAGAAAAAAAACTTACAACACAGAATACCTCAGAAAAGAAATCCATGTAACCTTGACAACCTCTGTATATTGTCAGATCCTGTCCATCACCACTTATCCTCTTGGCACTTTCATCTTCCGTCCTTTCTCTTTGATTTGTCTTTTGCCATGCAGTGCGTAGCACCCAGTGGAGGTTCCATAGCTTTTTACTCCAACTTGTGAACATTCTTGGTCTCAAACCTTTCGCAGCCCACTTGGCGTTCCCCAGATGTTTTCAATACAATTGAATATATTGCTACTTCCTAACAGCTCGAATAGATTCTCAGAAAGTATTCTTTGAATTCCTGCAAGAAAATAGGGCTTCATCAAAACAAAAAAATCTCCTGTCTTTTGTTTTTAAAAGTGGGTTTGGGGAAAGAATGATGGCCAAAATGTGTAACACTTGAAACTACACATTCCCCACCTTGTTCCTTTTGCATACCTCTTTATCTACTTATTTACTCTTTATTGTTGTTAAAAACTGAATGTAAAAAAACGCAAACACAACTAACCTCTAATTTAACTATACATATTTAAGAATAAAATACTCTATATGTGCACATAGATATACCTATACAAACCCCACACAGTCACAAACACAAATGCATATGTATATAAAAATCTTTAATGTCATATACTTTTATCTTGAAAAGGAAGAGGATGAGCCTTTTCCATTGATGATTCAGGGAAACAATACAGAAGTCCAGTGCAGTATGTTAGGTGAAATCACTCCCACTCTGTCGCTTTTGGTGTTAGTTTTCTTACTCTGTCTTGCTTGTTATTTCCCCATGATGTAGCATAGGGCAAAGGGGCAGGGCGACTTGAGTTTTTTGTTAACAGAAGAAGTAGTGTAACTAGGCTCTTGTGTAGTTGTAGTCTTTTCAAGCCTGATTCTGTGAAATGGGGACGGGGGTGTGGGGTGGGTGGTTTGGTCGGTGGGTGGGTGGGTGGGTGGTTGGGGAGGTTTTCTAGTGCGGACCCTGTAAAGACAGTATATTTATGAAGATGACTTGGATGCGAAAGTCTCATCGGGGAGGTTGAAGGGCTGGGGATAAGGTGTCTTTCGGATGGTTGTATATAGAACTGCTTTACCCATCAACCCTTACCTGCCTTTTTCACAGGTAGGGTGGGACTGTATACTGAAGGCACTGAGGAGTAACAGTTTGTGTGTTTTTATGTCTTGAAAAGTAAAGACTGTTTTAAATGAAGGAAGTGGAGGGGTTCTCTACCCCGCAGACAGTGAAGTCTCCCTTGTGCTTTGCTGGGAGTGAAAGACGGTTTCATGGTGACCCTCTTGGTATTTTTGCATGCTGGTGTACATACCCCTGTATCAGTCCTTTTGTGTGAAGAGGCTGGTTAATCCAAAAGCGCTTTCCCATTTTTTTTTTTTTTTTTTTTTGTATTAATCTGATGTTGTCCGCAGGACAAATTCTGATGTTTTGAATATAAAATATTGCCCCTAAGAAAAAAAATCCCTTTCCTAAGAAGGAGGTGCACCTAAGGTGTTTGTTTGTCACTGCAACAGCTTTCGTAGTGGTTTTTGGCTAATGCTCTTTTGCAATCATTTGTTTTCTTGTGTAACAAAATAAAAAAGTATGTATGACTGTGAAGGTGTGTGGCTGTGTAAGAAATAATGTGACAAGCTTGCTCTGTTTGATTTTCATTTTCCTCTTTTTTTTCCTTCAACCATATTTTAGCTTCAGAACTGTTTTTAGGAACATTAATCTACTTGTGCTCTTATGGCAACTCAATAGATCAGAACGTATCCTGGCTGTCTCTAGGAAAAGATGCCTCTCTCTGGGATCCTAAAAGACCCAAATTACATTACCCAGACACCCTCAGGGACCCCAGACAACACTGCTCTCACTCTTATTCAGGTACTTTATCTACACTGAGGCCTAGCAGTGATCAGCCTATATGGTTTATTTTCATTAGATAAACAGCCAAAATCATGAAAGATAGGAAGCAGTTTTTCTTGCCCTCAGAGTTTTGTGTTCTACTCAAGGAATTACTTCTTATTTTCTATCCTTTAGCTGTCTTATCTAAATTTTGTCAGTCTCAAATATTTTTTGTTTTGACTATCAATCTTCTCCGTTTCTTTTTAAGTTTGTGCCGATGTCATGGATTCTGGAAGTCTCCTGTAGATTTTAGAGTCAGTTTTTCATTAAAAAGTAGGCATGCAAAAGCATTTATTTATTGGCCTGGTCTGGAGAATAGGATTGTATTATGGATGTTGTACCCTTTACAACAGTCACATCAGTAATTTTTTGGTGAGAAATCTTTAAAAAAAAAATAGGTTGTATTTCATGTTGTAAGAGCTCTTAAGATTACTTTTTACATTCCTGATGTTGGTTTTGGTAGTAACCTGATCTTGTTGTGATAGACATAGCTCTGATTGGTTTGAAAACGGCTTGTGATATTTTGGGTAGATGTAAGAAGTGTAGTCCAGGGGTTTGGATTGAACAACAAACCCCTTCTTTTCTTTGGTCTTGATTTTTGTCCTGCTGAGGTTTCTAACGTTTCATAATCTCACCTCGGTTCTTAACGGGTGGCTGGACGCCCTGCGGCAGGGCCTGCTGGGCTTTTTTCCTGTTTTCCACTGAGACTTTTTTTTGGGTTTGACGATATACCTCATTCCTTCAGTTCAGCGGGCCCTCAGGGGCGCTGTGCCGATGCTCAGGACGCTCAAGCCCCCTTTCACGGTTTGGTCCGACCTGGACTGTCCTCTTACAAACACATATAAACACACATGCATACACCTACGCACTTACACACAAGTTCTCCAAATACCCCAGTGGACCTCATTTTTAAATATCTACTGTTTACAGTTTGACAAAAAAATTGTATAATTTAAAAAATATTTTTCTCATATTGTAGTTTTATTTATGTACAATATTTTTTTTGTTGTTTTCGTCTTATTTTGTACCTTGTGAATTGGACTTTTATTCTTCTAGACTTATATTATTGATGTCCATGTAAATGAGCACTTAACAAGGATCACAATAATTTGTTTTAGTTTGATTGACACACGGTTTTATTTTGTATTTTCTCTCCCTGTTTTGAATGCAAAATCAGATTTTCTGTTTGGGCTAATGAATAATGAATTGTTTCATAATGTCTGTGATTTTTTTTTGGACAAAAAGATGAAAGATGATTATTTGATTTCCTACATTTCTTTTTTTAAACTTCATTTTGCATTGAACATCAGGCGACGCTGATTAGATCTGTCTTTGTGCATGTGTAAAATATTTTACTGGTTATGTTATATTCAATTTGGTAAAAAAAATTGAAAAAATAAAATTGACATTTTTGCCACACATTTCAGCTGTAATGTTGTGTAAGGTAGTATTCACTGGATGCTAGAACCTTCTTTTCAAAACCACTATTCTTCTAATAAATTTTGTTGTGAAAATAACGTCTTGTTTGAGATCTTTTCTCGCTTGTATAACTTCCTGCTTCTATTATATGAACACTCTAAAGCTGCATGTGAGGGTTTACAGAGTGTATACTAATAAGAGGGGCCAGACCCAATATTGACCCCTGACCAAAGTACCACAGTACTAACAAATTCCACTCATCACAATGTAGAAAAAAAAACAATTCATGTAAGTTAAGTGAAAGTTAGTGCCAGAATCATCCAGAATGCCGCAGCTCGACTGGTCTTTAACCTCTTAAATTCACTCCCACTACTCCGCTCCTCCTCCTCTGCTCCCTTCACTGGTTACCAGTAGCTGCCCGCATCCATTTCCAAACATTGGTACTTGCGTACCGTGCTGTGAACAGATCGGGTCCAGTCTACATCCAGGACATGGTCCAACCCTACATCCCAGCCCGCTCCCTCCGCTCTGCATCGGCCAATCGGCTTGTTGCTCCTCACTGAGCTAAACACTCTACTAAATCACGACTGTTTGCCGTCCTGGCTCCTAAATGGTGGAATGAGCTCCCCAACGACATCAGGACAGCAGGAAGTCTGTACATCTTCCGCCGCAAACTAAAAACACACCTCTTCAGACTTTACCTTGAATAGGTAGCACTTTAGTAGCACTTAAAATGGCACTTACTGATGGCACTTTGTAGTTTGGCTTTCTTGAAGAAAATTGTACTTTCTTGATTCTTGTTGTTCTGGGTCTGAAACCTCATGGTTGAAATGCACTTATTGTAAGTCGTTTTGGATAAAAGCGTCAGATAAATGAAATGTAATGTAAAGACCTGGATCCCGAAGCGTGGACCCAGTCAGAGTGGTAAGTTATTGATTCATTAACACAAAAACTTTGCATGAGAACGTAGAGTAATGGCTGACAGTGAACTTTAGATCCATGTTTTACTCTGTCCACAGTCTGAGATAAATAGGCCTGTTACTTTACTGTAAAGTCAAATTTTGAAACCTTGGGCTCTATCTTACACATTGTGTGTATTTTCACAAAGCATGCAATTGCCTTCTCTAGTTTCACACCACCACCACGGTAGTCATTTCCCCGTCCAGATCACACTGTTTACAGTAAAAAGCAAATGTACCGGCACCAATCTGAGCGGCCATTGATGTGTTAGGCTCAAAACCAGCAGTGTTCAGGCACTTTGCTGGCGCACAGTGATCCTGAAGCTATGACAACTGATTGTGTGATTGACCAACATAAACCTTTTCTTCAGTCAGCGGCGCAGTGTTTTTTACTGTTATTCTCAGGCTGCAATGTTATGATGATAATTTGCACCCACAACGGTGGGTGTTACACACACATGGACACGCAACAGCTCACAAACCAAAAAGAGAAAAAGATCACAATGTGAAATATTATTATTGTGTACTGCTCCATCAGATCTGTTTCCTCTGCAGAGAAGCATTCTTTCCAGCTACTTGGCCATTAGACAGCCATCTGCTAAGATGCAAACTCACCTGGCTTTTAAATAGAATGGGGTTGACACTGATTAGTTTCAGGGATGGGCATCTTAAGCAAAATTACTATTCAGTATCTGGAAACTATTTGACTATTGTTCAAACACCACCACAGCACACATGCAAGCAAAGACAGAGAGAGAGAGAAACCCATTCATGCCACTAACTTTTAAAAAAAATGCCATCAAACTTAGAAAACCCTTTTTTTTTAACTTTGATTAAGAAGGTTGTTGTTTTCTCTGCAAACATGAACATGAACACTAACATGAAACAAACTTTGTCTGGTGACAAAGCAAGCCATTTCTCCTGTTTGCATCTAATCTCACTGTGCCAGATATGATTTAATGGCACCTGGTGGTCATGTTTTCTTCTTCTTTTGTTGCTTAGCGGCGGTTGGAAAAAAGCTTTAATGTGCATTATTACCATTAATAAACTAGGACCCATCCCTAATTGGTTTATTTTATGTTATGCCCAAAACACACCTATGATTAATCAAGACACGAAGCACCACTCGTTAAAACCCTGTGCTCAGATTACCATTTAACTAGCAACAATGGTTCTGGACACCCCTTCCCCAAATACACCTGACATGCTCTAGAAATTGTGTGCTTCGAATTTAGCCCTGTCATTTTGACCAGATTAAAAGGCTATTTGTTAGCAGTCAAAAACTAAATATGTTATCAGGCATCGCTTTAAAAAAAAAAAAAGTCAAGCTCAAACAAATGTATTCTTACTTCATTCAAATTAGGCTACTTGGGTTGCAAACAGGGCGATGATGCCCTCTTTACATGTTGACTTATAAAACGCTCCTCTTCCTGCCCTCTGCTGCAATGCACACAGTCTTATTTTCTGTTTACTGACACATTTAAAATCTCTTCTTGTGTCACCGGGTTTCACTTCAGTGTATTTTAGCCAGTAGTGTTTAGGTATACTTCAACCAATGAGATTATTTCGAACAGCAGACTAGCTCTGCCTCTAAGGAACTAAAACTCCAATTGAACCTTTATTCTCTCTCCAGTTCACCTCTCATTCTGCTCTCTAAATTCCTCTCTCTCTCACTCTCTTTCACTCTGGTTTTCTCTGCTGCAGGGCATGAGGAAAGAAGCCTCTGCGGTAGAGGGAGGCAGAAAAAGACAAATAACTTTTCAGGGCACAGGAAGTAGGTCATCCTCCTATCAAATATTTATTTCTCACACTGTGCCTAAGGCTCAAAAAGGGCTCCCTCTTTAAATACTCTATCTATGTGTGTGTATATGTGTGCGTGCAGTGTGTGCATGTGTGTGTAGTCCTACTTTGCTCATTTGCACATATATGTGTCTGACTGAATAAGTACACATCTGTGATGTGAATATTTGGAGGTTCCGCTCTTTTTGGGAGATCTGACCTCATTTTTTTCATCCAGTCTTCTTTTTCATTAAACAGATATTAAGCTTTACACCAGCACACCATGCATCTACATTCATTTTTGATAAATTTCGCAATGCATGGGGAATTAAGTGCTCCAAATTGGGGAAATTAAATTGAAAATAGGGGTTAATACCTAACCTGCAGGGGGGTTTGTTGTATTCTATGGCTTTCGTCTGCAGACACAAAGCGTACAGTAGAATTCTAATTTTATACGTGACATTTTGATGCATCTTCTATCCTGAAAAGTATCACAAAATGCAGATATACTTGAGCGCCTACTTTCTCCCTACAGCAAAGGTCTCCAACCAGTAGCTCGCCAGCTACTGGTTGAGTATGTGTGTGCTGAGTATCAGTTTGTTATAAGATTACCTTATTCAGCTGGTTAGGTGGAGCTCAGCTATGTGAATAATGTTACTGCATTGTTACTGCATTTTGTTAAAATAGCTCTCAGAGGGAAAACGGTTGCAGACCTCTGTTCTACAGCAAGAAATCTCCCCAAAGAGCTATAATGCAATTTCCCAAAATAATGACAAACATGTCTTCATTTCTTAATGAAGACATAGCAGTCTGCTGTTGCACACATTTTTATTTATTTATTTTTATTTTATACACTTTATTAATCCCCGAGGGGAAATTTCTTCACTACAGCAGGGGGTCTCTCAGGGGGGAGCTGCTGCAGCAGGCTGCCACTAGCGCGGCGCCAGGTAACCTGACCTGAGGTGCATGTTTTTTTTTGGATGATGGGAGGAAGCCGGAGAACCCGGAGAGAACCCACGCAAGCACAGGGAGAACATGCAAACTCTGCACAGAAAGGCCCAGGACCGGATTCGAACCCGGAACCTTTTTTGCTGTGAGGTGACAGTGCTAACCACTGCACCACCGTGCCACCCAAATAGCCATGTAGTCAACGGTCACGTCAAAACCAAGGTATGTGCACTTCTACTTAAATCTGTAGTGTAAAAATCCTTAATCTGATATGTGTTTGATTTGTGAGAAAGCAACATCAGTCTAAAATCTCAAAACAAATTAACAAAGTTTATTTTACCAGCTTTGTTTTATTAAGATTACAGCATTTTCTTGATTAAAAGAAGCATACAAATATGTGAGCTATAGAAATAATGTTTTTATTCAGATCAACATTAAAGACTTTCCTGAAGAAAGAGTAACACAATTATTTGTGTTAAATTATTTTGCAACAACTTTGATAATTGAGAAATAGGTTATTTTTTTACCAATAAAAATTGTTTTTGAAAACTTGTTCTTAAATATACATAGTTATAAAGTAACATTTTGGGGTTATTGACTTTTATTAAGACAAAACAGTGAATCAACGATGCTACCAGTGATTATATTCGTAAGTTGAGGCTAGTATTTGCAAACATTTACAAATACAAGAAGCATAACTTGAAGCATGAATGTTTGAAGCATTTGACTTTTTTACATCTATTGATCTATTAATAACAAATGAAACTACAATATGTGAGAAGACAGTTAAAAATGGCCATCACAATTTCTTATTTTAATTTTTCAAGATTTCTGGTTTTCTCTGACTATCGGTCTGAAATATACTGAAATATATTTATTTTACACTAATGTTTTGTTTTTAAGTTACAAACAATTGTATTGAATTGTCAAGATTATTGTCTATTCATTTTATGTTGATGAATAATGAGTTATTTGGCAGATTTTTTTTTTCTGTACTATGGCTGACAGGATACTGGAGAGAAGAAGCAGATATTTCATTTGTAGCATTTAAACTGCTTTCTATTGTGAGATGATGGAGCAGAAGTGCGGCAGTAGCAACCTTGTAATAAAAAACTTTAATAGCTGCTATTGTGCCCTCTAGTCTAGGCCATCACTGAAATGTGAAGTAAGGAAATGTACAAGTACAAACATTTGATACCACTCCTCCTTCCAACCTTCACTCCCGAGACGTGAATGCATTTTCATCCACTGGGTCTGTTTTTCATATAGACTGACTGCTGTGAAAATGTCACAGGCCCCATCAGAAAGCCCCTCCTGCTGTGGTGTGTGGTGGTTTGGCCCAGCAAGGCTACCCATTACTGATTAATGGAACCACATCAGCTCCATTCAATTAAAACTCAGCGCCAGCCCCATGCGGCCATCTCCCCAGGCTTGTCTGAGCTGCGTTTTGCTGCGACATGCCGAGGTCGCCGGCTACTAACAAGCTCCAATACAGAAACTAAAGTGTAGTAGAGGGTGAAGCACCATCACTCACATTACTGTTAACTTATTTTTTCTACCATGTGTCGGATCCTCGTTTTGAATGGTGTTTTATGCCTGGTCTGCAGTACTTTGACTTTTCAATGGTTATGAAAGACAAAATACAAATAAACTTGACTTTTGCCCATGAGATGAATTAATAATATCGTGCTCCAGAGGCCATTGCAGGTCCACAAATAATTCCTCAATTAGTTAATTAACAAAAAGTTAATAATGCAAAAGAAATTCAGGAAAAAAATCTTTACATTCTCAATGCTTTGTCTGCTTTTCTCTCTATTTTCATCATAATGTGAATATACTGTATTTGGGTTTTAGAATGATGACTGGATAAAACAATTTTAAGACTTCACCGTCGGCTCTGGGCATGCGATTACATGATCTTTTCACGCAAATATTACACTGGTCGTTTCTACGTTTGACTACAGTGACTGAGGATTAGGTGAGGTTTATTTAAGAGATAGGGCAGAGTACTGAACTTTGATCCTTTCATGGCACTGGCTAAATTGTTTGGATTTTACCGCGAATCATAAGATGCTGTTTCATTTGATATCAAATTTTGATATCAAAGGAGTAAATCTCATCAGCATGACATTAGGCTTTCATTCTCTGTGTACCAAATGGTGATCTAAGACCTTGCCAACTTTCTCTTCTTTTTCATTTTCATAATCTATCGATTCATGGATTTTCCTTGATCAGGAGAGCTGAGGAAATTGTCTCAGTTCATATCAGTAGATTTCTCATGAGACTCTTCAGCAATACTATCAGGACTAGTGAAAAACTGACTCCCACTTCTGGAATTTAAATTCCAAACCAAATTGGTTTGATCCTGTATATGAAAATGACTAAAGGTGAGAATGTACACTGATGAATGCACACCACTATTCAATAGCGTCCGTTTAACTCAGAGTTCAGTTAAAAGTCCTTCTTTTTTTGTGGCCTTTCTGGCAATTCTCTCCCTTTCGGCAACCCTGACTCTTAAAAGGGATGGAGACCCACAATCTAAAGAGGCTCCTCTCTTCTCCTCTCTGTGACAAACATGAGCCAGCATCACCAGGCTAACAGCCCCAATACCCTCTTGTCTCTGGTATGTCTGATGTAGCCTTGTGCTGCTTTTGTTGTTTTATTGTACCTGGTGAAAAAAACAAACAAACTCATTCTTAACTCATTCTTCGCATGTGGGGGTGATACAAAGAATGCACTTACCTTCCTACCAGATCCTAGAATGAGGTAAAGTCATAATATTTGGCTGTCTGCAGCTGATACAGCTTCACTGCACTGCTTGTGTGTCTGCTGCACTTTGCCATACCCCTGCCAATATCAGTGGCACCGCACTTTATTTGATATTTAATTCAACAATGATTTCTTTGAGCCCAAACCAGGATCTTTTCCTTAACGAGAGACATCTTATTTTTAAGCAAGACAAAACGTGACACTGACTCAATGTCCGATAGTGATCTGATGGATGTATTTTACGCTTTTGTGTGATACCAGGTTGGTTCACAATTTTTTTCTGTTGTTCCAAAAAAGCCAATGTTTTTTTTTATATTTTCAAAAGTATTATTAACAGAGAAACCTTTCAATGACATATGTAAAAAAAAAAAAATTTAAATTAAAAAAAAACAAAAACACGATGAAAGAGAAAACCATGACATAAAACTGAATACAGAAAATGTAAGCCTTCCTTTTACATGTGGTTCTTTCAATCTGCTTCAGTGTAGGAAGAGAAATGAGGACAAAACAGCTTTAGTCTGCAGCCTTCATAACTGTACACAGTGAGACTGAAACACATCCAGATACCTGACAACCTCCATCAAACCTCTGATTGCATACCTCCAGCTCCTCTGCAATGTGTCCATGACACACACCAAAAAAATTCTCTTTATTTTCAGAACTAAATGAAAATATCTCAATCGCAGCTTAATTTGACACTGAAGAATGAGAGAGCAAGTGTTCAACAAGGTCACATCTAATTGAAATTGATTGAAACATGGTTCTATAGGGGACTGATATACCAATCTTTTTAGTATTACTCTTTCTTTCTCTTTTCTGTAACAGGAACTCCTCCCAGGTCACCTTGGTAGTTTCAACTCCTTCTTTTAGCTACTGCCTGAAATATTCAGTTTGCCTCTGGCGGTTTCAATCCCCTTCCCCCACCTTTTTTCAGCTTTCACTCAACCCCGCAACCTTCTTTCCCAACTTATTTTCTCCTACACCCTTCTTTCTTCTGTTCATCCTCTTACTTTTACTTTACATCCCTTATAATTTTGTTTGCCTTCATCTCCACCTTCTTCTTATTCCTCTCTTTTTCCTTGTGTTTCTGTGTGTGTGTGTGTGTGTGTGTGTGTGTGTGTGTGTGTGTGTGTGTGTGTGTGTGTGTGTGTGTGTGTGTGTGTGTGTGTGTGTGTGTGTGTGTGTGTGTGTGTGTGTGTGTGTGTGTGTGTGTGTGTGTGTGTGTGTGTGTGTGTGTGTGTGGATCCAATTCCAATGAGCACCTGGAGACCACTAACCATGATCATATCAATAAAAGGACATCTGCTCTATAACAAAAAAGACTGGCATAGGAGAAGAGGAGAGGAGGAAAAGATGAGTCGGTGTGTATATGTGGATGGAGAGAGTAAAAGGTAAAAGAGGTGGAGGAGAAGAAGGGAGGTGGGGATTGAACAAAGAAGAGGGCATAGGGAAATCAGAGGGGATGATAGAGGAGGTGAGATATGAAGAAAAGATAGCAGGAGATAACTAAAAGAAAGGAGATGGAGAGTGTGTTGTGGAGAAGAACAGAGGAGAGAAGGGAAGGGAAAGTGAGTGATGAACTAGAGAAAAGAGTTGGAAAGAAGGATGAAAAAGGATAGAAAGAGGTGGCAGGCATGGAATACATGAGCATTTGAATTATTTTCTTGTCATTGTACTGGCATACCATCTATCTATCCATCTGCCTACCTACCTACCTACCTACCTACCTACCTACCTACCTATCTATCTATCTATCTATCTATCTATCTATCTATCTATCTATCTATCTATCTATCTATCTATCTATCTATCTATCTGTCTATCTGTCTGTCTATCTATCTGTCTATCTATCTATCTATCTATCTATCTGTCTGTCTGTCTGTCTGTCTGTCTGTCTGTCTGTCTGTCTGTCTGTCTGTCTGTCTGTCTGTCTGTCTGTCTGTCTGTCTGTCTGTCTGTCTGTCTGTCTGTCTGTCTGTCTGTCTGTCTATCTATCTATCTATCTATCTATCTATCTATCTATCTATCTATCTATCTATCTATCTATCTATCTATCTATCTATCTATCTATCTATCTATCTATCTATCTAATTGTATCTGTCTCTTTCTCTCTGGTTCCATATAAAGTATAAAGGTATAAAGTGTTTTTTCTAAATATAAAAGTTGTATGCATACAGTCTACATATTGCTTCATATACACCCTGTCATATTCCAGAGGAATTGGATTATTCTTTAGAGTTCAAGACATGAATATGGGATATTGCGCGGGCGTTTTTTAACACAGTCTTAATATTGCAGAGGGGGATGACAAGTATTGTTCTTGTGGGAGTACATTCAGTGCAGAGTTCAGTGGTGTCGATTGGGGGCTTTTTAGTGCAGAGTTTAGTGTGGTGATGGCTGTGAGGTAGAAACTGTTCATTAATCTGGTGGTATGTGTTCTGATGGACCCATAGTGCTTTCCTGAGGGTGGAAAGGCAAACAAGTGGTAGGCAGGGTGGGATGCATTTTTTTTTTTTTTTTTTTTTTTTTTTAATTTAAATGCTGGATGATTTCCGCTGGCAACAGGAGCTGGACATGTCTTCCAGAGCAGGCAGATGTGTGTTGGTGACCCTCTGCAGAGCCAGAACTGTTTCCATACCACACAAGGATCCCATATGTCAGGACAATGTCAATAGAGCAGCAGTAGAAGGTCACTAGATGTTGTGGCAGGTTGACTTTCTAAAGTATCCTTCGGAAGTAAAGCAGCTGTTGTGGCTTCTCAATCAGAGAGCTGATGTTGAATGATCTTTTAAGATATTCAGAGATGTGGGTGCCCAGGAACTGGAAACTGGAGACTCTATCCACTCTTTCTCCATTTATTCAGTGAGTGATAATCACCATGTGGGAAGAATTGAAAACAAAAGTGTGAAGAAAAATGTATACAATTATTAATAAGAGACAAAAGAAAGAGCAAATAGATTAATGAAAACATGGGAAAAGAAAAACATAAAAGAAATCAAGAGAAAAAATACATAATGAGGGGAGAAAGGTGGAATCAAAAAAGCAAGGGAGAAATAAAAAGGAGAATTTGAAAAGAGAGGAAGAGACAGCAAATGAAGAAAACAACAAAAAGTGTTGGAGAAAGAGATAAACTTCAAGGTGAAAAGACAACTGAAATAATATGGAAAATGCGAGATTAGAAAGAAAAGCAGAGAGAAAAGAAGAATATGAGGGGAGGAAGGTGAGTAACAAAAAAGAAGAGGGATTAGGTGGAGAAAACTGAACAAGAGTTTACTCACTGGAAGACAGAATGTGTGAGGAGGACAGAGTGATGTGAAAGATGAGGAGAAATAAGAAGAGAGTGGGGCAAAAGGGGCAAGGACATCAGAGAGGAGACAGAAAATAAAAACAAGGAGAAGTGGATGAAGAGTGGAGAGAAAAATGAAATCTAAGAGTAAGAAGAGCTCAGAGGATGAATCAATAAAAGAGGAGGGAGGATGTGAAACAGAAGAGGAAATGAGAGGACGAGGCAAAATAAGATGTCAGAAAACAAGAGGACAGGAGATGAGAAAAAAGAAATGAGGAAACAGCAGGAGAGGAAGAGGAGGAGGCAAAAGCAGGAGGGGAAAATAAGAGGATGAGTGACAAGGTAACAAGAGAGAAGAGGAAACAACAGGAGCGACCCAGTATCATCATGTTACACCCATTAGTCCACTGCAGCATACTGTGTCAGTGTTTTGCCACACTGAGCCGTCAGAAACCACGTACAGTTTTTAGGATTACAGGTTTAGGAAATCATGTGATATAGGCTCAAAAACTACTTGGTTGGGCTTTGATTGTTTGGAGAAAAGAGTTTGCTGAGAAAGAGCCATGTGTTTTTTCAGAAATTCTTATTCTGGTCCCTGTTGAAAGTCTTGGTTTTGATCCAGCAAACCTTCCCAACCTCCTTTATGAAACTGGAGGACTTTCTGTCTGTCACATGATCTTCTTCTTTGACCGTGGTGATACATTGTACTTTTCAAGCTGAGGCCAGCCAAAACATAATGCTGACACAATTTCCTCTGACAGGTGTATTGCACACTTTTGCATGACAGCGGGCTGACAGGAGAAAGAAGGGGGCAAGAGATGGGAGGAAGCTAGCGATTAGGAAATAAGAGTGGCAAAAAAGAGGAGAGGAGACAATATAATAACAGAGGGTAGAGGAAGCAAAATTTGAAGAGAGAAAACAAGATGTGAAAAAAAGGTAACAAGAAAGAAGAGGAGAAACAACAGGAGAGGGAAGATGAGGAGTAGCTCAAAAATAGCAAAGAAGGCAAACTAAGAGGAGAGGAAACAAGAGAATTTGAAATGAACGGAAACAAGACAAGAGAAAAGGAAACAGAAGAGGAGAGGAAACAACAGGAAGAACGGGAAGAGGCAAAAGGAGAGGAATTGAGGAAAGAGAGGATGGAAAGACATGAAACAGAAGTGGGAAAACCAGAAAGAGAGAGAGAAGAGGAAACAAGAAGAAAGGACATGAGTGGAAAGGAAACAGGAGAAAAGGAAGGAAGCAAGTGTGTGTGTGTGTGTGTGTGTGTGTGTGTGTGTGTGTGTGTGTGTGTGTGTGTGTGTGTGTGTGTGTGTGTGTGTGTGTGTGTGTGTGTGTGTGTGTGTGTGTGCGTGTGTGTGTTGTACAGATCTTTTCTGCAAGCATGAACAATGCACTGCCCCCTGCAGGGAGCATCAAAACATGAGCGCTGTTTGATTACTAAACATCATTCAAATGATTCATTAAATACAAGAAATGTACTTTCAAAAGTGAAACAAACAAATACAATCCTTAAAAAAGGTCAGTAAGTTTTAATACAGCTGAGCATCATGGCTCATTTTTGACATACTTCTTGAAACATTTTGACCTGCTCTGAAAATAATCAAATATGAATCCATTAAACATTCATGACCAGATGAGCAATAATCAAAAGCAAAAATATTTGATGCAATTTGATTTTTGGCAGCAGTTGAGGAAAAATAACCTTTTTTTGTAACACAACATCTATACAAGTCCAAGTCAAAACATATAAAACAATTTAAAACATGAAAACTCTGGATTTTGGGTGCCATGAAAAGTTAACTTTTTTTTAGGACTTTACTGCATCATAAAATGTTTGAAAATCCTGAACAAAGTCAGAGCTGCTCGTGATTTATCAAAATAAGATGCAAAGAAACTAATGTTGTAGTATTGTCCAGAAGTTTTCTGCTATTGGGAAGAAATTATCAATGTTTTGTTAACTATGTTAAATTAAACATTTCTGAAAGGTCCAGTTATGAGTTTACTGGGTTTGAAGTGTCCATTATTGTCAACAAAGAAGTGATCAAAAAAGCAGCGTGACTTTCACAAAAACCCGAAACTAATCAGTTTGTGCCAAATTGGAGGGAATTCCCTCAAAGTGTTGGGGCGATATCGTGAGAATAGGATGGGCGGACGCTAAACAAACAGATGTGTAAAGACACTGTTGTTGGTGCAGAAGCATAAACACACAAGGGCCAGATTATAGAGGGGAGAGAACACAAATAAAATATGCCATAATGTCAAATAAAGTCAGGTAAACTTTGACAACTAACCTCAGACTCTACACTACCTTTGATGGCCTGAACTGGACTGGTCCTAGCAACATGTCAATCAATGTGTTCAATGGTGATACATTATTGACATACTGACACCAGGATTGTATTTACTTTCTTCATGAAGCCAGTCACCTCATGACTGTTTGACTTCTATATGTAAGTCTTCAACAGGACCAGACTTCTTCTATACTACATTTTCCAACTCAGCAAACACATTGAAGTCCCCGTGGAGATAACGGCTAACTCTAGGAGATGTGGTTTTTATTAATAAAGTATGTGTGAGATGGCTAGATTAAGAGGTGAGGAAGACAGTTTGAAGCTTTATTAAAGGCTTTTTGGTTCCCCTTTGTTTTGCTAAACCACCTGCCACGCATAAGGTCATTTATGTTTATCGTACATGTCACAGCCAAATGTTTGTTGTATTAGTGACCATCGCTGATGCTTTGTGTTTGAAAACTTCTTTATTGAACGAATTCCTTTTTAGAGGCATATATGTTTCCCGTATGAATGTTTTGCCAACAAAATAATTCTTCTTTCAAAGAATTCACAGTCACTGAGTTACGATGTGAAGAGACACTGGTAGACAAAAACAAAATAAAAAAAGATCTTATTCTTTCAGTGTGGGGACAAAGATTTCAGTTATTCTGTATATGATCAGTTATAGCTGACAATCATGTTCATTGTAGCATGTGTATATTTTTTGGTTCTTTGTGTGCAGCAGATTGTCAGCGTGAAGAGATGTGGAGGCTTTATTAGAATTGGGGGTTGGGAAGGTGCTGCTGCCATGATTTTATCCTCCTTTAAAGACCCACTGAGAGAGGAGAGGAGAGGAGAGGAGAGGAGAGGAGAGGAGAGGAGAGGAGAGGAGAGGAGAGGAGAGGAGAGGAGAGGAGAGGAGAGGAGAGGAGAGGAGAGGAGAGGAGAGGAGAGGAGAGGAGAGGGGGAAGGGGTAAAAAATGGCGGTGAAGAAAGGTTGGGGGGGGGCTGGTTTGCAGAGGTAGAGGTGGGGGCAATGGAAAGATGCAGCAGCTTTCACTGGAGAGTGTGTGTTGGGGGAGGTGGGACTCTGTCAAAGCCGATGGGGGTATATATTATGTTTTATGGTTACGGAGGGATGCATAAATCACTGTTTCATTAAACAGCTTCAGTCTCTGAGCACTGCCCCCCTCCCAGCGGGACATCCCTCTTTCTCTCTTTCTTCTTGAACCATCCTTCTTTACTTTGTCCTCCATCCTTTTTCTGCTCACACCAACTGCCTGGTCAAAAACCAGCCTCCCATCCTTCTCCATCACTCCACCGACCTCTCCAACCCTCTTTCACTCCCTCTCTTCCCTTTCTCAATGAGCTGCCATCACCCATTGACTCAGCCTGGACGGACGCTAGATAACCCCACACAATGAGGTCAAAGGTCAGAGCAACAACAACAAAAAACAGAGCCAGTGTCAAGGTTGAAGAGAAAGAAAAACAATGAAGGCAAAACAGCTCTTTATTTTAATAAATAGGAAAATAATGACTACTCACCGTCTCCACTCAGGTGAGACAACACAAACCTTTCATGAAGAAATCCCATTAAATGTTGTGAGGTGGGTTTAAAAACAAAGATTTGTCTACAGGCTACAGACAGTGACACAGTCCTCTCCAACATATAAAAATACTATGACAAAATCAAATGCATTATAAGCTTATGATATATATTACAATCTGTTAGGTTGTTACTGTGTGTAGATGTACTGCAGTTATGGTAATAGTAATAATAATAATAATAATAATAATAAAATCTACATTAGTTCGAAATCATGACACATCTCAGCCTTTATGGATATTTTGACTCAAAGGCTAAAATAAAAAATATTAACATGTTAAAACTTAATATTACACATCTTTTATTTTAGTTTCACATCCATATAAATAACATGACATCATATATAAAAGCTACATTTTCTGTGACATTAGTATGATGCGTTTATTGGCTCTTCTGACAAATCGGGGAGGAACAAACACACTGCACCGTCGTATATGAAGCTCATTATGAGGGACGCCGTCTCGTTGTAGGAAGCGTCTTACGATGACAAACACACACACAGGCGGTTTTGTACTTCTACATTTGTGAGGACCCTCATTCACATAATGATATGTTCGGTGGCCCTTAACATCTACAATGGTGTAGATTTTCCAGCGGCTGAGTATGGTTTGCCAATACAATAGCTGTGATGCACCAAAGTGATTCTGACTTACTTTGAGGAATTTAAACATCTTTTTCTACAAACGCCATTTTTTTTAAATGTAACAAAAGAAACCAAATCAAACATTTATTGGTTTTGCATGTGTCAACTAATTCATTATGTACCTCAAATCACATCTAACCAAACAATGCTGCTGTGTTTAAAAAAAAACAAAAAAAAAAACAGGAAGTGCTTTGCCAACTATTGCAGACATTCATCATTTTCCACTTTTTTCAATACAACATGAAAATCAATTAGCAGGCAATTTGCTTTGAGTTAACCAAACAATTACAGTGAACATCAAAGTTTGCAGAGTTAGATTATTGTTATGAGGTAATTAAAGCTGTAACAAGAATTTAATCAGTTAGTTTTTTAATTTAATTTGTGATCAAGCAAAAGTATCAAACATTTGCTGGTTACTGCTTATCAAAAGTATGGATTTAATACTTTACTTATTTTTACAGATATGAAGGTATATGCAGTATATTTGGGTTTTGGACTATTGGACATTTGAAAGCATCTCCCTGGGCTGTAGGAAATTATGAACACTTTCAGGCAATCGATTAATTAATTAATCAATAACATATGTATAAGATAATATCAAATATTATATAACAATGCACTGCACGCTTTTCAAGTCTATATGCTTTAACTGCTTCAAGAAAAATTAATGCCAACTTTAATTTCAGTGTCATGATTTTAAAAAAGGAAGTATCTGCCAAAAGATTTTCATATTTTGCACAAATGAGTGGAACGCAAAGAATGTCAGAAAGATTAGTTTAAGTATGACTATAGAAATGGAACAAAACTATCCTCTGATTCACAGCAGACATATTATGGTTTCAGAACACTGAGGTTTGACGTCTGGCTCTAACCTTAACCAAGTTCAAACTTTACCCTAAAGCAAGTCTTATCTCGGAAACTGCCCTTTGAAAAAGTACCAACCAGACAAAATGTCCTCACTCTCAAGACCTGTAAAACCAGTCCTCACAAAGACAGAAGAACAAGTACAAACAAACACGCCCTGCCACCCCTCCACCCCCACCTCCAACCCCACCCTCTGTAGTCTGAAGTGGGAGAAAGGGCGTCTGGTGAGCAGCGATGGGAACGTGTCACAACCTCTCTGCTGTCCCCGCTGACCTCCGTCATCTCTCACCTTCAGGCTGTGTTCATGTCATATGGGAGGAAGTGGAACAAGATGACAACTTGCCCTCAGCATCAATGTTGATTTATGAATATAAAATAAAGCATTAACTGACTTCAACAGATGTTTACAAACAGTAGGTGGTGCTGATTATTAGCTCTAATATTTGATCACTTCCATTGGAGGCTTTGCTGCCATCTTTGTCACCTGCACTACCAGGAGAAAAACATGCTTGTCCACAGAAATGTCTGGAAATACTTGGTGTAATTACCACTATTTTCCAAAAGATAGCAGCATATTTGTGATTAATCTGATTTAACACAAATGCAGTTTCAACCCCATGTACATGAAGTGTTCCTGTTTGTGTGCTGCACCTGTTTCCAGTCTGGTCTCACACTTCGTGTAATGAGCATCTTCCATGTATGTAGTGTGCCATGTCAAACTAAATTAAAAGAAGACACTGTCAAGACGCCCAAAAATGTCTTTGTCATGTTCAATTTCAGGTACAATTACTGACATAATTAAAGTTTGTTTGTTATAAATGGAAAAAAACAGTACTCTTCTGAATTTTACTCCCAAACACACTACCAAGAAAAGCCTATTAACGCAACTGAAAAAAACTGAAATTTAACAGCATAAGAAAACATGAACAATTTTAATAGTAAGCTTTAGTTGTTGTCTAGTCATGATGTCGATGAGTTATAATATATATCGTAACAATTATTGAAGGTTCCAATTTTGTTTCAGTTGGTTGTTGGTCAAACTTCATGTTATATATTTGTAACATGCCTTTAACTCTACCATCAGGTTTTTTATTAGATGCATATATTGGACAATTATAGAAATCAAACTATTGGACTTATTTATTAAAAAAAAAAAATCACATTTGTGTCATTCCTATTTTTAAAACACAAAGTCTGCTGATAAAGCTGATAAACAGAGAAGCATTTTCTTGCAGACTTTACCTCTGAAAATATGCGTGGCCAAGTGACTGAATTTTATTACACGGCGTTCTGTATGAAATGTTTGATTTATTTCTGCATCTTGTGTTGAACTTTTGGTTACTTTGAGGAGAAACATGTACTCTAGTGTTTCTGTACTTTTAGGAAAGTAGTGTGGAAATGATTTGGATAAAAGACTGAGTGAGTTTATGCTGTCTTATTGTGTGCACCTTTTTTGTGTTTATTTTCTGCTGTAATAACTGAATTTCCCCACTGTGGGATTAATAAAGTCCAAGTCTCATTGCACAAAACTTTGTGAGACTGATGGCCGGTTGAGAATCACATAAAGCCAAGTTGTCTAACTCCACCTATCACCTACCAACAAAAACAACAAGCTGAAAACTTGATGCTTAAATCCACGTCAGTGTTTCAAGAGCCTGGAGGAACAGCAGATACAGCTGAAGAAAACAATATTTCTCCTTTATCAAACTGTCAGAGCTCAGAAATACCTGCACATGAAGTCTGAGAGGTGAGATCTTTGACTTCCACAATCAAAACAGATTGATTTTCTGATTAATTTGGACCGTCAAAGCTTTCATTTCATAAACAAGCCATTGTATGCTGTCGCTGTTGTGAGGGAATGCAGAGCAGCACTTAATCCAACGTGAGTCAGGAACACAAATGAGAAGGCATATGAAGGCTATTCGCCACACAAGTATTAATAATGAGCTAATAGCTAGTTAGTTCCCAGGATCTCCTACAGCAGGTGAGGAAGAGGAAGACGATGAGGTTGACTCGTTGATTTCAGGTTTCGAGAGGGAGAACTGCGTCTGTGCGCAATACCACACAAAACACCAAAAATGTCTGTTTATCAATGACAGATTTCCTACAGTGTGTGTACCTCTTTAGCTCAGTGTGTGTGCTGTGTTTGAAACTGTGTGTGTGTTTGCATGTGTATATGTGCAGGCATCACATCCACAGTACTACACACACTCCTTGCAGCCGCATTCCACAGGCTTCTCCACGTCCTGCGTAAACGAGGTCCCATCATCGCATTCGAAGGTGAGCCGCCGGCGCCGGACCCTCAGAGGAGCGCAGCAGGAGGCAGAGGTGAAGCCCAGCTCCATTCCCACCCGGCAACGACCCTGACATTCAACCCAGGAGAAAGGTTTTGACGTCTGGCAGAGGACGGTGCCGCGCTGCAGCCGGTGGTAGTCTCTGACTGGTTCGCCTCGACACTGGGACTCTGTGGATGATGGCACACACTGTGTTAAAAGACTATATGAAAAGTAACCATTGATAATAAGAGCTATGAGTGAATGTATGGGATTTTTTTTGCCAACAAATAAAAACAAAACAATATGAAAGACCAATGGTCCAATAGTGTTTTAATTCAAAATCTTAACCTGCAGAAACACACACTGTAGCCTTGCTTCTGAAACAGTATGCTTCGCCACACACACATGCTGATTCAGCACATTGACCTGTTGCGATACTGATAACAAGATGCACTTTGCAATTCTCTAAAAAAAAATAGACTTATCGACTACATTCTACAAATCCACAGAGATGTTAGACTAAAAAGCAGGAACAAAACATCTCGGGCAAACAACAAAAACATGCAGGCAGGTTGCCTCAGACTTTAGGAGCCTGTTAAATACATAAACTTCCCTAACAGGAATTCCTAGTACGGATTCCTCGTTCCACCTCACCAATATCACAGCTCTCTCCGGTGTATCCCTGCTCACAGAGGCAGCTCTCTCCGTCTTCTGTCTTCTGACACTGGCCATGCAGACACTGCAGACCTCGGCATGAACCTGCTGACTCCTGGAGGTTACACAGCGCACCGCGATATCCCTTCTCACAGTTGCAGCTGTATGTTTGTCCATCCAACACCACACACACACCCTTCACACACCTGTAATATAAGCAGAAAAGCAGACGAGGAAAAGAGATTCAGCATTAAAAAGGATTCAGAAATGGCACATTAACCCTTTTAAGTTAATATAATAAAGAATGCCATTAGAAAATAAAATACATCTTAAAGTAAAGTGTCTGATATACAACATCTCAAATGCCAGTTAACGCCAGAATAAACAACACTCACTTGCTGTCTTCACAGGGGTTGACATCAGTTGCTGTGGTGACAACATCCACTCCAGTAAGGCCTCCTGTCATTGGCTGGTCACAGTGTTGTCCTGTCCAACCTGGCTGGCAATGACATTGGGGGCCCTGTGAGAGAGGACATATGTTCAATTTTACCTTAACAATTATCTGTGAAAAGAAATACAACGTATAATAAATACTTAAACCTCAATAACTGTGTGCAAACTAAAAGATCATCAACCGTCTCCTTGTCTGTCTCCTTTATTCTGTGTCCCTCAGATTTCTGCTTTAGCAACATGTCAAAAGAATGGAGAGCTTTTGAGAAAATCTGTTTTACTTTTTTACTATGACGTTCCACATGAAATAAAACAGCAGTGTTCTTAACCTAACAAAAAACCTTGATACATTATGAATCACTTCAAAGAGCTCAGCTATTGATATGTTGAAGCAAATAGGATATAAAAAAAAACTATTATATATATTGATGCTGAGGGTAAGCTGAGGGTAAGATCAGGGACAATCTAAACAATAATTAAATTATATAATAATCAGAGTGTGACACACGGAAACAATTACATGAAAAGTGTCCATGAATTATAGATCTACTGATTTATGTAGAATTGTGCTTCAATTTCACATTTATATCATTATTGTGTTTGTAAGGGGTTTCTAGGCTGTTGAGATATGTTGCTACCTGTTCACCATTCGGTTGGCATATACCATGCAGACAATAGAGTTTGCGGCAGGCTTGACAGCCCGGCACCACCCCCGGCTTCATGTGGCTGCGGGTGAAGTCCTGCAACTCGTGGTTAATGTAAAGGTTCCTGATGCAGCCGTGGAAGCTGGACACGTTGAAGGTCTGAGAGGAGAGACCCAGAGAGGCAGGCATCACCTCCTCAGGCATACCTGGACAGAAAACAACCACTTTTGTCTGAAATTTGTTCAAACCTGCGGACCATGAAAAGAAAGGTCTCTGTCTGAGTTGAAGTGTGATGCCTCCCTGCACCTACCTCCCACATACAAAGGGGCCTCCCCTGTCGCTGACTGGCTCCGCCCCTGACTGTCCAGTGTTGTCGGCTCTCCTCCATCCACTGACAAGTTCACCATCCGATTAAAGGTCACGAGCTCTACCGTGTGGAAATGCCCATCGTTCACCGTCTCAGCACTGTTCAAAGACAATGTTACACACTTTTAACATTAAATGTACAGTGTAAAAACTGTACAGTGTAAAAACTTTCATCAGGTGAATGACAGAGATGGTCAGTGTTCCGCTGACAATTTTTCTGTTCTTATGCCCATTTTAAATGTTGCTGTAATTAAACATCAATTTTGCAGAATTACCAGTCTAAACCTTAAGATGTAACGTGAGCTTATTTATTTAATATTTACCTCCAAGGGGTGAAGCGTGTCCCGGCATGCACTGGGCAAGGAGCGAAGAAATGCTTCTGCCATATCTAGCAGCTTTCTATTATATTTCTCATACAAAGATACGCCTACATTATTTTTTTTTTCACATTGTTGGCCCATATACTGCATATACAAAACAGAGGCACTAAATGGAAATAATGCAATGCAAATTATATTCAAATAACGCTGGGTATTGAATCTCAAAACCTTTATGATATGTTTTAAGTACAGTGAGTGTAGCCAGGCTGTCACCAGACGGGGGGGGGACAAACGCGGTTAACCATTGACACTGGTCGCTGATTGGTCTGGCCTTCAGAGTGGCTGTGCAAACGCTAATACCAGCCGAGCTATTCATAGTGCAGAAAACTGAAGCTGTGAGCGACAGTCGGTGCAGCCATGCTCGGCCAGACCCATATTCACACAGTGAAATTGGAAACTGTCTGGTCAGATTCTTGTTTAATTATCTTTCCTTCTTGTTCTGTCATATAAGATTTCTGCACCGTGCATTTGTGAAATCTCTGATGGAACTTTCTCTGACCACATGCCTCTTATTTTTAAGTCAATATCCCTGATCTAATTGTTACAACTAGTGGCCCTGCTTGCTGTCCTGTTTAATCACCTCCAGAAATAGAGGTTTCCTTTGTGTTGAATAAAAAGTACTTTTGTCTGCAAACATGTTAATATTCCTCCAAGCTATCTAAAAAAAAACCTATTGGCAAAAGTATTCTAACAAGTCTGCTTTTTGAAGCATTTAATGTTAATTAGCATTAAAGCTGCCCAATGGAGGTCAGCAAGACTTTAAAAACAAACATACAAACCCACAGCAGCGCATAAAACGTAAACATCTGTTATGGCTAACATGTCAGTCAAATTATAATACCGGTGAAACTTTGTTAATTGTTACCCCGTACGAACCCTGTATTTCTGCACTATGTTCGATGTGTGTATATATACCATAACTATATATATTTTAGTAGGATTTCTATTTGTATTAACTTGATAATACAATGTCATCATGTATGTAACAACATCATGTCAACAGTTACACCAACTTGTTTCCTGTAATCTCACTGCTCTCCTCATTTCTCTCTTTTCTCAAGTCGTTATCTGTTCTGTTATTGTTTTTCATGCCATGATTCAAAGTCCTCTTTTCTGCATCTGCCTATTGTAAAAATATCCTCAAAGAGTGTGTGTGTGTGTGTGTGTGTGTGTGTGTGTGTGTGTGTGTGTGTGTGTGTGTGTGTGTGTGTGTGTGTGTGTGTGTGTGTGTGTGTGTGTGTGTGTGTGTGTGTGTGTGTGTGTGTGTGTGTGTGTGTGTGTGAGACCATGCTTCCTCCTCCTTAACAATGATACATCCAAACATTCAAGCATTTAACACCTGATCAAGTGGACTCTCAACTTCAAGTGTCCTCTGTCTGGATCTGCGATTAATTCAGAATATCCACAAAGCCGATGTCATCTGTTCACATTTCCAAACAACGCAGGACTCTTTCTGAGCAACAACACAGATCATGCGCTCTGAGCAGCGTTGCTGGGCTACAGCGAGCTGAGAGGCTGCCGCGGGCCCGACAGGAGTCCAGTGGATCGCTCAGCTAAGCTAAGCAACCTCAGCTTTAAAAATCTGATGTGAGAACACATTAATCATCTTGTGGGCGCTGGCTGGGTCGCATGTGGTTGAGTATAATGTTAAACATGTCGACCTGGTCAGATTCAGCATTTTGCAGTCGTTACCCTCACAAAGAAAAACTGTACAACTCAGCTCTGAATATTAATGTCCTACTTAGTTTAAACCAATAAGGCTTTCTATAGGACTTTATCTGTATAGGACAAGTCTTCAGTGTGAGCATTAAAATGACTGAAGATGAAAGAATAGTCTCCTGTTCTTTCTCAACATCAGGAGACACCTTTCCAATGTGACTTCAGTGTAAAAGATGGAGAACAAAACCCACATCCGCAATTTGTTTTGCAGCCAATTTTGTATTCAAAAGCTCACATGAAGCTTCGGAAATCTGACTTAGTCCAAACAAATGGATATCGCCTAAAATAGATATTTTTAGTTTAGTTTGGTTTCCCTGTTGGAGGGACAGTTATATAAAAAGGCAACCTTTGTTTATTATTGTATTATAACAGTTAAATTACATTTTATAATCTAAATTAAGATTATCTAGAAGTACAGTCTGAGCCGTGCTTATTGTGAGAGGAAAATGTTTACTAGAAAGTGATAAATGGTTTTCTGGGAGTACAGAATACAAATCATTTGGGTTTGAAGAAACATTAAATCCAAGCGGAAATGACTTCAAAGCAGTCGGTTCTGAGAGGCTTCACTACTAATAATACAGTAGCAACTGCTACAAACTTGAAGTGGACCTGCAGCAGAGGCCAAAAAACATTTTCCTTTTCTAAAGTAAACAAAATGTTGTGCTATTTATATTGTAGAATATGGGGCGAGTACTGTATGAGCGCACCGGCTATATGAATAGCTGGATATTATCTATGTTTTATATTCTTTGCCCTTTCATTCTCACACATGGTCAGTAATTGGAAAAATGGGTTCAGAGTCTTGCTCAAAGACCGTTTAAATTTTGGCAGAGCTACAGATCAAATCACCAACCCTCTACTACCTCCTGAGTCAAAGCCCCAATTAGAATACAGAATATGATCCTGGGCCAGGTTATCCTAAATAATCTTTCCACATTTCCACACAGGACCGGTCTAGATTGAAGCCTTGCATCTGCAGACATTTGAGGAACTCTGTGTTCAGTGTGTGTGTCTACCTGTAGATAGCAGTGGCAGGCTGGTTCCCAGGGTCGTAGGTAACCCTAACATGACCTTGATGAAGCTCCACAGCGATTGGCTCATTGTCTCCGTTATAAAGTAAGATACCGTTTTCCTCTGCTGTTGACACCTGAAACACAAACATGCATGAAGACACACAAATCACAATGTGTGCGAGTGTGTCTCCGAATGTGATACTGTTGAAATCAGTTCCATCACATAGATTATGTTGTTTCGAGATGCAGGCTTGTGTGTGCGTCTTCACCTGCAGCGTGATGTTGGTTTGAGGCCAGTTCTTCACGTCTTGAAGTTGAACATATGAATCTCGGTCGACGAAGTTCACACTGACCAGCTTCTCACAGCTCTGACCCTCAAAGCCCGGCAGACACTGACAGATTGCAGTCCCTATCTTCTCCTCACAGAGGGCGCCGTTCTGACACTGAGCCAGCTGGCAGGGTGACGAAGGGGGAAGGGCAACCTCACAAAACTCACCACTTTAGAGGAAAAAGAGAAAATCATAAAGGATATCAGAAAAAATGTTGCATATGCTGAAACACAAAACAAGAGATGCTTTGATCCCGATACTTATCCTGATACCCAGTGACAACCCAATACATATTTTCTGTAACTGTTTTAAATCTGTATACATCACTGTCAATGGATTTGATCAAGGTCACTCATTTATGTGGAAAGTAAGACGGGGTAACTACGGAAGACTTAAACCTGCAGTTCAGAACTTTTGTCTCCCCCTTCTGCCATTGTCACTCATTACAAAAACTCTGTTGACACATGCTTACGTCAGGCTAAGTACTGTACATCGCAGATACTAGTGTGACTGTAAAACAATGGATAAAAGGCATCCCAACCCTCACACAATGACTCATTACACTATTAGATGTCCGAAGGCATTTGGAAAGACTGGAAGAGTCTGCATGATCAATTTATTTTGTCACTATTCAAGTTACCATAAGATTAAACTGGAAGTTAGTCAGCTCAGCCAGTGGAAGTCTCTTGTGTGCATGATCTGCCCATAAGGCAATGTCACACCCTATAATAGGTATAAAAACTGTACACTGTGATGTATGGAGAGATTTATCTGGGGGTGGTAGGTTCCTTTTTTGGTTAATTTTGATTATATTGTTCTAAAATGTTTATAAAAATGTGTAGTAGTTAAAAAAATATATATATATATATTATTTGAATTTAAACTAAACAATGCTGATTTTTAATTGTTATTTGATCATTGAATTTATGATGATCTACATAGTACATTGCAAGTAAAAACACAGATGGATTGTGCAAAAATGCTTGAATACAAATGATAAAGAATATAATTTCCTGTACTCTTAACAGGATAAAAGAAACCCACATTCATCAGCTTCCCTGATATAATATCTGCAGTGTTCCTTGTGTTCCAAAAGTTCCCAGAATTCCCAGGTTCCACAGTGTTGCCAGTACCTGAATCCCTGAGGACAGACACAGCTGTAACCATCCAGGTGGTCGACGCACTGAGCTCCATTTTGACAGCGATGATCCACACATTCATTATAATCCATACTGCATTCTGGTCCCACCCAGCCTGGGATACAGACACATCTGGGAGACGAACACACATAAGAACACACATATAGTCACAGACACTACTTGACACATGAAATTGAATTTTGTGGAGTCAACACAGACCTTAACTAAATGTACCTCTGTATATGTTTATCTGCATGTGTCTGTATTTTTACTCTTGTCTGTCTGGAATCGCAAACATTGCTGAGTCTGGCAGAGTTGAAGTGAGAGGTAAGAGGTGTGTACGCGAGTGTGTGTGTGTGCGTTGTCACCTGGGGCCGGAAAGAGTGCTGATGCAAGTGGACTGATGCTGACATGGGTTTCTACCTGGAGAACAAACACCTTCTTCTTCTTCACAGAACAGACCTGAGAATGATAGAAGAGAAAGAGGGACTATGTAAACCAGTTTGTTCGTGCTTTCAAACCACACTTCCACTCTCAACTTGAACAACAATATATGTTTTATTTTCCATGACATATAGTTTTTTAAAATGCCTTATAACTGGGCAGTTGATTCCACTGCAACACTGATGTTGTTACCCGTGTAGTTTGGAGGACACAGGCAAGTGTAGTTTCCCACTCCATCCAAACAGGTGGCGCCGTTCTCGCACCCATGGTCCTCGCAGTCGTCCAAGTTCACCTCGCAAAAAATGCCATGGAAACCAAACCCACATGCACAGCTAAGTGAATAAAAAACAGAGGAACAAAAGTCAACTAGCATTTACAGGAACAAGAACAATGAATGAACTTGAGAATGAAGAATAAAAATTGTCAAAACAACTTGGATAATTTCAAAGAGAAAACATTTTTTTTAAGTGACAAATATAGAGAAACATAGACATGTTTAAATTGGTCCAGTATTGAGAATGCTTCAATTGTCAATGTACCTCTATTAAAAGAACTTGTTTTCGCCACTCACAGTCTCATATAATTTACAGCCAACATTATGGAAAGGTTACCTAGCCCAAAACCAATATACACGAATATGTATATTATATGTATATTATCTACCTGTTAGTATAGCGTGTTAATGTGTGTACAATTAGCAAAATAAGCAGCTAACACAATACCTAAATGTAATTTGGCAGCATTGACATTAGCATGATTTGGTAGATTTAATCCCAAAGTACAACTGAAGACTGCTTTTGTTTTTCAAGAATGTGTATTGAATGTGTGCTGATCCTACAGCCTGATAGCAAATAGGCTCAATTCCTGCCAGAAAAAAAAATATATAACAAAAACCAAGAGAGAAATTCTTCAGGCAGACAAGATAGTCGAAATGACATGAAGAAGCAACAACAACCTGGCCTTTCATAAATTAATGTGCTTTTCTTTTTAGAGGTTGATTTGAGGGCCATCTGATTTTACACAGGCAGGTTTTATACTAGAATATTAAATTGTCAAACAACATTCAGCAGGGCTTGTTTCGTTTTTTTCTGTTCATTTTTCAATTCCCACCAAAACAAGTTTTTTTACCTGAACCCTCTGGTCTGCTCGTCACTCAGGCAGCTTCCTCCATTGGTGCAGGGGTTACTGACACAAGCATCTACTGGAGTCTCACAGAGTTTACCCTGAACACCACGCACGCAAACGCACACACACACACACACACACACACACACACACTGAATACAGAGCATATTTTGTACAAGCTACACTACTACTGTCTGGTCAATTGAGTAATTGGATGGGATTATCAGGGACAGATGTGAACTCAAAATAATCACTGACAACACGCAAACACATCAAAAAATTGGATTCGTGGTTATAAAAGTAAAGCTCTGGGTCAGTGGATGTCTTATTGTGTGACAGCAAGAGCAAATATTTTGATTAGATTACACAAGGTGCTGAAGAAAATACACAAACTCACTAGCGAGATAACACAAACCTCTTTGCAACATGCAACACACACATGCCCACATAGTTGCATACCGTGAAGCCAGACTTGCAGGCACAGGTGTACTGTTGTGTGTGGTGGACTTGGCAGACGCCCTGGTTCTGGCAGGGGGAGGACACACATGGACTACATTTGGCCTGAACAGATGCCTCCACTGGACCTGATCTCATAGACAGTCAGAGGTCAGTTTGCAATTTTAACATCTTTCAGGGCACTAAATAAGACATTTTGAGACACATGTACAAACACAACTCCATGGAAAAATGGGCTGAAATCAGATCCCTGAAACTAGGACCAAATCTGAGATTGGAAGGAGAACTGTTATGATTTAAAATATTTGATTGATAGACGGTATAATGCCCCGGGTGTTGATGGGCTTTACAGTATTTTTATTTATTCCTAATATTCATAATTTGATGGATTGATAATTAAGATTAAATACAAAATAATAATGATGCATATTTTAAATAGTCTATTTGCAGCACAAACACAGTAATTGAAATGTTTATTGTTCTCTTTAGTTTTTATATAATTTAAAACCTGTTTGTGACTACACCCAATTTTTCTTAACCCTGTTTATTGTTCTGCTGTGACAGAACCTTACATTTTTATTTTGTCTTACATTTTTTTGTCGTTGACATGACTTAGGTTTGGGTTCAATGGCAACACTTGGCTGACGAGTGCCGGAAACTGACAGACGGCACAGTCTCTTCATAGGCAGGTTGTGGAGGGTTCTTAAGAACATGTCAGTCACATAAAAAAAAGATTGACAGGCATGCAGTTCAAGCAAATGGATGAAAGACATAATACAAAAGTAACATGTGAGGAGATATGAGGGTGGGGAAGCCCAATGACAGAAGCATTTTGAACTCAAAGCAGCAAATTGCCAAAAAATGTACTACTATAGATATAACCTTAAGGGAAAAGGAAGCAGAAAATCTGGATGAAAATTAAACAACGAAAATGTTATTCATATGTGAACCCCAGGGAGATTATGATGCCGTTATAGGGTATCTAATGGAATTAGATATGTGTAATACGTGTAAAAGTCAAAAGAAGTAAAGCCCTGTGACCGGGACAGCTAGCCCCATCCTGTTTGTTTGTTGGCTGCAAGGTGTTGGCAATGAGCCACCACAACAGTCCAGCAGTATTATAATGATTCAAAATGCAACATTAAACATTGTGATAATGCACGCAGCGTGTGATAAAATAATCACAAAAGGAAAGTACACACTATCTTCACAGTGTAAAGAGAATATGATAAAACCTCTGACCCTGATGATACTATGGCCTGTTTGCTTTTCACTGGTGCTGTGTCTAAATAGAACTTTAACTACATCCTGTTGTTTTTAACGGTTACGTTTCATGTCAGTAATTTTCACCTCTGAACGTTCATTATTTTTAATGACATGAAAAAGCCTATAGAAAAGTGCAAATAATTTGCCAAAATAAAACAATCAATAAAAGTAACAACATTCTCAGAAGACATCTCTCTTTAGTTGAATTGTGTTTTGTAGTTTTATTAAAGCAATTTTATGTAGATTTTTATTTGACAGTCAAAGACTGTGCAATGCTGTCTTTTGCTATAAGTGTGTGGGAGGAACACCAGCCAACTCCTGATGAAGGTCAAACAGACTAAAAACCTTTCATTAAATACCATCCATTAGTCAGCGATAGGATGTGGGCGTTTGTTCTCATCTCATTTTACAAATTAAATGACAAAATTACATGTAAGTGATAACCAATTAACTTTTTTCATATATTACCTTATAGGCAACATATGATATCAGTTTATAATGTGGATAAGCTGCCAAATCCCTTTGATGAAGAAAGCACGTTTATAAATCGAATAAAACATTTTCATTCAGCAACAAAGTGTACAAGTACAGATCTGGTGTCCAAAAAGTTGAGACACAACAGAATGCAATGATTTGCAAATTATGTAAACCTATATTTAATCAAAAGTAGAGCAAAGATAGGACTAAAGAGGGACTATCCAGCTTGTTACCAGTGTACAGTTCAAAAGCCAGCATCCATGATAGTATGGGGGTGCATTAGTGCATTAGTGCACATGGCATGGGTAGCTTGCACATCTGGGCAGGCACCATTAATGCTGAACAATATATACAGGTTTTGGAGCAACATATGCTGTTACCCAGACAACGTTGTTTTCAGGGAAGGCCTTGCTTATTTCAGCAAGACAATGCCAAACGGTATTCTGCGTATTCTGAAGTAGAAGAGTCCGGGTGCTTAACTGGCCTGCCTGCAGTCCACACCTGTCTCCCATTGAAAACATATGGCGCTTCATGAAATACAAAAATTGACAAAGGAGACTAACTGTAGAGTAGCTGAAATTCTTTATCGGGCAAGAATGGGACAACATTTCACCTTCAAAACTCCAGCAACTGGTCTCCTCAGTTCCCAACATAGAGTATTCTTAAAAGAAGAGAGGTAAACATGCCTTTGTCCCAACTATTTTGAGACGTGTTAATGGCATTAAATAAAACAATAACATCACTCACTTTCAACATTTGATTTGTTGTCTTTGTTCTATTTTCAATTAAATATGGGTTTACATGATTTGCAAATCTTTGCAATCTGTTTTTATTTACATCTTACACAGCATCCCAACTTTTTTGGAAACAGGCTTGTAAGTCCCTGATTAGTTGAAGACATAAAACTACAGCTTGTCTTTCATGTGTATTTATGTCAGAGCACTCTACTGACAGCTTACCCAGACACTGAAACTTGTCAGCTGGCGTGGTGAGCAGCAGCTTGCCCTCCATGCCACGGGGGCCGGCACAGCGGGCGATACCAGGCTCCTTATAGCCGCTCTTCACCCAGTCTGACAGCCAGAGCAGACGGCAGTCACAGTACAGCGGGTTGGCTCCAATCGCTCTGAAAAAAGAATCGTACGGTGAGCTCACTGACAGAAGGGCACGGTCTGTGGGTTAGAAAAGGTGAGACAAAGAAAATAACTTTTGGAGGAAGTATGGGGGAGCAGAACTCACTCAATAACTTGAAGAGGACAAGAGAGGGAAAGAAGGGGAGAATGAAATGGGGCAGATGAGATGAAAGTGTATTAAACAAAATTATTTCTCAAGTGGCTCAATGATAAAAAAAATTTTTTTTTAAAAATCCTGTTTTTCAGAGGTTTTATTCCTTGTCTAACTCATTTTAAGATGTACGGTCCCTTTACTGTTTAGCATCTCAGAAAGTAAATGGACCTGCAGTTTGTCTCTTTTCCCTTGAATGATTGAAGGTTGGCAGTTGATTTAGGATAGAGGTTTGAGGCCTGGATTTTTTTCCTTTTGGATGTGTCTTTTTTTGTATATATTTATTTCATTTCAGTCTAAAGGGGCTTTATTGGCATGGAAGTTACATGGATAATGATAATCAAAATACAGTTCGTCTACATATTTAGACAGTCCACAATAACATTAATACGAATTTTTAACACAACATTATGCCTGAAATAAAAGAAAGAGGGAGTGAAAGATGGTGGTGTGGATAGGAGCAAAGACAGGAAGACAGGAGGTTAATTGATCTGCATTAAAATGTACAGCAATAATGTTTGAAGCCACGTGGTGGAGCTCTCAGACCTCACAGCTGTGCTCACATACTGTTCAGATAGTAACATATGCTGACACACAATCATAAAGCTAATAACGTTCACCAAATTTATTATTACTACATTTATTATTACACAATTATGAGACCAAATATCACTTAACACATAATGCCCAAATACATGCGCGTGCGCGCACGCACATGCACACACAGTTCCTCCCAAAAATTTGCACAAATCCTCATCCACTCTCAGTGACGAGAATGTGCGGCCATATGGAGTTCCATGAGAGACTTCTAGGATGTCAACAAAGGCATGGTAGTTTAAAGGAAAATTGTTGATCGTCCTGGTTTGATTAATTTTTTTTTAGTGGTTCTGATAACATATTATAAGTAAAATGAGTATTGCTGGTGGTTTGTGGATATCACTTAAGCACAGTAAAGCAGGCAGCAGGGTGGAGAACATTATAAATCAGATTACAATTTCTACTCCAAACTTTTTCATTGTTAATGACCATTAGACAGACGACTTCCTGTTTGAGCTAATATACTGTAGATTTTGTTTGTTAAGGGATGATAAAATCATTTCAGGTGCACTCACTTTCTGTCATTTCAAAATGAGTGTTTTTGAATAGATAAGGAGGGTAACCAGGGTGATTGTCATTAACATGTGTAATGTGTGACTAAGCCAAGAAACAATCAAAATAGCCCAAACTACCAAATTTAGATTTAAAAAAAAAAAAAAATCATAATTTCCTGTATAAGATGTAATGTCTTTGTGTAATGATAAATATTTGCCCAAAGTGTGTCAATTTCCCTTACATTCTTTTCCACATACACTAATCATCAAAGAAGCATTATCTGCCTGAGCTTGGATTACAGTTAAGATCTTTGGGTCACATTTTCCTACAATATTGCTCTTCTGTTGGGTGAAATAATTTAAATTAAATTAAATCTCCTACATTAAATATTTTTTGGGTATAATTGAATAGAAAATTAGTTGTTATTTGTTAATTGTGGTGCAGTTGTTTTTTCAAAAAGCCTCGAAATGCAGACTTCTCCTTTGCGAATAAAGAAAGCATCACAGAGGAACCACTAAAGAATAAAAATTAAAAAAAGTCAATTTCAGCACTGGAATAAGCTACATGAGATCATTGTACAACCCAATTCATTTTCTTTACAGCAGGATCCTATTTCAGAAAAAAATCCTCCCTATCTCCTCTCTTCACCTTGTGTTCACATTCTTCCCCTACCGTCTACTCTCACTCATCCTTTCCCCTCTTAATCTTCCTCCCTTCCTTATTCCTCTTTATCTTTAACCTCCCCTTCACCATCCATCTGCTCTTTCCACACTAACTGTATTCTTAGATGGACTCACATGAGTCATGCTTGACTGAAGATGATTATACTGTATATGCAGTCACACGCGCACAAGAACACGCACACACACGCACACACACACACACACACACACACACGCGCGCACACGCGCACACACACACACACACACACACACACACACACTCACGCACACATGCGCACACACGCACGCGCGCACAAACACACACACACACACACACAGATCAATGGGAAACGATGGCTCTCTCCAGCTAATTCAATACAGAAGGCAGCCACTTCACTTGAAACCACTTGATCTCTAAGAACTGGACTTTATTTGAGTGGAGTCATAAAAGGGAATGAACATGCATCTCTCTCTCTCTCACACACACGCACACACACACACACACCTCATTCTGCTGTCTTTTACAATAAGGAGGTGCTTTTCTTATGTACCGTATGAATGCATTAATATGCATGTACTGTACTACATATACATTTAAGTGCTTACAGGTGAGACAGGGAGGCCACATCGCTGAAGATGCCCTGCTGCAGTTCAGAGATGTCGTTGCCATGGAGAGAGCTGAAAAACAGACATAGTTGCAGGTCAGAAAAGGCTATAAACGGTCAAACTGAAAACTGAGCAACCGCAATGACAGGCAGCGAGTCTCATTGAGCTCAACAACAGAGGAACATTTCAAGTCCAAAAACAGATGATAGCTCGTAATAAAGCAAAGGGGCAACAGTGATGTGGTCCGACCAGTGACAAGTGTAGTACAATATGGCGCGTTCGTGTGTGTGTGTGTGTGTGTGTGTGTGTGTGTGTGTGTGTGTGTGTGTGTGTGTGTGTGTGTGTGTGTGTGTGTGTGTGTGTGTGTGTGTGTGTGTGTGTGTGTGTGTGTGTGTGTGCGCGCGCTCACAGCAGTCTCAGAGAGCGCAAACCACCCAGTGCGAGAGGAGGGATACAGCGCAGTGAGTTGTAACTGAGGATTCTGAAAAGAAAAAAGATACACAACATAATGACACACAGCAAAACAAAACACTGTGCTGAAATCAGTATTCAGTGATGGGCAGCGGGATACAGGTCTTGTTAGCTCAATTCTTTCTAAGTCAACATCAACAGAATTTTTATCATTTTCTAACTTCAGGTTTTTAGACCCAACTAACGCTGACTCAAGTGACATCACAAGAGTCAGTTTATCAGATGTCACACAGCAAAAAGCATAATAAAACGTTGTACTCAGATCTGTAAACAGACTTTGGCTTTATAGAAATCTGTTACACTGAATATACAAACTCCATCTATGACTAACACATTATGAGTTATGTATTAGCACTGCAGTCTGTGAATATGGCGACCTTAACTGAAAAAGTGTGATTAACTGACATCTTTCTGATACCCCTTTTTTTTTTTGTGAAATTCTCCTCTAACATTTTACCAGGGACATATGCATGGATGAACTCACAGGGTGGTGAGCTGGCTCATATTGGAGAAGGAGTCATCGGACAGGGAGCTGATTTTATTGTTGCTCAGATCTCTGCGGAGGCAAAGGTCAGTTACAATCAATACACACACAGACTTTGCAGCAGAAGTCCCATTAGACACACAAACCTGCACGATACACACAAAGTAGCACACAAACTGCCATCCCTTTCCAAGCGCTCTCTTTACTCCCCACAACATACACACACATTCTCAAAACTTAAAAAGCGTCTGATCATTGAACTGAGCGAATCACCTTAAGGGTTTGGTTCATATTTTATATGATACAATATAAATACATGAGGCTTATTGGAATGAGCTGGATTTCACTGAATTCACTACACAGTCTACAGCTCCCTCTGCTGGATTTGTTTGTACATTCATGGGTCTACTTGACTACATGGTTTGTCTGCAGCTCTTGTCCAACCTGAGTGAAGTGTCCAACAATTTGGGATAATCAGCTGAAACTGTAACTACGGGGTTAAAGTGCTGATTCTCAGCTTTATTTTGAGGATGCTCACATCCAGATGTTCCTTATAAGGCTTGCAGCACTTTTCATAAAAACAAAATAAAAATAAAAACTTTTTACTGGGTCATAATCTAAACAACAAATCCTTATATTGTTAAAAGTCAATCGAGTTCATTTTTAATTGTACTGAATAAAGTCCCAGACACCAGCAGCATTATGGTATCTTCACCTCCCTGTTAGGCCTGTTCTGCAATCAGCATCACTTATTGGCGGTTTAGGAGGCTTTTCCCCTCAGTCTCATCTCTTGCAGTGCAACATACAAACAGCTGATTTAAGTTCATATGAGTGACAGGATGGCCTGAAAATGTTCCTTGGTTACCTTTTCTCTATGGTTAGGCACTTCCCCCTGCATCTTTGTAAGCAACTGTAAAAGGAGCTATGAGTTGTCCACTCTCACTCTTTAAACCTCAAAGTGTTTGCTTCACTTTGAATGCAACAAACAACTCCTGTACTAAAGTAGATGTTCTAAAAGAGGCAGATGAGCAGTGAAGTGCATTCAGTATTAGTGTTCACGATGCCAGTGGTTCAAATCGTGTCAGCAGAGTAAGCAGATGTAGCAGATAAGTATAAGGAGGAACAGGAGTGTGAATAACGTGTTTCTTACACAAGCTGCAGGTATTTAAAGGTGGCTAACTCCTTGGGAACATTGGTGAACTGGTTACCATCCAGATACCTGAGGGGACAGGACAGACATGGTTTGCGCTTTTCTGCAGAACGATAATTTACATCGTTCGTTAAGGGAATTCTGAGATCATTTCTAACATAATACATCACTGATTCACATGTAATTATTTCTCCACAAAGTCATTCGATATTGGAATTTTCTTCCTGCTGAATCAATGAAATGAATCAATATTTTACACTTTGTGACATGGAACCCTGAATTCACATTAATTCTCTGGTTACAAAAGCAATGACTGAATTAAGAAAAACATTTTTCAAATCATGTAAACTACATTAGAAACCAATACTTACAAGTTTTAATCAGGAATGATAAACATCCCTGATAATAAAATGACTGCTATCGTTTTTACTGCCCCTATTGCCCATTTAACATAGTATATGTAACTTCCTGATATTGTTACAACACCTGTTGAAGCAAGATATTTTAGAGCTTAAACAGAAACATTATAGTGTATTATCAGTACAGGATCTTTATTTATTGTCCAGCTTGCCCATCCGTGTAATAAAGTACCTGACATTTTTCATCTCTAAGAAATTGAACTAAAATTGTTGATGCAGTTGCTTTCAGACTCACAGTTCAGTGACATTGCGGGGAAGTCCTCTGGGCAGAGCCTGCAGGTGTTTATTGCTGCAGCGAACCACTGTGTCCATGCAGGTGCACTGGCTGGGACACTGAGGCCCCGGGGCACAGCTGTTGTCCTCCAGTACAGAGCCTGAACACACAGATAGGAGGGGAGAATTTCAATATAGCTTATATTTCGTTTCATTGTACAATTACTCAGTGTGGTTTTCAGACGTATTGTGAGGCATGATAACATTTTATGCATTCTCAGTTGAGGCAGTCTGTGATACGTGATACAACTTTTGAGTTCTCTAATGTAACTACTTTCCTTCCCCAGAACATTTATTCTCATATTTGGATACATGCATCTTACCGTCCTCGCAGCGAAAATCAGGTACAGCCACGTCCTGCAGGGGGATCTCTCGGAGGAAGGCGGGGCCCTGACAGCGAGGATTCCCGGTCACAATTCGTCGACTTCTAAGCCACGCCCCAAACCAGGAAAGGCGGCAGTCACAGTTAAAAGGATTGGCCAGGAGGTTTCTGGTGAAACAACAGAGATGGAAGAAGGCAATTACAAAAATGACCAAGAATAAACAGGGACTACGTCTGTATGAGTGTGTAAGTATGTGACACTAACAGGGTAGACAGGTTGGGCAGGGTGTCGAAGGCTCCAGGCAGGATGGTGCTCAGCTGGTTATCATAAAGGGAGAGCAGCCTGACGTTGGTCAGCCCTGTGAAGCTGCCATTATGGATGCAGCTGATCCTGTTGTTCCTCAGCATCCTACACACACACACACACACACACACACACACACACACACACACACACACACACACACACGCACACACACACACACACACACACACACACACACACACACACACACACAATGGCACTGACTGACTCGAGGACGACATTACATTGACTTACACTAATTTCCTGGAAATAACCACAACCACAAATGCTACTTGCCTAATCCTAACCCTTATCCTGAATTTAACCTGACCTTACCTCGACCTGCAAGGTGTAAATACCAGGAACAAAAAAGGAAACTAGTCCAGGACATTATTATTTGACAATTTCTGATGTGTTGTAGCATTTTGTATTTAAGAGCTGTCAATAGAACTAAACCTTGAACCGACTAAATTTTTGTGTCCTTACAAGGAATTGTGCCCCTCTCAATGTGGCTGTGTAAACGAATGTATATCCCCACAACATGAGTAGTAAAAGTTCCAGAACAGTGTACTATTGTGGAATGTACAATGTAATTATCACACCAGTAGTTTTAGCTCATTAAATCAAACCTCCACTAAACACTTGGATTATATATTTATGTTTATGCAGCCACTGGTTTCAGTTAATTGTGATGGTAAAAATTGCCCCGATATTTTTTATACTTAAATTTGTAATGGTATTTCTATCTATAAAATCCATCCCTTTTGGTCTATCAAATGCCCATATTAATTTATGTAATTTCATGAAGGTAATATCCAAACTTTGTCATCAGCGTGAGCCATTCACACTAAGTTTTGTCAGTAGGGTCTCTTTGCTAACTACTTGCTCAAAAATATATTTTATTAGTTAATATTCAGTGTAGTCAGGTAAACTCACAGCATGCGCAGGCCCTCCATGCCTTTAAGCATGCTCCCTCTCACAGATTCCAGGTGGTTGGCTGTCAGGTGAAGTTCAACCACTGAAGAGGCGCCGTCAAATGCTCCGTCCTCAATCTCTGAAATCTTGTTGTTGCTCAGGTTACTGAGAGTAAAGAAGATAAAACACAAAGTAAGAATTCTGTCTGCAGTTTTCATTCATTTTCCTTCATGCCAAACTCTATTCTTAAAGATTCATGACAATGCACTTGGTTCAGCCGAGCAGTATCATTCAGCATGCAAGCACATTGTCTACTCCTGTGGTGAAAGTCAACCTTTTCAATTGTCAACCAGTGTTCAGCATTTTAGGAGACATATTTTCCACAGGTAAAATCAATTAACTGTAAGTACTTTTGTCACAGTTATAAAAACAATTACATTTTCTGTGGTAGTGCTGTGTTGTTAGTTTTGGAAATTCATAAATTACAGTTTGCTCTAAACCTCTTTTTCCTTGTACAGTAAATAACTTTGGTTGGAAATTTCTCCTATCCTATTTGCCATCGTTTTTGTCAAGTTTTTTCGGAGTGACCTACATTTTCTTGAGCTGTGACAGGCCCTTGAAGGCTCCGGTGGCTTCCAGCACAGAGAGGTCGTTGTTGTTGAGACGCCTGGGACAATCCCAGAGAAAAGACACGAAGCGGGCGGAGCAAAAAGATCATTAGCAGAAGAGTCGTTTTGCAAAGTGTGTGTTTTTTGTGCAGTGAGTGTGCATCCATGCAGCATGAATCCACATACACGTAAACATGAATATCCATTACATTGTTTGGCCCATCATGTGTGTACTCATATGCTGTACATGAAAATGTCTGTGAATGTGTGTGTGGAAGCAAATTAGTGTAGAGTATGGCATTATAATATAACATACATTGATTTGTCAGCAAGACAAATAGCTTCGGCTAATACTGGCTAATCACAGGTATAGAAACAATCGGATTCAAAACTTGAATAAACCAATTCATCAATTCCTTGGTGAACTAGTTTTAATAATAAATGACAGACAAAGCTCTCAATTGTGACCATCAGTTTGTTGCTTTTACCTGTTTTATATAGTTTCTATGTTATGTAAATACAATATTTTGGCCCACTGGTCAGATAAAACAAGCAGTTTGAGGAGTTCAACTTGACATGTGGCGGGTATTTTTAAGCAGCCTAATATAATTTATATTTCATAGATTGCATAATGAATCGTGTTCCACCAGCATCATGTAGGCAGATAAGTAAAATACAGTAAAAATCTGTAAACAGCAGAAAAAAATAAACATTAACAGAAATGTTTCAATATATTTCTGATTTCTTGTGAGTGTGACTCTACTGTTTAAAGTTTCTGTCATAATTGTATTGCTATTGTGCTATTTGATGCTAAGGTTTATTGTTCAGCTGCCAAATATCCTGGGAAGGTATTTTTCACTAAGCTGAATAAATGTCAGGCTGAACATGGGCTCCATGTACCAAAAAGTATGACAAAATATTGTACTGTAAAATGTACACTGTGTGTGTGCGTGTGTACTCACAGTTCTTCAGTCGAGGGCGGCAGGTGCTCAGGGAACTTGGTGAGACGGAGGTTGGAGCAGTCGACCACGTTGGCTTCACACCGACATTTAGCGGGACACACTGGCTTACTGTTACACTCGTAGCTCAGACGTCTGTCTTCAGTACCTGGACACAAGTGCAGGTAGGACAGACGGATAGACAGTTGGTGAAACTCTTTAAGAAAGCTCAACAGATATCAAGATACCTGGAGGAAGACGTATACTGTAACTGTTTTGTTAAAGAATTCTTCTTTTAATGTAGATATGAATCTGAAAACAATGATAACTAACTTGGATCTACCTACTGTACATTCATAGGTATGAATATATATAAACAAAAAGTCACCTGGGATGTGGTACTGCTCCTTGGCTGTCACAGAAACAGACAGAAAACTGTGTCAGCCAAAGTGTTTGGACGATTCAATACCGCAAACAGAAACACATTCCCCCCCCCACCACCACCACCACCACCACCACCACACACACACACACACACACACACCACCACCACCACCACCACACACACACACACACACACACACACACACACACACACCACCACCACCACCACACACACACACACACACACACACACACACACACACACACACACAAATTCCTGGAAGAGGTCTTGTATGAAACTGGCAGCAGAACATGTTCACGTACAGCAGAAACGAGGCATGAAACAATTGGTTTCCGTGTTTTGCTTCTTTTATGGGAATGTTGTGTCGGCCTGCGTGAACCTCTCCAGGCCTGGCAGCAGACTAAAGCAACGCAGAGCATTTTGTGTGGTGAGCAGAGCGCCTGCCATGGTTTCACTGGCCAGAGACTGGCATCACATAGTGGCTTCACACAGACTGGCATGGTGTGGGGGATGAAAATGGACAGGGAGCTTCTAGTTACAGGCATCCAGTTACAGTCTATGTGATTAACTTGCTTCCTTTTTCGTCTTGTTGTCACACATACATGTAAACAAACACTTTCTTTCGCCTTCTTGTAGCTCAGCCTTTGCATGTTTTTCTTGTTTAAGGGGTTATCATTAGGTTTCTATATATACTACCTGTTAAGTTCATTTCATATTGTTTTGTAATTTATTAGGTTTTTGAAAAATGCTTTTGGAGGATGAGAACTTCAGAGGTCTTGCACCAATTTGTGCTTTACAGGCTATTCCTCTTGTGAATACAATTGCACCTCTTGAACTCAGACTGTCACTCTCTGTCTCACTTTACACTCCTATCTTCCTTATTCTTGTCTCTCTCTTCACAGACTCACACACACACACACACACACACACACACACACACACACACACACACACACACACACACACACACACACACACACACACACACACACACACACACACACACACACACACACACACAATGGCACTGACTGACCAGAGCATCTGAACTTGTTGCTCTTGATCTGTGCGATGCGTTTGTTGGCAAGGCGGCGAGGGCTGGCACAGCGTGCTCCGCTGGTCTCTATGGGGTTTGAACGCAGGAAGTCAGCCAGCCACTTCACATTACAGTCACATACGAAGGGGTTCTGGGCCAGGTGGCTGATGAGAAATCACAAGGGGGAAGGACATCAGTCAGATCAGACTGAAAGGAGTGGAACACAACTTCAAACAGTATCCATTTATGTATTGTCTCACAGAGTCTGGATGCTGTGCAGTGAGCTGAAGGTGCCTTTGGCCAGACTCTGGATCTTGTTGTCATACAGCGACAGAAGAGCCAAGTTCTCCAGATCTTTGAACACTGTGGCTCGGATACAGTGGATCTTATTTGCATTCAGCAACCTGCAGGATGATAGGAGACCATTATCAGTAAGGAAGTGGATGACAGATCCCGAGCTCTGGTCCGGGTTGAGGGTATCGCCTGCTAATTTTGCTAAATTTGTAAAAAGAAAAGAAATGAATTGACCCCTAATCAGATACGGAATCAATCAACTAACTTATAGCACGACTTTCTCACCAAGTTCTCACAAATTTTTAACTTGGTGTCACGGATAAAAGATGATGGATGATTCTGCAACTGCCTGGTGTTCTCTTTTATGTTTCCTCCAGAACAACTTTGTTTTTTTAAGTTATAAAATTGCAAGCAAAGCAAGGGGGCTTTTTCATCACACTAGCCTGAACTCAGGTTGATTTACTGAACTCCTAATGGGAATTAAACGGGCTTGAAATATGTCTTCCTTTTCGTCCATTCATTCTTTGCTCTGCAATGTTGTTTGACACTAGTGATACACTGCAGTTTCACCCCTCAGCACCCCCTTGGAGCAGGGTCTCAGATCAGTTGCTACTGTATTATAGGGCTCTATCCCTGTACTTCTATCTAATAGACCAGGTTAACACCAAAGTCTACCAAATAAAGCTTCTGCTCTCATGTAATTTTGTCTCTGATTAAAACATCTTCTACAGTTTCACATCTATTTAAATTGCCCCTACATAAGAAAATCTTGCTCATATGAAATACACTACATGTTAGATAAGATAAAAACAATAGAGCCCTTTCATATACAGTCTATCATTACAGTAAGTCATGAAAAAAGTATTATTACAATGCTGCAAAAACTGTGCAGAGATGTGTATTCGTTTCCATCCAAGCCATAGTGTACCTCAAAGCCATTCTGAAATTAATTTGTGTACAACACAGTCAGTGTAAATGTCAGTTCAGATAAATATATGCATGTTGTGGTTTGGACTTACAGCAGCTCCAGAGAGGCCAGGCCATCAAACACTCCATTGGGCAGCTCAGTAATCTTATTACCATACAGAACCCTGCACATAAAACATAGCACAAACTCTCAGAATGCCTTTTAGTTCTGTAACAACAAATGCTCCATCAGGCTGTTATTTGCATCATCAAAACAACAGCAAGACCATAAAATGTTCAGGTGGCTCCACACTCCACCACAAACCTGTACATTTTGTATTTCCCCACAAACACACATTCAGACACAAACAGGACAGAACACACACACACACTCACGCCACAGTTCAGACACATACAGTATATGCATATACTTATACACGCACATGAGTACACACTTTCCATCTGGCCACCTGCTGTGATTGTTGGTATGTCCTGATATTTCATAAGAATTATCTGTTTACAGAGAGCAGGAGCCACGTTTGAATTATTCATGCCAACAGATGCACCAACATGCATGCGGTGCAAACATATGGAGATGTACACAGGCAGAATACAAACATATGTAAACACATATTGGTAGAAGCACTCTCAACACTCACAGTGAGTTGAGAGCTCGGAGGCCGTGGAAAGCATCAGGAGCAATCTCAGATATCTGGTTGTTACTCAGGTCTCTGGGAATGAAACAGAATGATTTAGTTCCCGTGCGGAAACAGTTTCTCTGAACTTTTACAAAAAAGCAACTGATATTTTAGTTTTTTTTTATGTCAAAATTATTTGTATCATTTTTATTTGCAAATAAAAAAAATGTATGAAAACTGTCCAGATGTTTAAAAATATATGAAATAACAAATAGAAATTCTGCTCTGATTATTAATTAGTGAAACAGATTTGTACTTGGAATGGTTTTGCCATTAAAAAGAGTTTTAGCCACATGTTTAGAAATTCTTATGACTGAATCTACACAACCTTCTTCATTAAAAAGTCTTCCATTTTAAGTAGAAGAATTTTAAAACAGTCTTCTCTTGTCAAATTCTGAACATACATCATTCTGTTCAGTAAGTTTTCTGACGAGGTCAAAATCTGGACCCCGTGTGAAACGCAAGAGGGCTTTTAATTAAGCAATATTACAGAAGACTTTAGTGATGCTTACGGACCTCAGCGCAAGAGCCTCAGTCCTGTCCGCATCGCTGTCGTGCCAATCAATGACATTACAATTATACAACAACTTACCAAGTAAATAAAATATGTAAACAAAATGTATTCATATTGTGGGGCAAATCAATCTCTAAATAGAGAACTTTTTGTTTGTGCGATCTCGCGCGTTTCCATGGCAATACATGGAAGATAGTAGCGCCATGTCAACCACTTAGCGGCACAGCTGATATGGTCCAGACCCAATCGGCTAACAGTTCTCCAGATCATTGTGAAAATGGCACTACTATCTTAAAAACACGCGTGTCCATGGATTTCGTTCTCTTCAAATGCAGTTTTATATTTCTATGTGTGGTATTTATTACATTTGAGAAGTCCCACAATCTCTAGAAAGCATTAAAACGGACTAGAAATGGTCTCTGTTGTTACAGTGTTGCCATGGAGAAGGCGGAGTGATATGTTCTAGTGACGAGGACGGTGTGCTGTCATGCTGATTTGAGCACGTTCCATATGTACAGCTGACCAATCAGATGTCTCAGTCCGAACTACTTGTGGTATGATTGGAAATGGCTCCTGGAAGTTGAAGCATTAGGGTGACCGGTGGTGTAACTTGCTCACGCAGTCACTCAGTCAGTGACAGACGTTCACGTTTGACGGCTGGCCCTGCTGTTGCTGTCCAACCAAAACATAATACAACACAATACCTACAGTATTACACTAAATCAGTCGATCATCTTCTTATATGGTTGCAGCCAACAATCTGTATTATAATCTCAGTGATTTGATCACAAAGATGATGTTTACAGAGCGTCCTCCCCTACATCACGACCAAGTCATCTGTGCAAGCAAAAACCCATGTTATTGGATTTTACTGTATATAAGTGGATGCTGATATTTTTTGGGATAAAAAAAAGTCAATAATCTTTTAAAGATTATACTTTTACGATGTTCAATTAAAGTGTATTTTGCTAAATTTGGAGACACTTATGTAATCTTTACTCATTACTGTGCACGAGAGAGAAGGCATTACTATCAATGCATTATGCTAATGCTGTGGCAAACAGCCCAACAATGAACTAGTGCAACACTGATGATAACAGAAAACATGATCTCCTACTCTATGGATGCAGTGCTATTCATACTGTGTAGTACAGTATAATCTAAATGTGGTGGTTTGCTGGCCGGGTCGGGCTCAGTAAAAGAATAAGGAACATTTTTGCGGGTTGCGGGAGGGGGGGGTTCCAGTTATTCCTACAGTCTAGAAATACCTGACTGCAGACATTGAGGCAGCTAGAACTACAACATAGTTTCTTCTTCAGTCTTTTATAAAAAAAAAAAAATTAAAAAAAATCTGTGCTTCTGTTTCATTTGATCTACTTCTATCTGACCCCGTTTTGCTTAGTTTTATCCCACGTATAATGTTGTGAAAAAACGTATTTTGCCAATAGCATCACTTAATGTGTGCTGTCATTAGGACTGAAAGTGTTGAAGGATGCTTTTTATTATTTATATAATGTTTCCATGTGCTATCCTGTGGGGTCAAACACATTAATGGTTTTATTGTTCCTTTTTCTGATCCCCAAATCAAATCAAATCAAATCAAATCAAATCAAATCAAATCAAATCAAATCAAATCAAATCAAATCAAATCAAATCAAATCAAATCAAATCAAATCAAATCAAATCAAATCAAATCAAATCAAATCAAATCAAATCAAATCAAATCAAATCAAATCAAATCAAAATCCCTCCAATACCAAATCCCACTTCATGAATTGACTGGACTGTAAGTCAGCCTGACAGCGAGTTTTTATGAGAGCGAGAGAGCTCTTCTGCTGGCCAAGTTTAGGGGTTTTAAATCTTGGATTTGGTCTGGCTTGCCAAACCATGACATGTTAGATTATAAAATCCTTGTTCTGCTGCCACACGTCAGTCGCTCAACTGTCACAATAAATTTTAAGACAAACCACAGCCTGGTAATGTAATCAATCCCCCTCTTGATGCTCGGGACAGTCTCAGTGATGTTGTAAGAGGGCATAAGAGGGGAGAAAAGAATGAGATTAAGAGGAACATGAAATCCAGAAAGACAAAGAGGGAGAGAGAATGTTTGATGATGGAAATGGGCAAAGGAAGAGAGAAGAGGAAAGCAATAACAGTGAACAGAACAAAAACCACAAAGAATGGAGCCAGAAAGAAAACTACTACAAGGTAGAAAGCCAAGAAGCCACGAACACTATTATTGGAGTCAGATTGTCATTTTTTTAAACATGCATTGGATCACAATGATATATAAAACCTCTGATGTAGAGTTTATCTCTTTGCAGGCTGATATAAATCAAATCCTGCTGAAAGTTCACTGGGGCTGTATGTTATGTCAAGCAGGGGAAACCGCAGCTCAGTGAAAAGTGGAGACGGAAGATGATGAGAGCAATCGAGTTGGCAAATCAAACCCAACACAAAAAGTTTTCTCAGAGGTATTGTCCCTCGGGAGTCTGAAATACAAGGTCTTGGGTTGATTGGAAACTAAAGGGGTGGAGCCAACTTGATCTAACAGAAATATGTGAAATGACCATGACATCTAAACACCATGACAAATGATCCTAATTGACTTTCCATTGGTACCAGCATGTAATTTAACAGGTGATGTGCCATAACCGCTAAATCTGGTGTTAAGAGGTCATAGTCGTTTCATGTATTTTTGCAAGATCAGGCGGAACCCAGAAACCACAGCTTTTCTAACTAAATGGCTTTAGCGTTTCATGACAAAGAAAACTCTTTTTGGTGGACAAAACATTTTTCAGAATGATAACAGGTAAAGTGAAGTGCAGAAATGCCGGTTACATTAAAACCAGTATGGTGAATAAATGTCAAAGATCAATTTCCATTGGTCTGTGGTTGGATGTAGTGAAATGACAAAGTTTACATGTTGTGACAGTTGATTGTTTTGCTGTGGTTAGAATAAACCCATTTTACATTTAAAGGATGTGATGACTGGAAAATTGCCATAAATCTACAAAAAAATCTAGTTCATGATCCCGTTCCTTCCATCTCACAGAGTCCTGAATGAAAGTAAGATTGAACTGAGTGAACAAGACTGGAAAAGTCCATAGTATCTGAACAGAAACTTGACATCTGTTTCATAAGTGAGTTCTGATTTAAAGACTTATTAGTTCTCTGTCATTCAATGATTTATTACATTTAAAATGGCGGCAGGCTAAACAATGTGTCCCAGATGTTTTTCTCCTCAGCTATTTGCTATTCAGTGTGTTCTTATATATATATCATATATTATATATATATAGTAGTATATGTAGTAGTGTTATTTCAGTCTGAACTGATGTTTAGCAGTATTTAAATGTAACAGTGTGCTTTGTGATGAGAGTGCTTCTTAGGGGTACCCACATTCGTCGAAGTTTCTTGTAGGAGGTGAAGGCGCCGGGGGGAACCGACTTGATGCCATTCTGCTCTAGACGACTGGAGGGAAAATGAGAGATAATAATTTGTTCGATGTTACTTCCATCAACAAACCTTTCTTCATGTTCCATTGAAATCAATCAAACAATACAGACCACTCAAACACTCAACATCAATTTTCTTCTTGGTAAAGTGAAAAATCATCTGCAGATTTTTAACTGGGCTGAAATAACAATGCCTAAAAAAATACATGAAATGTGTCCTGAGTTCCTCCTCTGAAGTTCTGGATTTGAATCGGTTTCCCTCAGTGAGCGTTCACGGAAACTGTCAGCAGGATTGGTAAATTTTACTGTAAATATGCAATCAAGCTAACCGCATTATTCAAATCACATGTGGAACAAAACAAGTATATTAGTTTTAACATAGTTGCAAAGATTTCTGTAACTTGTATCACGGTGGCAATAAAAAGTGAATTTGTGTTTTCAAAACTTCAGTATTTAACGACAATATAGTTTAACTGATACTGATACTGCTCACAATGGTTTCCTTCTCTGCCAGCACACAAGTTCATATATGCCAGTGCTGCAGTGGGGACAAACACATCTATCTTTTAATGTGGGATCACACCTCAGGACCTTCGATATATTGTCTGAAAAATAAAGTGCATGTAATGGCCTCTAAAATCTATTTACTGGGTTTGTCCAAGTCACCACCCACTCTGCCTGTAACGCTTCTGAATCTAAGCCAGTGGTAGAAGTGTGCCAGAATGTGGTGAGTATGTAGTTGAGTATGCTTTGTTTTAGCTTTGTGTTCAAACAAGTAAAGCTTCTATGTTGTATTTAAGGAGAGAAATCGCATGAATTTTTCAAAATTACAAATATATTTTCCTCGTAGGATGTATTGTGGTCTATATTTAATTTTTAAAGTATGTTGTATTTGCTTGTAATGGAATTTTTGGGACTTTCATAAAAAAGGTGAGGTATGTAACTTTAACTGTAAGAAATGTTTAAATATAAAAATGCCACGAAGATGATTATTGTGCACTATATCACAGTATAATTCCCAGTTTTTTTTAATTTATGATTACTTGTTGTATGGCAGTTGAGTGCTGGAGGATGTCAACTCATTCTACTATTAGACTGATTGTAAAAGTTTCAGATGAAAATTACTACTTTGTTCTGGAATACTCACATCTCCGTCATGGCCTCAGGGAGGTGGGCGGGGATAGCAGTGAGGCCCCTCCCTCGACAGTCCACGATGTTGTTGCTGCAGGAACACATTGGAGGGCAGGACCCAGAGGCTAAACTGCATGGCTGAACGAAGGCACTGCCACTGTGACCTAAAAACAAGCAATAAGAAAACAATTTTTTTTTTTTTTTTAATGTTTAGACTTAAACTCCGACATCCACACCTGGACCGAAGTGTGTTGCAGTGCTGAGCTTCTGTACCTGAGCAGGCGAAGTCACTCTTCCGAAGCTCGGCGAGGTTGAGGCCCCTCAGAGTGGGAGGAGAACTGCACTGAGTGTAGAGGCCCAACGCAGGCCGCTGCCGCAGCCATGGAGACAGCCAGGCCAGGTGACAGTCACAACGCAGAGAGTTCGAGTGGAGACGACTGGGCGAGGGGAGGAAGAGAAGGGAGGAGGAAATGTAGAGAGGCAAAATCAAATCACAATTAAATATCTGGTGGTGTCCTTGAAACCAGAGTTAACATTGTGGCAGTGTGGTTGAAGAACTTACAAGGTGCGCAGCTTCGGCATGTGGTTGAAACTGGAGACTGGAATACTGGTAATGTTGTTGTTGTTCAGTGTTCTGGAATAGAAATGAAGAGAACATTACTTGGAGAAAGGAGCTGGCAGAGAGCAAGCCACGGTGGCACAAGGAGGGGAGACAGGAAAGAAGAAAGAAAGTGTTACGATTACAAGGATGGGTGAGAGAAAAAGAGTGAGACATGATGCGACGAAGGGAGAGTGAAGGCAAAAGAAATGCAGGAATAAAGAGTGACGGGGAGAAATGAAAAGGAAAGAAGAAGCATGAAAAGAAACAATGAAAGCACAAGTTGTTTTGAAAAGACAAACACATTATCCAAAGACTACTAGATACCAAGAATAGCATGAGTTATATCAAGTGCAGTATATTTCACATTTATGTGCCAATAGATTGTCCTAATTTTGATTTGATTTTTGATTTTGATTTTATACACTTTATTAATCCCCGAGGGGAAATGTCTTCACTACAGCAGGGGGGCTCTCAGGGGGGAGCTGCTGCAGCAGGCTGCCACTAGCGCGGTGCCAGGTAACCTGACCTGAGGTGCATGTTTTTGGATGATGGGAGGAAGCCGGAGAACCCGGAGAGAACCCACGCAAGCACAGGGAGAACATGCAAACTCCGCACAGAAAGGCCCAGGCCCGGATTCGAACCAAGAACCTTTTTTGCTGTGAGGTGACAGTGCTAACCACTGCACCACCCATATATATATATATATATATCCAGAAAGATGAAAAACAGCCTGTATTTGCAATACTTCAGGTTCAGAGTGATTTTCCAGAATACTCACAGGACTTCCAAAGATCGCAGAGCTCTGAACGCTCCCTCTTCAATACAGCTGATATGGTTTTTATCCAACTGACTAGTAATAAAAAGAAGAAAAAACAATAATGATAGAGATTTATTGAATAGTTTCAATCAAGTATTGAATGAACTGGATCTTCTGAATGTAAACGTGATGTTTTCTAACAGTAACAGCCTGTGACACTATCATCACTCTACCATTCCCGTTCCTTTTATCCACTACTTTCACTCTCTGCTTTCACTCACAGGTTCTTGAGGTCCGTGGCTCCTCTGAAAGCTCTCCTCGGGACGGCCTGGATGGCATTTTCACTTAGGTCTCTGGAAAACATTTGAAAAAGAGAGATACAAAGGTTATCCTCCAAAAGTTAAGATGTGGAACAGACATGTTTACATACAGTCAACATATTGAACACATGCGCTCTGTTTTCTCACTCATGAATTCTACTTATCTTTGCCTCCGCCCAGGATGTTATGTTTTTGGGACAGTTTGTTTGTTTGTTAATTGTTTGTTTGTCTATTTATCAGAAGGTTTAGAAAAACCATCGGACCAAATTTATGAAACTTACTGGAAGGGTGTCACATTTTCCAGTGGATTCAAATCACGGGGCAGAGCCACACATTATTCATTAACATTGTGCGGTTGTGAGAATCCTCGATTCCTGTCTGTCACCTCTGACATTGCAGTAACTTCCTGTTGCCATCACACTTTGCGGTGCTGCTTCAGCAAACTCTGTAAACTAGCCAATTTTGAATGTTGACATGCCCTTGCTCTACTCAGCAAAAATGGAATTTGTATAAAATGTCTTTTTGCAGCATTGCAGGTAAGCTTACTGAATTGGAACGGCAGCTCTGCACCATGAAAAGCAACCTATAAGCTGTGGAAGATAATAATGCCCCTGTAGCTGGTGCAGGCCAACCTAACGTAAGTCATCAGCCAGCAGGTCCACGGCAACCGGGGCAGTGGCTGGCTGACAGTCTGAAGGAAACATAGCCTCGAACAGAAGCTCGTAGTAACCAGTCGAGGGAGATGGCCATCCACCTCTGAGTCTGGTTCTGTCGAACGGGAACTCCTGTAAAATAGTTTTACCTTCCAATGTTATCAAATGCTTACATATGTATATATATATATATCTATATATATGCATATATATATAGATATATATATATATACATATATGAATTGTTAGGTTCCACTTTTTAATTTTGTGAGGTCTTAACATTTAATTGAATTTAACTGCACAGTGGTGCAGTGGATAGCATTGTCGCCTCACAAAGAAAAGGTTCTGGGTTTGAATCTGGGCCTGGGCCTTTCTGTGTGGAGTTTGCATGTTCTCGTTGTGCCTGCGTGGGTTCCCCCCCCCCCCTGTGAACCTGTTCACATAGATAATGGATGAATTTAACTGATTAGAAAATTTCACGAGATGGTTGTAAAGTATTAATAGTGACAAAGGCTCGTTGACAAATTCAATGACTTCAAATCACAATCCACATTCAAAGGATGTGTAATCATCAACAGTTGCGGATATATATGGTTGCCGTTACAGATTTGCATATCATATATGAGTGTGCCTTGGCAGAGGTCAGCGCTCTCCAAGTGCACTTCTCGTTTTTTTCTATAATATGATATTTCAGTGATGCTTTGGCAAGACGCTGTTGTTGTATTGCTAATGCCATTTAGGCTACTATAAGAAACCATCTTGTTCTGCATTTGTTAAAGTTAGGTGACTTACTGGGAATGAGATGCATTTATATGAGAAGGGAAATAAACATTTAAAACAGTCATGTAAACTGTAACAAATTGCAGCATTTCATGAAAATGTACAACATGAAACTCCAGCAGCCTTTACCCACAATCAGTCAAGTAACTTCCAGGCTGATCCGCACCATTACCACTGACTTTCATACCAATCTAAACACCAGTTCCTCTCTATCTTAATGTTGTTTTCCTTCCAGCCCAGAGAAGACTGGGGGCAGAAACTCGATTGCTCAGAGACCTCAGAGGGTCACATATATTAAAACAGGCCGGCTTTACAACTGACAAAAAAAGAGGAGTGAAGCAAGAGATAGAGTACAATGTTCCATCTCCATAGACAGTGTAGAAAAGACCAAGTGAACAACAGAAACCCAATCCAACTAATACAAACACAACTATAATCTGAAGATAAAATTGTGTGTGTGTGTGTGTGTGTGTGTGTGTGTGTGTGTGTGTGTGTGTGTGTGTGTGTGTGTGTGTGTGTGTGTGTGTGTGTGTGTGTGTGTGTGTGTGTGTGTGTGTGTGTGTGTGTGTGTGTGTGTGTGTGTGTGTGTGTGTGTGTGTGTGTATTAGATAGACCGCAGATGAGGATGTGCATCATCTCTGGCTGCCCTGGAGGACCTCAGACACACTCCATTAACGTCAGGGTCAAACCAGAGGCTGACAGAAGAAACATCCACTTACTGAGATCTAGACCACTGATATAATATGTACGGTTTCACCACCAGACACAGAACGGGCTCTTTGAGAAAGTAAATCAAATTTAATCTTTTTTTACACAACAAATTCACATTTTTGGAATAAACTCTCTCTGAGTTCAAATCAAATCTGTTTGCTTGTACATTGAATACACTCTCAAGCAGAGTGAAAGTAACTCTTTTCTGAGAGTTGATTTTTAACTCTTTTCAGGAGTTGAATCTGAACATTTTGGGAGTTAAAACTAGACTCCCATGAAGAGTAAATTGTACTTTAACCTTGAGTTGTTTGAATGTGAACTCTTTCCCCGTGTTAACAGTCAACACTTAAAAGTGTGTATTGTTCGACATTCATGGAGTTAAAATTTCATCACAATATAAAGGTTTTAGGTAAGACTGACAACAAGATAACAACTTATTCCTCACAAATTGAAATTTAACAATTATATGCAGGGTGATTATATGCAGTATGCAACAATTAATGCTGCATGAAAACTTTGTGTAACTAGTTGCAAACTCACCAATGTATTAGTGCCACTGTATATATGTTACGTTCCTACCTTGTACACTTATGGTTTTTAATGATAGCCCCATTTTATTTATCTATGTTTTTATATTTTCTGTTCTTTATATGTTCTGCATCACAATTTATAGATAGTTTGCAGATCAATCAGTGTTTGTGTTACAGCTCTTTCTGTTTGGTGGTAAAGCAGAGTTCTTTGTTTTTTTTCGTGGACAAAAAAGAAGAAGAATCATGGAGAAGCCTGCAGTAAAAGCAGTAAGACAGTTTGAAATTAAATGCATGATGAAGACAAAACAAGGTAAAAATATTGAAAAATATAAATTCGTCTGGGGTCTGTCATAAAAGCAGAGGTAGCTCTCTGTTGTTCAGCAGTATCTTAGACATGAAAAAGACAAGAGTGATGAGGCGATGGAGGATGTACAAAGTGTCAAGTTAGTCAAAGGGAGGAAAGGATGACGGATAGGCAGTGAAAAGAAGTAGGGTGGTGCAAGACATGGAGAGAGACAGGAAAAACAAGATCATAAATGATCACGTGCACACAAAAAGTGGACAGATTGAGGCAGGAGTAGAATTTAAAGATTCAAATAGAAACTAAGAAAGAGAAATTGAAATGAGTTAGAGAAAAAAATTAAGGTCAGGACATGACCCAGAGGGAGAGGAGTGAGGGAGTGAGGGATTCATCAACCAGACTATGCAGAGAGTTGGAGCAGAAGAGAGGGACTGTTATGAGGACAGCGACCGAGAGAGATGTAAACTTGATAGAAAGAGACAGAGGGGATAGAGATGAAGTACACTCATACATAAAGTTGTTCTGCCTTGTTTCAGAAGGAGTTCAAAGCCAGTGAACCAAACTAACCATTTACTTTTGTCTATCTGTCCCTCTCTCTTCACTAACAGTAAGCTTTATATCCACTCCAGTGAGAGGGAGAAAACCAATATTGTAAGTGTTTCCGTTCAAATGATTTCCCTGCAATACAGAGAAAGAACAAAATTGAGGTCAGCCAACCGACACTACAAACATACGTCAGTGTCAAATACAAAAGGCAGAAAGAAAGAAATCAACAAACACTTTAAAGTTTGAACATTGTTTTCGAAAAGCCAGCTAGAAGCTTTTTTGAAATGGTTTGAAATTTCCAGGATGACTCAGAATCAGCATTTTAATGGACCAATAAACCCAGTTAGCTTTTTTTTTTCTTCTTCTTCTTCTTTTAAGCAAAATAAGATCTGATGTTAACTGTGATTGATACCCAACTTCAGCAACTTCACAGTTGATCAAAAATAGAATTTCTTGTTGTGAAATTGGTTCGGAGATGAGGGAACAATTAAGAGTTGGCAACATCCGAAAAACATGGACATTACTGAAGTTATTTCAAAGCTATCTATAATGGTTACTAGTGTTGGGGAGTAATTACTGTAGCTACATGTAACACAGTTACATAATTAGATTACAAAATAAATGTAATTGTAATCTGATCCATTACAGGAGAAAAGGTATTTAATTATTCAAATTGTTGGGGGTTACAAACGGGTTACATCTGAATATATCCTCTTCAGGGGGAAAAAAAAACACACATATAAGAATATTGAATACTATAGAATATTTATATAGTTGCTTTGCATCGTTGCCACACAGGAATGATTCCTGTTTAATCTATACAGGCTCCGGTCATTTGGTAGTATGTGCTCAGATCATTAGGACTGTTTTTGATTGGTTCTCTTGTTTAAAATATTTATTATAAAAATGATCCAAAATGCATCAAATGTAATAAGTTATATTACTTTTATGGATTCATTAACATCAAATATTACATCTTTATAGGGTAACTGTAACCTATTACATTTCAAAAGTCATCTTCTCAGAACTGATGTTAACTTCCTTCTTAGTGTATGCAGCAACATCCTTTGACAAACATAATAAAGTGTGCAAGAGCACAGTATACAATGGGCAGAATTGATTAAACAATTTTGCACAATAAAAGTTTCTTCATTGTTAACATGAATGTGTCTCAAGGTTTATGGGCAGCAGAAAAGGTCCCTGCCTTCCACTGTGTAGTTCTAAGTCAAACTGTAATGTGCTTTATTTGCTCAAAAAAAGCTATTGTATTAAACCTACAACACAAAATAATTGTAAATACGGCATGGCAATGCAAAATTATAACATTTTTTTTTAAACAGGGACAGAAACTGGATAAATAGAAGACATGGAGCAGCACTCCTTTGTGGCTTGAATTCAATGTCCATATCAACATTATCTTTATGACATTAATAACATTAACACTAAGTGTAGTGATCATTAACAATCAGTAGTTGTAATTTACACAAATGCACTCCTAAATATGCCATAAACACATCCACATCCTGACAGATAGCATTATCGTTAGACAGCTCTCCCTCATGGGCACACGCGCGCACACACACACACACACACACACACACACATACACACACACACACACACACACACACACACACACACACACACACACACACACACACACACACACACACACACACACACACACACACACACACACACACACACACACACACACACACACACACACACACACACACACACACACACACACACACACACACACACACACACACACACGCGCGCACGCACACACGCACACACACAATATTAAAGATGCTTTCCCATCAGGTTGTCAAGATATCGGTTGCCAGGACACGAGGAGTCAGGATATGATGTTTACTGAAGGGAAACACAGACTGGTCACAGCTGGACGTGTGTGTGTGGACACTAGGTAGTCTCAGAATATTTGCTCTCTCCTGCTATCACCTCTATTCATTTTCTGATCCGTTCTGTCATCTGTTGTATCTGTGTCCGTCCTCCCCACTGTCCCCTCTCACTCCTCTTCATCCTCTTATTGTTCTGTGGTCCCTACTGTCGTTTCAATATCCTCCCTCCATCCATCCATCCCTCCCTCCCTGCTCACAGCAGAGGGTGAGAAAGGTAAACTTTCCCACTTGTTTCCTCCACATTGTCTACTTCTCCTGTCTGTCCATCCATCTCCTACAGCTAAGGGTCAAACAACGGGTTAGTTTTAGTCCAGCAACCTCATTGATAGGCATTCCAAGTGCAGTGGTATTTTCCTTTATGCACATTCTGATGTTCTCAGTCGTGGATTGCTCTTGTTTTACCTGGTGGTCCAGTTGATAGTCAGTCCTGCTCTCTCCTGTTTTGTTTTAATTTTTCTGATAATGATATTGGAACTGTGAAATGCTCTGTCAAAACTCAAAGTATGATTGAAATAAAAGCCTGTTCACAACTGTCTATGCACTTAATACTTCTCTGGCAGATTAGATAGACATCAGAAATAAAAAAAAAAAGTCAAGTCTATGGAGCATTACAGATGGATTATAGTGTCATTGCTTGAACCACCTTAAATGGTCAAAAGGCATCCTAGCAAAATGTTAAAAAAGTATAAATACATCTATTTTGCCAAAGTGCATCTACAATCATTACCACTGCCTAAATGTAACTATGGTAGCAGGCACATTGTAGAAGTAGCTTCCTAGACAATCTTTATAGCTTCAAGTTACACTGAAACAAATCTATCCACCATGTTTTCCTTTCTTGAATAAAGCAGCAGAAAGAATAGAGCTCCAGAGATTCAAACGCATACAGAAAACGTAACAATAGTATTATTAATATAACTATTAAATAATCTGTACGTGTGAGGGAGCTTATGAAAACACTTACAACTTTTGTGTCACTTTTAGTCAATTCATGCAAGTCACCCATGTATATAAGAAAGGTGATTTATAGTGGTTAGCCAACTAAACGGATAAACTGTACAAGTCTGGCAATTAGATAATTCAGATTTGTATTGGTTTTGATGCTGATTGTAACTAGTGGCAGTCAGACATCATAGTGCAACATTAAATTAACTTTCTTTGTCAATGTCATTATAATAATCAATGTTTCTGTTGTGAGTTACATGCAGTCATAAGAGGTACCATGGTACTGTAACAAAGAGTTTCAGGAGTCTGACCACCACCCTGAAGACTCAAGCGGGGCCAAAACTGTCGCACAGCAAGGTCACAACAAAAGCACTCATTTGATAGGAGGACAAAAAAACACAATTTTCCCTGCATCAATACCTCATTAACTACACTATTCAATCCCAGCTTCAGTTTTCTCCGCTGTGATTGTAGCCTTGATACGCTGTTTGTATTAGTGTTCGTTCAGCCACTCTGAGGTCAAACCAATCAGTCACCAGTGTCGGTGGTAAAGCAGTTTGTCCCACCCCTCCTTCACTGTGATTGGGCATGATGGTGACAGTCACAAGCTCAGTATTACCATTTCTCAACTAATCGGTAAAAAATACAGAACGTTTAGCGCTCAGGGCAGAATAAACACTCAGCACCTCATCAAGCTGCTGCTGTTCATTAAAAACAATTTTAAAAAATACATTGTACTCAGGAAACAACGCTTTGGTGGACACGGGCCCTAGTTGGGCTGCCACTGAGAGTCTATGGTAGTTCTAAATGGTTTTCAAGAGATTCATTACACTGTAATGGTTTGTCCCAAAATAAATCTGATCGGGCAATCTTCAATTAGCACCGTATCAGTTGATGAAGGTGAAAGGGAGAACAACCTACCACGTCTATGACTTACCACTTTCTTACTTTCACACAAACACTGACTCTCTGACACACCAGTTATCTTATTGAACTGCATCCCGGCAGGTCAGCAGACAGAGTCAGAGCAACAACATAGTTAATATTTTATTGTCACAGTCTAGTCCCCTTCTTCTAACACACAAAAACATGCACGGTATAAATACCATTAAATGAGTTATCATTTACACAACCACAAACACAGAGAAACAAACAGAGATGGAAAGAAAGGATATTAGAGACATAAAGAACAAACGCAGGAAGAGAGAAGTAAGACCAACAACAAAAGAAACTGAAGAGGAGACCCTACAGAGAGAGAAAAGAAGAGAAAGTTAAGACCAGATGTGGAGCACAAAAAAGAAGAAATATTTGGACTGGTGCAGCATCAGAATGTGAACATATGTGGTCAAGCAGGAAACCACAGTTTGAGAGGCTGATCCTAAAATGACCTGCATGTGACAGAGACTCAATCACACTTGGTATCTGCCTTGGTGCACGCACGCACGCACGCACACACGCACGCACGCACGCACGCACACACACACACACACACACACACACACACACACACACGCACACACACACACACACAGACAAAGACATAGACACAAAGACTGAGGAATTAACCAATATATCAAAATATGACAAGCAAGAGGAAGCTGATCAGACATGAACCACAAGATCACACTCGCATATTTTGACACTCACAAACACAGATTAAATCACACCCTCTTATTTGTGATACTTGTCCTGAGGGATTTGAAGAGTAAGAGGAAGGACAAGAAGCAAAGAGAGAGAATAATTAGAAAAGAAGACGAAGAATCATTGAAAATATATCTCCGTTTAAAAGTAAGGTGTAGGGATGAGTATTAATGTATAATGTATTTTGAAATGATGTACCTATTCACAGTTTTTTGTTGTTTTTGTAAAACGATGCAAAAACAATGCACAAAATCTCAAGAATGTTTTCCCCCGCAATTTTTTGGGGATCGTTACTACACACTTCAATGAAACACTGGAGAAAGAAGACAGGATTTAAAGTCTGATCAATCAAACAATCTAGGGAAACCACTTTCTAACCTGACAGCTACTTCAGTGTTAATTGAAGGCGAAATGTTAAAGACCGGCAGATGAAAAGGAAAGAGAATCGTAGAGAGAAACTGGGGGGAAATCTTCCTGTTTTACTTTTAAAGCCACCAAACATGAATTTCTCTCATTTCCCTTTTGTCTTTGTGTCGACCACAGAACTGGAGGTAGAGAGCTCACACAGACAAAACACAGTATAAAGGGACAAAAGAAAGATGCAAACACAAACTCACACCCACTCAGCATGTAGTTGCAAACCAACCACAGACACACACATGCTAAATATTAGCTTCACACAACATCCAGAGGAAACGTGGCTGCATTTTAATTCAACACATTTTTATCACATCACACCACAAGCACGCTTCAAAAACACACACATACACATGTTGTAGGTTACGCACAAACACACATTGATTAGTACACACAAATACACTGGGTAAATGCACATGACCTGCACTCAACTCTGGGAGGGTTCATGACCCCATGGCACAAAGAAGGCTGTGACCATGGAAACAGCAAAAACTCAACTCGCTCGGGAGATAAATACAATAAATGTCTTCTTTACCTGTCTTGCCCTCTCACTTGCTTTACTGTCATTATCATGTTGTCTTCAAATAAAATAGGTTCAGGTGTGTGGAGATAAAATGCAATTTCAATCATATGTGTGTATGAAGTGTGGCCTCAGGAACACACCGCACGGTGGGTGTGTGGCGGTCGCAAAATGTCTCATTTTCAGAGTCATGTACAGAATGGGCAGCTCGCGCGACATGTGCAGTTCCCAGCAAAAATATACAGGGAAAACATCTGTGTACTATGTCGTCACAGCAAAAAACATAAAGTAGGCTCTAATGAAATTATGTCAAAAATGTAACAAGTGAAGGGGAGCATTTTATCCGGACATCAAACATTCATTACTGATGGCCTTTTATTAAAGGGAGACTCAATGTAAGGTTGGCAGTATTAGTGCTGCAGCAGACGTGCTGGCAGCATGAACACACGTGAGCGAGCCGCAGCAATGCAACGAGGTAGCAGTCATTCACACAACGCAGGCGGTTTGTCCCAGGTGCAACTGCAGTTAATTAAAGTACTCACGCCTTATTTCCATTTGTGTGGTAACAAATAAATGACGTTGTAATTTTTTTTGTTTTATTCCCTTAATACTTCCTCGAACTTCACTCTCTTTGCTTTCCTCTGTCCTTTCCTTTTCAGCTCTCCTTCTGTTGCCCTCAATCGGACTTTATTTAATCTTTTTCCAATTCCCTTCCTCTGCCTTTGCTCCTTCATTCCTTCTCTCCTTCATTTCTCTTCTCTCCCTCCATCCGCAGGGGAGTAGAGTACTTAATTGAAGAACCCCAAAGGCAGAGAAGGGAAAGGTGGTGAGAGGGAAGGAAAAAAAACAAGAAAGAGGAGAAAGAAGACGGTATGGAGGAGGGGGGTGACAAAGACCCAATTGGAGAGGAAGAATGAAAGTGAAACAAAGGAGAGACAGATATGAGACTTGTCTCAGTAAGTGTCCGTCTCAGATTAATGATTGGCTCTTCGAACAGTTGCCTCTGTTTCTTCCTATCACACTGTTCCCTTTGCTCCTAGTGTGTCAGCTTTACTTTGGATGGACATGACAGGATAAGCCGGTGTTTGTGGACTGACCTCCTTCAAACAGATACACAATCTGGGCTGAAAAATAACAGCTGAGCAGGTTTTTCTAAGAGTGATGGTCTCACAGATTTCATTTTCCCATATAAAGATGTTACCACACGCAGCAGGGAGCGTCCCAGTACCAGCTTTAAGAAAACAACAGTTCTGGGGAAATCCTTCAGCTGTGTGATGTGTGATGACAGACTGAAGTCCTGCAGATAATGTAAATGTAGGCATGCATGCATGTGCAAATGAACTGTACAAATGCAGGCATACCTGCTGTTGGCTGGACATTTTTCAACCAAAGCACCTTGGAGAAGAATGGTTTGTATTTGTAAGTATTAGCACCAACTTAGGGCTTAGGCACAATTTTAAAGACATCCTATAATGAAAATCGAGTTTTTAACCTTGTGTTGTTCTTTATATGCAACAAAGATACTGTATGTCGTGAGCGATGTAAGCAGTCGACACCATGGCTGAGCATTTCCACTTTGAACTGCAGTGTACCACTGACACTTTAAAAAGAACGGATTTAAACAGCCAGGGTAGCAAACATCACAGAAACAAGAAAACAATCCCGTTAACGTGTTGTGTGCAGCTTTCCATATCATGAGCTCCATGCAAGCAACGGAGGGCTGGGTGGATAGAGAGGTTGGGACTAGTTGAAACACTCCATGCACCTTTCTAAGCCTCTTTAAGGCATTAGGGGATTATTTATTGTTTTGGAAAAAACTTCAGATGAGTTTGTAGGTTTAATCAATATCAGGACCAAAAAGATCCCCAGTTCGGTCCTTTGAATTACAGAGCTTTATGACATTTAAGCTCATCGTTGCAGTTTTATGGCACATTTACTGTAAATTTCAGTCTCAGCACTCTCATCTACATTGATTCCAGCTATTTCAAAATTAAAAGTGAAGGGTTACCGCTGTGAGTGACTCAGAATTCTGACCCTGATAATGATTCCTTTTATTAATAAAAACTTGCAACTCCCTATTGCAGCTAACATTTCACACTACTTTGTGTCCTGTCATATCAAAGACAAATGTACAAAGCATTTAGGAACAATGGCTTTCATTGGTCTAACTGACAAGCAGCAGTATATTACAGGATATCGTCTGTCATCAGTTACCATCAATTTCATGAGTACACCTACTTGACAAAATGAAACTTGGTTGTTTTCAGGCCAGAGATAATCAAGATTTGTTCTTTCAGCAATCCAAGCCCACTGACTCCTTCCAAAGATGTAAATCTTAAAAATCAGGTCACAAATAAAATAAAGAGAGGCAATATTGATAGCAGGAATTATCCATTGCTGGGTCCATTCATCCATTATCTATGTATTCTGAACAGGGTCATGGGGCTTAGAGTGAAGACCCTGTTCCAAAGATGGAAATGATCAACATTTCATATCTATTGCTGCTTAAATTAGCATCACATAACTTTCAGTAACCTCACTTCAAAACTCAAAGAGTTTCTGAGATAGCAACTTTCCCTTTAAATTAATTCAACTCTATATGTAAGGTGTGAAGGTGTGCTTCAGTATTTGAAGCATTTATGAAAAGTACATACAACCAGACTGTACACATAGTCACAAATGAAAGGAAAAGCAAACACATAGTATACATTGATCTACAGAAAACCAATTATTCCGTTTTTTGCCAAAGCAAAAACTGCAGAAATGCATGATCATCACACACGTATATACAAAATTAATTAGGACGTTTGTAGACACACACTTTCTCGCTATCTCTCACACTGCAGACACACCCTTAAATATTTATGTCACACATGAAAACACATCACACAGTTTTTGCTGTGTACGTGCAAATGTGTGTAATTAGCGCATGAATACATGCAACACTGCTGACACGCACAAAAGAAACAGACAATTATACTGTAAAAATGCAAATACGGGTAATTATCAAGCACAAGCAGACATATTACTCCAGCATACTCTCCCTCTCTCTTGATAAATTAGTTGGGTAAACAGCGAGGTCACACTCCGGTTAGCCTCTAAAACAGCCGCAGCCCGGCAGCTGCCATCACCACCTCTGTTAGCTTTACACTGTTAATTAGCTACACTCAGATGCCAATCATCTCTCTAATGAGGACAGCTGTGCCATTGTGCCTAATGAGACAAACTCCTGAAGTGTCTGAGGGGTAAGTTAACTACAAGGACACACATTAAATCCAGCACACACACATGTTATTCTCCAGTATATATTTCTACCTTGCGCACACACACTCATTTCATTACCTGCTCTCATTTAACTTATACTCATCCTCTACCATTTATCTTTATATGCTTTTTCACTTCACAAGGATCCTGTACTTTGTTTTCATCATGGCAATTTATGAAATCTCATGTTCTGCACATACTCACTTTCCCACCGTAATATGGATGAATACAGCTTGTGTTTGTCACTTTTTGACAAATTACAAGCAGAAGATGTGTTTTTAGAAAAAAAAAAAGTTAAAACATACTGAACATATGGATTGACAGCTGAGACATGGATTACAGTACACCACTGGAGCAGTTTAGACAAACAACGGAAAAAGTGGCTGGTCTTTCTGAGGAAAGTAATATTTTGCTTTTTAAAGGCCACAGGGAGTTACTTTCACATAGTCAAAGCATGGTTGGAGAGCATCAAATTAACCAAAGAAACTTTTCAAACTCTGACAGACTGTATAAAAAGATGCAGCGACACAGTTACTCATAGTTTTCTTTTAAGCAAAGTCTTTGTTAACATTCAGTGTTTCTCATGATCAAAATCTCAACATGGGTCACATAATCACATAATTATTTGTACTGTTAATATTTTCAGATGTTCAGAGCAGGCATAGAAGCACAGCTCTACCAAACTGGCGGTCTGACAAAGTCTCTTCCATCAATCCACAGTCGACAGCACACCTGCTGGAGCCATGTATCAACTGGCTAATCACAGAGTTCAACTCCAGGTCAAGGTGACTGTGTGTCTGTCTATCCGTGTGTGCGTCTGTCTATCCGTGTAAGAGAGGAAAAAGACATCTAGCTACACTCCCATAATACTTTGGCTCCCCAGGGCTAAAGGTAGGTGCTGGGAGGGGTGCACCGTGGTACACAAACACACACATTCAGGGTGTCTCTAGGTATCATCAAAATATACAAAAGACTGTTACTGGGTGTGGAGCGAACTCCTTCACACATCTACACAGAGCCAACAAAAGACTCGAGAGTGAGGGAGAAATTAGAGGTGGCCAAATCAAGAAAAGGGGATGAAGCAGCACAATGGAGGTATAAAGGAAACAGGGTGGCATCTTCAACACAAATCCAGATCTCTGTTATCAATTTTAGAAGCGTTCCAATAAATTTACTGTAGCTTCATATTATGACCAATTTGCGATTTTTTTTTTTTTTTTTTTTTTTGGGGGGGGGGGTTAATGCTGAATGTGAATGCTTCTGCTGAAACGCTGGCTGTGAGCTGGATCAGGTAACGTGTGTGAGCTCTTGACAGGCTGTAAATAAAGTGAAGTCGTTTTTTTTTTTTTTCTGGACTCATGTCCATTTGGTGTCCATTTAGACCTGCACTCATCTGCTAAAATTGTAAATGAGGAATAAAGTGAGTTGTTATTTCAGAGCCAGAAGTGACCATATTTGGACGAGCGGGGGAGTACCAAGGTGTGAATCTGACTGAGAACCTGAGGACACTACACCCGCCACAGGCCTGTTAATCAAACCGGAGACGACCCCAAACATACCACTTTTGAGGATTTATATCTAAATTATGATGGGATTATTTTCAGATGGACAGACAGAAAACTAATAAGGAGTGACTTTAGTGAATGACACCTTTATGACTTGTGGAAAAAATTAATTGACCTTGCATTTCATGAAAGAAGTTAAATGGGAATCTATGGAGCCAGCGCCTTTTTTGGAGCCAGCTGCTAGTGGCCCCCGGTGGTATTGCGGTTCAAGGGACTTACGCACTGGCCTAATTTTTCAGACCTGGAAGCTATGTCCATTTTTATATACAGTCTATGGTAAGGACGTCTGGGTGACAGCAAATATAAGCCAATCTGCTACAAAACAAATTTTGAAAAAAAGGAAAATTTAAGTTTTGCATATCAAAAGTGAAAGACAATTTAAGAAAAGACAAAAGACTGATGTCTGCAGAAAGGAACGTAGAGCAAGAGGGAAAGTAAAGAAGAAAAATACTCAAACAAAATGCAGCACAAACATATTTGTGTGTTTTCCAGGGACATCAGGCTTTATGGAGTCCATCAACACAGCAGGAGGAAAAGAAATCACTTCTGCTGGAGGAAGTGCTAATGGATCTGCACAGTGAGTGTGTCACTTTATTCACTGTGTGTGTGTGTGTGTGTGTGTGTGTGTGTGTGTGTGTGTGTGTGTGTGTGTGTGTGTGTGTGTGTGTGTGTGTGTGTGTGTGTGTGTGTGTGTGTGTGTGTGTGTGTGTGTGTGTGTGTGTGTGTGTGTGTGCTGATTGATCGAACATGCCAAGTCCATCTCGGCATTCCCTGATGGGAGCCAGAGTGTGAAATTGCCAAAACAGCAAACAGCAGATAATCAGGACTGACACACATCCAAAACAAACACACACTTTCTTACACTATCCATTACTCTCATACTTCTGCTTCATGTCTCGACACTCACTCACAAACACACACACACACACACATCCGTTACACACACATTGTTACAAATGACTCAAACATAGAGAAAAGTTAATTACAGAGCTGTGGCATGTTTGCTTTTTTTTCCTTTCTCTCCGGCTATGTTTGTGTGTGTGTTTCCAGGCATCTCCAGGCAGTAGCAGACACCTTTCCCCTCGCACACTACAACCACATATTTATAACAAAGACTTCTGAGCAGTGTCTGTGTGTGACACATTTAGCCACATAATAACCAACTGAGTCCAAGATTTCAGTTATTATTAAAGAAAAAAAAAGCTATTTGTGTGTGTGTGCGTGCATGCGTGCGTGCGTGCGTGCGTGTGTGTGTGTGTGTGTGTGTGTGTGTGTGTGTGTGTGTTCAGAAGTGAAATTAAAGCACTACTGTTCTCACTGCTCCTGGGGGACCCTCTAAGTGATTTGTGGTGCTTCTGCTGTCCGAAGGGAGATAATTTGCAGTGTTTTCTGGGTGAGAAAAATAGGTCAATTTTTGATCAGAAAAGACAGCAAGTACAAAGCCTGAAGCAGCAGAAAATGTCTCTGTTGCACTACTTTATACAGTATGTGATGGTTTATTATCCTAACCAAAATAAATCATATCAGCGGTTCAAAACATCTACATATTAGTCACAGTAGTATGCAGTGGAAATGTACTAAGGCATAATGTCGGGATATATTTGGAGTTTATTTGCAGTGCGTAGTAGATTTTTTTTTTATGCTGTGGTATTGGGGGCTACCAATTCAGAGAACAGTTTGGTGTAGAAAGGTGAGAATTGTCAACCAAACGTTAGTTCATCGACCAAGTTTTCATTAGTCATTTAGTCATGGGAAGAAAAAAACCTTGCCAGGGATGTTATAAATAACTTATAATTACAGCTGTTATGGCTCAAGCCTTCTCCTTTAGGAAGGTGGCCTTATGGGTATCCTGGGGGTGGCGTAGCTCCTAGTTGAGGAAAGTAAGTGACTCTCACGTGTGAGAAGTTGTGACAAGTTTTATGGATGTACTTTTGTGTCTTTTTTTATGCAAGGATAACAAAACAGTTTTGAGAGTTGATTTCTTGCACTGCAATCAAAAATCGCATTTCTAAGGAAAAATAGGCACTAAGAATAAAATGATCTAGATTGCAAACAAAATCTCCCTTTCAGTTTATTTGGTCACAGACGAATCAAAAACTTTTGGTTGCGAGTTAAGTATGATGTAATGGATGGAACCTACAATGATGGATGAGAAAAGAGTTTCTACTAGTGGGTTTGACTTTTGTCCAAAGCACTGTTGTAGATGCACAGGTCACTCCCTCCGACAGTAGAGGACAGTCTGTCTGTTTAGGTTATGTTGCTTTTTTCGATTGAAATGCTTTTAAATGTAGCAGCACGACTTCCACTTTGGTTTTATTTCACGTTGTCAATGCCATTACCATGCCGACCCCTTTGGCAGGATACATGGTGGTAGTGGACATGTATGCACTAAAATATGGATTATAAAAGAAATTCACTCTCAGTCAAGGCACGCTACAGATTTGTTCCATGGTCTTGTCATTTTTTTTAAAGTATTTCGTGTCCTTGTCTTAGTTGTAAAATTCGAAGGTAATTTTAATGACAGCTACTTGATCACAAGGAAAATGACCAGAACCTCTTAATTCCACAACTAAATGATTTTGTCTCAGCTGTCAACACCAACTTGCCAAGTCTGTCACAGACTTAGTCAAACCCAATGAGTCATGATAACCAAACCAATTATAATCAGTACAAGGGTAATAATGTGTGTGTGAACCCATAAATCTCAGTATCACACCAAAGCATGTAATACTAGAGGACACAGTGTCACAAAATCAAGTGATGAAGCACAAACAGTGATAAAGTCAAAGTAGTGAGCCTCGGATATCTTTACTGTGACTGTAGTTTGGAAACAATCCTCACATTAACTTTTGCACAGATACTCTTAAAGGTGGACCAATCAGCGACCAGTGAAGGTGGTTAGTGCGATAACACTGAGGTGAAGTTTTTTTTTTTTTTAATGTAGTTGCAGTAGTGGTAGAGTTTCAGTGTATATGGTGTTCAATGCTGATTGGTTGAAAGGCTGCTCCAGCAGTTTCAAAATTAACAAGAGGTCTACGTCTTGTAGGATGCAACAACTGAAAGCAATTCTCTATGAAGTGTAGCCTGACCCACATATTAATGCAGTGAATTTGGATCTGGACAAACACAAGCCCTTCCCTGACTGGTGTTTGAGTCCGTGAGAAAGCAAAAGTCAATATGAAGTTGTTTTTACTAATGTTGCTAAGTTGCGTGCATAATGTAACTTATCTAACATAAGTAACATACATTAAGTAACTTAAGCAATGTACTTATTTGAACCCAAATCAAGATCTTTTCGTAAACCTAACCACATGGTTTTTGGTGCCCAAAACTGATGCACATTACTTTTCACACCGAGCTGAGACAAAATGTGTCACTGAAACAGGAACCTCTATTTGACTGATGATCATATTACATGCTGGTGATTAAAGTATACTGTGTGATTGAGAACAGCATTTGGATGTTAGATTCAAAATAAAGAATGCAGGGCACTAGGCAGAAAAGATACAGAGCTTCAGAGGCTGTACTCACAGTCGAGACAAGGCTTCATTCTTCTGAAAGAGCATTTCTGGGAATTGGCTGAGGTGGTTTTTGTTGAGGCGACTGTATCAACAAAAAAATTTGAAAGAATAAGAAGCTTATAGCATGAATGTTACAGGCAATTTAATGGAAATGCTGTCTTGATTCTATGTGTACTTAGAAAAGTCAATGTGTTGCATAATTTGTTCTCACAGTCTTTCCAACTCCTTCAGCTCGTCAAAAGCTCCTCTCTCGACATTATTGATCTGGTTGTCCATCAGATGACTGAAAAAGAAAACAAATTAAAAAGAGAATTAATGAGCCATAAATTTCATTTTTATCAAGATAAATCAGCATTATACATCAGCACATCAAGTTAATTAATTATGGCTAGTGTGTAACATCACGCTGCCATTTGGTAAATAAAATAAAAGAACCTGGATTACTTCATTACTTTCTGCCTTTCATTAAATAAATTGAAGATACAAAGCCTCCACACACATGCTTCCTTAAAGAGTCACTGCTGAGATCTGCATACTTCAGAAATACCCAGACCTCCGCCTCAGATGCCACTGGTGTAACAGTCAATGCCCTCCTGACAGCAATGAGCCCTGGGCTCCCTGAAGACTGTTAATCTGTTTTGAGCAGGCCTCCAGAGATGTCATCCTTTTAACACCTCATGTCCATCACTGACACTCAGCACATTCCCAGTCCTCAGATTAACACAGGAAACCAGGGCTCGTCCAGCCTCTCCCAGAGGGCACAGTGTTTCCAGGTCAAAAGGTCATGGATAAACCCCTCCTCGTACATTTGACTGACACTGACACCAAACAAGCAGCTCTGGGTGGCTTATGTGTCGCCACTGAGCTAATGCTTCATTCTGTGCCCTCTGGCTTTTGATGGTACCGCAGTTATGATTCCCACATTACAACCAGACCTAAACCTAGCATAAATACAAGCGGTAGCCATTTTTAACAATGAGCTTGACAGCAATGAAATAACGGCTCTTTATTTTCTAAAAATGTCTCAGTTTATGTTTTGGCTTGTTCTAAATAACAGTTTTTAAAATATAATTTGTTTTAACCCTTATGTTGAACTTGTGTGAATGCCACAGTAACATATATGTGATTATAAATATGCTGGACTTACAGGACTCTGAGGTGTTTCAGACCTGCAAAGTCTGTCTTGGTGACGAGTGTCAAGTTGTTCCCATTCAGATCTCTGAAAAAAAGACAAAACAACAGATCAGAAAAACAGGAAGTAAAGTGGTAACAGAAAGAAGCACACTCTGAATGTTCATTTGTTTATACATTAAGAATTTTAAAAAAAAGTTAAATGAGAACAGAAGAAATCCAAAAGTTATTCCCAAAATTTAGTCAGTATTATAAAGTGGCTACAAAGAAGTAAGCTAAGAATAGGCTTTTATTTTTTTTTTTTTTCCTTTTCTTTTTGACCAATATTGGACAGTTACAACACAAAGAAACAGGTACTGTCAGAGGGAGAGAGAGGTTTTAAGGCCTAGTTAGGGTCCTGAAACACTAGTTTGTGTAACAAAGTCCCTTTTAAATTTAAAGTTTTGAAGCTCAGTGTGGGTTTGGTCAGCAGCTATCCTCTCGGTAATGCCTGGCTCCACCTAACTCCCAACTAATCAAAAAATGGGAAAAGAGTTGGTGCAAAGGTGAAGGTTCATCTAAACTTTAAGCTTTTTATACAAATTAAACAAGTGAGTTATAACAAAATTCACCGCTTTTGGAGCCCCTTAAGTGGCCATTCAAGGAACTAAAGATTTTGACAAGTTTGCATTTTCCGCTCCAAAGTTTTCCACTTGGGTGGAAGGCAGAAAATATTTATAGCAGTTCCAAATGGCCCCACTCAATGGCAGTTTGGAAAGACAGAGGCATATTAATTGTCTAACTACAAGGACTGTTCTTTACTGTGACACTGTTTCGCACACATTTTCACACAGTGTTGCACTCAGCTGAATAAACCAACAGTGGCAGAAATTGTTGTTTAAATGAAAGACAGATTTTAAGGGGGACACTCAAACCCTACCTACTTTCCCTCCTCCTTCCCACATCATCACATAACGTGGACAGGAATATTGCAACACTGGTTTCAGAAAGTTACAGATATATTTGGATGTTTGCTTCAGTGTTGATTGGTGAAAATGTGAGTGGAGGTGGTTCCTGTAGTTGTTCAACCAAACGGTAACCAACAGTGACGTCACACATTGGTTTGTGAATGGTCATTATGAAGCCTTCAGTTCGGATATTGGCAGGCGCCATCTTGGAGCCAGAAGTGACCATATTTGGATGAGCTAGGGAGCAAGCGGTGGATCTGACTCGATCTGATTGGAAACCCAACAATACTATATCCTGCCCACCAATACTTGTAACCTGACTGCACCACAGGTGTGTCAATCAAACAGACACGCCCCCTAAAAACACATCTTTTTGAGGATTGTTTTCTAATTAATGACGGGATTATTTTTAGATGGACTGCTAGAAAACTAATAAGAAGGGGCGACTTTAATGAACAACAGTGAAAGAACTTAAAATTTTAAATTTAATGAGAGAAGGGTCCCTGTACAGGCGGTGCTTTTTGGAACTGACCCGTAGCGGCAATCGGTGGTATTACAGCTTAAGGCACTTCCGCATTGTCCTCATTTTTCAGAGTTGCAAGATACGTCCACTTTTATATACAATCAATAGTCCAACAATCCAACAAGCACTTCAGTTGAAGCCCACTAGTATCTTAAGACATGCAGCAAAGGTCTAGAATTGAAAAAAGAGAGATTTTTGTCCTATTTGGTGTTAAAATGTTCAGCTGGAAGTTGCTTCTTGTAAGTTTTTTGCTGTATAATTCTATTTCTCTAGAAGTGGAGGACCCGTCAAGATCAATTTCTTCCTATTTGTATCTACAAAACAAACTGGATCTTTAGTCAAAGACACGTTCAATCAGTTAAACACCACAACACAAATATTTCAATACTGTACAGCATATTGTTTCTACTGCTTGAACTTCTTTTCAGTCAGTGCAGTAAAGAAAGTCTCGTGAGTGAGAGTTCACTTTGAGGACAAGCTTATTTTTTTTTAATGTAAATCAACGAACATCAGTTATACGCTGCAAGAATATTCAAGGACTCTTTCTTCCAGATGTTTTTTTTTCAGATGCACAGTATGAGATTCATTCCTAGAAGAAACAGCTACTGTTTGACAAAAGTGTCATGTTCCACCTCGGCTCACACTGGCGTACACTTCAACTGCTCTCTGTAAAGGTTTACTCTACTGTTGCATTCATTCTGAGTCACCCAAGGTAGATAAGGTAGGAGTCGATTTTGTATGCACACTTTAGGTATAGACTGTTGCCAGTATGTTTTATGCACTATCTTCAAAACGGTCGTAGAGGCTGCTTCCAGCAGGAAAGGTTTAACCCGATGACCTCATTGTCTACTTGATTGACAGCTGTGTAGAAAGAGAGGGGATGATGTCACTCTTCCCACGAGGCTTTGTGCAAGGAGAAGTAAACTGAGCCGTGTGCACGTACCTGTATGTGTGTATATGTGTGTGTTGTGTGTGGTGGAGTGTCATGTTTCTGTACTACTGTAAAGGGTGCAGCAGAGTCTGACCTTGTCCTGTCCTGTATAAAAGAGAGAGAGAAAGAGTGGATGTTGTGGTTTGGGTGTGTGAATTGGGTCTACAGTTCACTCATGGAAATGCAGAAAAACACAAGAACAGCCATAATGTCCACAGCCCAAGCCATGTTGGTCTTAGATTGGGCTTTCAGGAGTTACTTTTCTGTATTCTTAATTTGTGTCTTTTGTATCATATCAGGAGGTTACTACAAATTAGAGTTGAACAATAGGTTAACATTTTTTGGCATTTATCCTTTTGCACTGCTCATGTATCCATAAAAAATTCTAGCTCTTATAATCATTTCTCCTCTCCATACTGGTAAAGAAAACATCGCAATCCATTTCTTTGCTAAAAGGACTTGTTTGAGTGCAGCTACATTAATAACACCCAAATGTTCTCCATTAGAACATTTTATTTTACTAGAGCAGTGGGAAACTTTAGTTTCATTATCAATCTTTATCAAAATGTTCATTCTTATTTCCAAGAGCGAGTGGATGTTATTCTTTTATTAAAGCTTGCGCCATTGTTGTGGTTTGTGTAAAGTCTGCTGTGGACCCATTCATATAAGCTGTACCCTCCGTTGATAGGCTTTGCTGCAAGCATCACTGAAAAACCAAGTCTTTCAGCAGTGCAGGATAAATAAAGGGTCCACAGCAGACTATATGCACAAAATGTATATCAGGTATGTCAGCAACTGAAGTAGAATCCTAAAAAGTATAGTCTATGCAAGAAATCCTAGAAGTTGTATATGATTATAGTCGCTCCTATTTTCTTATGATGTAGCTGGATGACAGAGAAGAAATACGCAGCTTCAGAAATTCAGAGTTGCATAAAATTAGTTCTCCTTTTTTCTCTGAGGTGAAATTGGTGCAATCACAACGTGTGCCTCTTGTCACTGATGGATTGTCAATCAGTGTATGTCATCAAGGCCAGCGGATCTAGTAAACCCTAAAACGTTTGATACAGTAAATATAGACAAAAAACCTGTCCGAAAACGGTGACAGTCTGAGAAAACTGTGGCAGTCTGTATACTTCGGGTCTTGCGGCTGCTCAAGAAAGCGCAGCTACACTCTGCATTAAGTAACTGCCTTGTTCGGTGATAAGAAAGACAAACTGGTCGGGTAGATTGCGGCACGAGACTCAGTGGTGGCGCAGTTTGTAGGTAAAATAATATCCCATTGGGAGAAAACAAGATTTTGGTGGGTCTTGCAGCTTGAGGATGGAGGAGGAGGTTGCTCTGAGAGGTGGGGGAGGGGGTGGGGGGGATGAAGCAGGAGCAGGGGATTGGCTATGAGAGAGGGAGGGAAGGATGGATGGAGACGGGTCGTGGCGGGGGGTCCAGAATCACTCCCTGGATGTGTGTGAAATTACCCTGACAGTTAAACAGCACAAGGAAAGCAAGCATTAGGAGGGAGAGCAACATGCAGTGAGTGATGACCACATTTTCACACACTATAAAAAATATGTACAGATCCTCAGGGGGACACCAAGTCTGAAATTATCAACTGCAAAATGCTCACAAGATTTGTCTTTGTGTGTACGGAGAAGAAAAGAGACACGAGGGAAAAGATGGACACCGATATAGCCCTGATGAGGCGTGCTTAATTGAGTTTTGTGCAGCATGGCGGGGTCAGGGGTCAGCTAAGCGACAGACTCCCCTCGAGTGGCGACTCGGCCAAACAATAGCTCATTAAAGCAGAACGCGTCTCACACACACACACACACACACACACACACACACACACACACACAAATCACAGCCTCAGTGGGCAGTGAGGCAGTTGATCCGCTCATCTCTGCTCTCCACTGTTATATCTGACATGGAAGAAGAGCAGGAGGGGGGCGACTTAGAAAAATGATGAGATATGTGGTGTGGATAGAGAGAGCAACGTGAAGGTATAAGAGATACAGTAAGTAGAGCTCACTTTGGATCGTTATAAAGGAGGCTGTAAAAGTGTGAGAATCTCAGCAAATACTACAGAACCAGATAAGGTTATAGTCTAAGAAAATCGAATCACTGTCACTGTAATTCCTATAACGTTATTGTCTTTCTAGCTCTCAGATTGAGTTTTGGGTGTGGCACACTGAATCTGTTTTGTTAAAAAAAATTAAAAACTCAATCCTTAAGGTTTTAAAGCCTGCATGATGATCGTAACATCAAATATTTACATTGGTCAATTGTATATCATCACAGAATATCTTCAATAAACAACTAAAAAAAAACATGCATATAAAAACACACAAACACACTGCTAGATACTGTACATCTGAGTGGTCAAGTGGCCATTTCATGCAAATAGTCATTTTCCTCTGCTAATCAATTGAGCAGGAGGCAGAGACCAATGAGGTATCAAGATACACACAAAGAACATAATCAAAATCCTCCTTCCCACAAAAGCACACGCACTGTCATTAGAGCAAGAGAGACAGAGTAACATTATACAGTCTCAACTGGTGTGAATAAACAACAAAGAAACCGAACACTTTATGCTCCATCGCCTACTTACTAAACATCACAACAGTGCTGCCCGATCTCAAACCTTCATCCCATCAGGTTTCTTTGAAATGCAACTGAGATAGAAAAACAGATTAATTTTGTTGAGGTCCACCCTGCCCAGTTACAGCATCTGGACCAAGAGCTGGCTTGTTTAATGAACAGATCTTAGAGAATAAAAGTCCCCATAAGTTTCCTTCCAAATGATGCACTCGCGTATGTCAATGAGGACTAAAAGTCAACATCCACCTCCTGATACAATGATACACAGAAGCAAAGTGCTTGAAACCAAAGCCCAGCAAACAGCAATTTAGTGTTTCAAACTGTATATTAACACTCGCTTTTTGTCTGAGGGCCAAGTAAGCGGCCATCAATGTTAAAAAGGGAAATCGATATTCAATTTAAAGTATCTTTAAAACCTAACATTTGGTGTTTTCCAGTATGAAACTAAATTAGAATTTTAGTATTAAAAATCCCAATTAGAAGATCATGTGACATGTGAAAATTCCTTTTGTGTAATTTTAGCTATCAAATTGTACATTTGTAATACATTTCACTTTAACTACACAGAAAAAATGAATTTAAAAAGAAAAAGCAAAGCAGAGATCTGAGTTGTGTTGTTTAAGGCAGCCCGGTATCACAGCAAAGCGTGTAATACACCTGTCAATGCACTTTGCCTCAACTACACGTGAAACGTATTCGCATGTGTGACAAGAGTTAAAGAAGGAGGTCATGTGACGGAAGTCATGTGTCAAAGGTTGATAAAGTCCGCACACTGGGACGCTGCTGGGGGTGTTTGGCTGGAACAAACACAGGACCTTTGCCCATGCAACCAGTATTAACTAGTTCGAGGGGCAGAAACATTCTCTAGCTTAAAGGTTAGACATAACTCTTTCCTTTTTGATGAAGCTTATAGTTAGGGCTGTGTCGACTGGCCCTGAACCATCCCTTAGTTATGCTGTTAGAGGCCCATAGGCTGCTGGGGGACCTCATTTCATTTATGCTGTTAGAGGCCTATAGGCTGCTGCGGGACCTCATTCCCTCTTGCTCTTTCAGCTTCTATACACTCATATGGCACCATTACATCTTAATTTCATGCTTACTCTCTCCCATATTTTTTGCTTATTGACTGTTGCTTCTCCATACAGTTCCCTCACTCGCTCGCATAGTTTCTGTTCTTTCTTTTGCAGATGTCCCCGGCCATGGAAATGCATGTCTCTGGTCTGGTCTTACTGGCCCCACAAACTGTTCATGTCTTGGATCTCTATACAATCCTTTTCTCTTTCTGCTCTCCCCTCACCCCAACCATGATCTGTTTCCCCAACCTTTTGGTGCCTAAACCTGAGGCTCCTTACTTTATCCACCTAAGCGAGACAAAACGTGACCCCGACAAGATATTGTCTCGCAGACTGACTGGTGTATAACATGCTCTGACCAGCAAGACAAAGACATATAATGAAAGAAGCCTGGATGGAGTAACAGATGAATGGATTAATAGGCTGCATATAGATACACAACTGCTTGTAACACTCACAGACAGGATTTTTACATCTCTCTATTGTCATCACGCTGGAAACTATTGGTATGTTGTCATGACAATTTCAAGGTACATTTTAAATTGTGCAACTTTGTAAAGTATTCTTGCATGTATGTGGGAGTGCATGTATTTGACTGGTCAACGCAGCACCTTAACGTGATACAATATAGCATAAGTTGAGCTTGGTTCAACTGTTTTTCTGCATGATGGAACCTCGGTTTTTCCAACAGACTGGCTCCATTCAAATGAATGAGAGGGCTGGGTTTAAGGGTTACAGTTGGTGACCTAAAAGCTGCTTATTGTAGCTGATGCCATGTCTGTCAGCAGGTCTAAACTGCCACTTTCAGCTTGTTAGTTACAACTCAGTATCACTAATGCATCGAGTTTCTGTAGTTGGTGTTCATTCTGAACAAACCACACTGCAGTTGTATTGGAGGTTGACAGATCCATCCTTCCAATCTCACACAAACCAGCATTAAAATGGCATTATCATCACCAAGAAAAAAACAAAGTACATGTAAAGGCAAAAAAATCTACTTAGGTTCAGAGTAACTACTCCAAACACTTCTTAAAAGCCCTTTTCATTGCAACCCCAGGGAGGGTTTTCTTTCTTTGGTCAAATAAGAACAGAACAATCTGTACTAGATGTTACAAAGCGGGAGGTCTCTCAGGTTGTTTCCAACCAGCCCTGGAGTGCTTCATTCGGGCTAAGATCTGACTATTACTGATTATCCCACCCAAAGACTTTGTATATTTAAATACAGTGTCAGAAATACTCTGCTAATCAGAACAAAGTATTTTTGAAACATGAAAAGAAAATTAGGAAGCTTTTTTGGATAAAATAAAATTTGCTTAAAACCAACTTTGTAAAAATTACCAATTCATCACAAGACTGCACTGCAGATGCAACAATCAAAGTTTTCACTTCATTTTTTCTTTCTCCTCCACCTCTTCTATATCATCATCCTTCCCTCTTCACCCCTGTCCTCACTCATTCTCCTTCTTCATCATCAACACCTCCACGTTTCCTTCTCTTCCACTGACAACTTAAAACTCTTGCCACCCCTGTTCTCACTGCTCTTCCTCCATTCTTTGCCACCTCTTCCTTTCAGTCACTCACTCTCCTCATCCCCCATCTTTCTCCCCAGTTGCAGCACAGTGAGTGTGACTACTATTAGCAGCCGCCCCTACACACACACACACACACACACACACACACACACACACACACACACACACACACACACACACACACACACACACACACACACACACACACACACACACACACACACACGCATACACACATTCGGGTCTAATGGCACTTCATTAGCGGCATATTTCCCACTGAGGGGCCGCAGGGGAAATGGTTAGATGATTATAAGAGATGGGCACAGAGAAAGAGAGAGAGAGTAGCAGTGGGGAAAAGCTGAGGTGGCAGTCACTGGTAATGAAATTGAGGAATGAGGTGTGTGTGTGTGTGTGTGTGTGTGTGTGTGTGTGTGTGTGTGTGTGTGTGTGTGTGTGTGTGTGTGTGTGTGTGTGTGTGTGTGTGTGTGTGTGTGTGTGTGTGTGTGTGTGTGTGTGTGTGTGTGTGTGTGTGTGAGAGAGAGAGAGAGAGAGAGAGAAAGGGGGGGGGTTGGTTGACAATGAAACCAAAAACATTACTGAAAGGTAAAACTTTTATAGAAACTTTACAACTTAAAGTGGGTTCATTTATTGATACCTGATGTCTTTTGATGTCCGCCTCGTAATATCTATGCTTACTGAAAGTTATGTTCAATTTAATGAAGTATTAGAATACTGCAATTATATCAATTCATGGACATGAATAGAATTTCATTGGTGTTGCTCACAGCAGCGAAAAACTACCTTTAAAATAATGTTTTTTTGCCATTTTGTGCCAAGTTCTAGTTGTTGACAGTCATTCTGAATTACAGTCTTACCTCTGCACTTCAGTTTGTCGTACCAGTGGTGCACAGTTACTAGAATTGAATTTGGTTTGTTAGTTGTCAATGTGTGGTTAAAAAAGTAACATATACAGTAGACAAGCTAAACGTGAGCTCAGGAAAACTGTTCATTTGAATTCATATTTGTATCTGTAGTGTAAAAGTTAATCCCAATGAGGCCAACCGTCAAAACATATAAGAAGGTTAAGGAGGTTTCTGGTTAACATGAAATCTCCTGGGAAGTAATGTGAGGCAATGCAACGTCCTCATAAATGACAAAACTAGTTGGTGTGTGTGTGTGTGTGTGTGTGTGTGTGTGTGTGTGTGTGTGTGTGTGTGTGTGTGTGTGTGTGTGTGTGTGTGTGTGTGTGTGTGTGTGTGTGTGTGTGTGTGTGTGTGTGTGTGTGTGTGTGTGTGTGTGTGTGTGTGTGTAATCGGTGTCCAAGTGTGCAAGAGGCACCTCAGTTTCCCGCTCTTTGCCCACCATGTCAGGCGCTAACACTAATCCTCCTCACACTTAATTAACCGTCTCACTGGCAGCAACACCTAATGACACACATACTTTTAAATATACACATTCAGGCATGCATAGCTTGATTGATATTACTGTCAATGAGTCATGCCCAATTTACAGAATGTAATGATGCATCCAGCAATAGAAATAAACAGACCAAAATAAAAGTCTGCTTTTTAAATCTGACTGTTCCGTGTCTCAGGATTCTTTGCTGATTCAGTTATGTATGTTTGAGTTGTGGGTATCCAAGAATTCCAGGAACAGATTACTAACACACACACACACGCATGCGCACGCACACACACACACACACACACGCACACACACACACACACACACACACACGCACGCACACACACACACACACACACACACACACACACACACACACACACACACACACACACACACACACACACACTCATCAGTCTGACAAAGACCTCAACCTCAACTTCCTCACACTCTCTCCTGTACGTACAAACACAGGCTGACAAAGTTTAGGTTTGTTTTAACATTTCCTCTCCCTGATTGTATGTTAGGTTTGTTTAGGCAGACTAAGTTAAAACTGGGAGATGCTTCAGCATCAAAAAAACATCCTTTTGAGACACTGCAGAGAAACAAATTGGGCTGCTTGCAACACCAGAAAGTTTAAAAAAACAACATTGCTTTAGATGTAATATTTGTTTTTTGTAATATATTTTTTAATGTCACACTGCAACTGGATACCCAGCTGTCCATTCGAGGAAACTGTGTCAGTGTCACGTTTTTCCTCTATTAGATGTGAAAATTACATTTATGACCAAGGCCGAACAAGGAGGTCACGTGATGGAGGTCATGTGATAGAGGTCATGTGTTAAAATGCAAAGGGTGATAAAGTCCAAGTGGGTCATGGTGGTTGGATGGAACAAATACAGGACTGTGACTTGGACGACCAGTGTTCCTCTTCGTGAGAAAGCTTGAGTCAACAAGTTGCATACGTATGTAACATAATAATTTAACAAACAAAACATCTGTTAAGTAACTTGATCTGCTCTAAGTACTTTCACAAAAAAGACTGGTCAGAAGTTTTGTCCAATACCAGTGCACACATTCAAACACTCATGAACACATCTTCACAGACTTTCCCTCTCTTTCTCACATACTTTCCTCTGCTCAAATAACCATGCTCATCCAGGCCCAAAGGGGCTTCCATTTTTCAGTGTTTCCATGACAATCCAACAAGCAGGGGTGTTTAGTTTGACTGGCACAGTCACCTTGATAAATGACCGTCTTATTGCCGGCTGTCTCCCAGGGAATACTGTACACACACACTCTCTCTCACACTACTGAGTCTCTCCCCCCGGCTAGCTGTCCAGCTGACACACACACACACACACACACACACACACACACACACACACACACACACACACACACACACACACACACACACACACACACACACACACACACACATCACTTTACATGCTAACTGGGCGACGAGACCTTTAACAAATAGCTGTTTAATGAGTCGGTCCTCTCCACTGCAGGGCAGGGCCTGTCTGAGTCTACAGGACGGTGTGATGGTGGGGCTGCAGGATCAGGAAACAATCCAGAGGTCAAAAGGTCACCCTGGCTCTGTTTACATGGACGGAGTAACCAGTCATTATGCGGTCTGTGTGGACAGCTCGATTGATTAAAACAGGAGTGTATCTATTGGGTCACATGTGTGTGATACCCCTTTCAGACAGACACAGAGATTGTGACTGCAGTCCATCTGTGTGGGTCTCCTGCTTCAGCTGAAGCTGCAATGGCTCAGCTTTGGTCACATGGCATTACTATTACAAAAAGAAATCAATTCAGTGATATCTGTCATCTTTTCAATGCAATAGATTTTAAAGGAATTTCAACTGTAGAAGTCAGACCACCAAAAATTTAAATAGCAAAGTGTGTTTCCCGAAACAATGACTTTGGTCCTGTGGACAGTTGACTGATTGTTTTTTATTGGAATTTCCACAAAAAAGAATCTCAGTTTTGAAAATGATAAGCAGCCTGTTTCAGATTATCAGAACATCACAGACATTTGCTGTGTTCCAAATGGCTGACATATTTCCTAACACTCACTGCTTTAAGTGCACATATGCATTCACACTGTCAAGTACAGAAACATTCAGTGCACTACAAGTGCTTGGATGACGCACTCAAAACGGTCCAAAAAAGAAGTGTGAAATGCTGGACACTTCTTTTTCACACTTCTTTTTCACACTTCTTATCCTGCCCCATTCTCTTTGTAGCCAAGGTGGTCACCATCTTGGCTACAAAGAGAACAGGGCAGGATCACCGACTTAAAGAATTTTCACAATAAGGCGTCTGATGTACAAACATACAAAAGTGCCACCATACTGCTGTTGGACAGAAGAATCAGTGTGTTTACTGAGTGTGTTAAACAGAGGGGAGGAAAACACGCTCAGTCCGGGTAAAATAATTAAAGCTGCAGATACTTTGGCGGGTGATGTATTCAGGTAATTTCAGTGCAGAATGGCAGTGTGCGATTTGAAACAACACTAACCTGTCAAAATTCATGTGCTACACAAGTACGAGTCCTAATATGTAAGAGCACTATTTGTTAGTGTACAAAAGGAAGTATGTGGTTTGAAATAAAGCAATTGTTTCTAGAAAGACAGCAGTTCAGTAAATCGTGAAAAAAGATCATTTTCATTCGCAAATGAACCCTTCCAACCATCCAGATTGATATCAAATTAAATTCTGTTAATCCACTACAGATGCAGGACACCTTTAGCCCAGTTCAACTTCAGACAGCTTTGGGGAAAAACAGGAAGTCATATGGGCCTAAAATTTGTCCAGAACACAGTCAGTTGTTTTTACAGGATGAAAAGCAAATCACTGTGTCAGAAACTTATTTTCTGCCGATGCTGGTTTGAATCCACGTCGGTTGATCAAAAGAGCTCTCAGAGGTAAAAGGATGGAGACCTATGGTGTAGATGAATGCTGGCATAAAAGGTCAAATACGGTGGATATATTTTAATGTTCACAACATGAAATTACACCTTTCTGATCTGCTAAACAAAACAGTGCCCACATTCATATCAATAAGATTCTGTCATGATCCTGTACGTGACACAAAAGATGAAAAGATAAAGGGTTTTTTTTCAGTTTCTCCACTCCATCAGTACTTTTATTCTACAGAGCAAGAAGTTACCGTCGCACATAAAAAGAAAAACGAGCAAGTGCCTCTGCAGGCGTAGAGGTTTTTCCAGGCCATTTTTCTGACCGGGAGTCTGAGTCCCCCCATCCCTGATCATAAAGCTATCAGCCTTAGAGAGGAAAACATCCTCCACGCTACAATAACCAGAGAAGGACGGATAATGTATCTCTGCTGGCACCCCTGACAATCATCAATTATTCATACACAGGCACTCTAGAACCTGAAATAAACACATAGCTCACCATGTACAAACATACATGTTACCCCTGAACTGAGAGCCTCATACAGCTCAGATGATACTTACACTTTGAGAGGGCCAGAAACAGATAAAGTGCTTCTTAACACACACAGTCCTCACTGCAATGTTGTTTGTACTTTGTTGTAATTTGTTTCATAAGTGCGTTTTCATTACAAGAGTTAAAGATATTGTCACATGCTGTGCATTTATGGGTTTTTTGTTTGGGTGCTTCTGGCTTATTTTTGTAAATAATTGCCAAATAGCAAGATATCAGACCTTAAATATTTTAGTCAGTTACAGTATTATTGTAGTGGTCCATCAAAGTCAAACAGTGGGGGTTCATTTCTGGAGACAGCAAATTGCAACAACATTCAGTACAGAAGGGGAAACTCTTTACATACATTTACGGTATCATTAGGTGCACCGAGCCAATGCAACAGCTCAGTGGTAAATCCTACGCCAATAAAATATAGAAATGTTCAGTTTCGACTGACACAGTCAATGAGGTTGTAATTTGACTGTGTTCATTACTGAGGTCTTAGTTCATTTCCAAACAAGACAATTAGGAACCATCAATGTAATGTAGTTTAGTACAACATCACTACATCACTATGACTTCAGCACTGATTGCACTAGATTGAATAGGTATACCTAAGCAAGCAGACATGCAGTGTATGTGTATATATATAAATATAATAATTCATACTGTGCATACTGACATGTCAGGAGAGCACTTTGTTATTCCTGCTTTACTTTCATAATATATAGTGATAATAATATAACATATCATTTAGGGAAGCCTCTAAAGAAGAACCATACTAATACATGATCATAAGCAGAAACAAGAGACAGAAAAGAATGGAATACAAAAGTCCAGGGGAGAGAAGAGGATACGCGGTGATTAGGAATTTGTACAGAACATGAGATATGAATTTTGAAAAGAGGGAGATTCAAAGAATATAAAAGAAGTGCTAAACATATAATTGCAACAGGGAACAGCTGCAGGACAGAGAAATGATGCCGCAGAGCAGCAACTGAATCCTGGGAATCAAATGGAGAGTCAAGGTGCGCGCGCATGTGTGTGTGTGTGTGTGTGTGTGTGTGTGTGTGTGTGTGTGTGTGTGTGTGTGTGTGTGTGTGTGTGTGTGTGTGTGTGTGTGTGTGTGTGTGTGTGTGTGTGTGTGTGTGTGTGTGTGTGTGTGTGTGTGGAAGGAAGTAAAACAGACTACTGGTACAGAGAACTGGAGCAAACACAACACAGGAGGCACTGCAACAAATAAGAAACAATACACACACATACTAGGAAATAACTCCACACAGGGTTAGTCATGCTGATAATTAAATCGACAACTGCAGGCTAATTTGTACCTCAATGCACACAGAAGCTCCCTCCTTCATCTTTAGTTTTACAAATCAATCTCATACGAATACAAATATAGTGTGTGAGTGTTTTATTAAACTTGTGAAGATACTCCAAACAATTAATCAAAAATAAACCAAAACCTGGTCTTAAACATAAACACAGATTTAAATTTACGTGAAAAGCAGCAATCTACATCACTTTGTAGGATTCCTCTCATTTTACTATCCATCTGTAATCATTTGGTCCTCAGAAGAGGAAGAAAAAAAATGGATGCATGCATGGTCAGTGTAGGACTACTTACAGCCTCTCAGTCCCTCGGGGGATGTTTTTGGGTATGGAGTGGATCCCCAGGCCATGGCAGTCCACCGTGTTTCCCAGGCAGCTGCAGGGAGTGGGGCACGCGTCTGCACCTCCCTGACCAGCCAGCAGCACCACAACGCCCAACGTCAGCATCGTCCACAGCTCAGACTGAGGAGCTTGGCCCGGGGCCGCTGCCACCGCCGTCATCCCTCCTGACCTGGCTCCATCCCCTCTTCTCCAAGCAGGCATTCTGCTCTCCTGCAGAGCTCCACGACACTGCAGACACCAGCTGACAGATCCTATCCCCTCCTTCTGCCTGGGATGACTGACCAGTATGACCTCCTTTCAAAAGTGAACAGAAACAGCAGGAAAAGGCTTAAAAGGCTGAGCTAGCAGCAGCACAGCCAGGTGAAGTTCAGCTCGAACTGAGCGATTGCCACTTGATCCCGGAGTGGCCTTTCAGAGAGATAAAGAGAGGGCGGAAAAAAGACAAGTGTATCCTTTCCTTCTACTTGTCCTCAGCTTTAGAGCTTCCTCCAATTGGCTTCTCTTCTTTTACTTTCCTGTGTGTTCCCTGCTCTCTCTCATGCAGCCGTACAGTGTGCTTGCCTCTCCCCTCCACTTTTCATTGAGTCATTGTGCACTGAACAGTGAGCTACTAGAAAAAAAAAAGAAAGGGGGGGACTCCCTCACTCCCTCTATCTCACACACACACAGTAATCATCCATCAAAAGCTTTTACAAATAACAGCACCGAGACTCCTCCTACACAACCACCCCCCCCCCCCCAGTCACCCATGTACACACACACACACACACACACACACACACACACACACACACACACACACACACACACACACACACACACACACACCAGTACCCGGGGTGAACTCACATCTATTCAGTGACAGCAGTAGTGGGAGCTGCCACCTCCAGTGACGGCAGCCTTTTTCTCTCTCTCTCTCTTCCCCTCTCCTTCTTTCTGTCTATCTCTCTCACCCACATGCGCTCTCCTCCCTTGGGGAAGAAAAGAGCCCAAGGCTGCATGGACACGATGACAAGAGAGCGCGAGGGAGGAAGGGAAGAGGAAATCGTGATCACCCTGAAGCATCTGACTGGGAAGCTCTGGAGAAAATATGAAGACAGAAAAGGAGAAACAATTTGTGGAGAGAAAGAACAATAATGTTCATTCACGTGAATGAAAAGAAGACAGAAGAAGTTTAGCTAGGCTTTAAATGTGATCATATTTCTTTATCACGGTTCACTGTTAAGACAGCACACCGGGCTGCAGGAACGTCTATCGGTTGGTGGTGGTGGTGGTAGTGGTGGTAGTGGTGGGGGGGGGGGTGTATTTCTTGTGAGAATGGCATAACTGGAATGCCATAAGCTGCCACAGAGCTTACTCAGAAGTCTATTATGATTCACTGGCAAGGCTTTGAAATTCAAATGGAGCCTGGCTGTTTTCTTTTCTTTTTTTTTCAATCTCCACAGAAACCCTGGCTTCTGCTTTTGTGATTGCCATATTACCAAGGAAAAAAAAAGGAGGGGGAAAAAAATCTGAATTGTCAGGGATATAGTGGAGAAAAGCCACCAAAACTACAAATCTGCAGGACCACATGTGCTGCTTACCGTTGTTAGGATAAAGCTGTACGGTAGCAACGAACAAAGTGTTTCTCCAGATTCATTTATGTTATGTTCCATTAATTGAATAATGGTTTACCGAATTTAACATATATTCCATTTGCAGTGGCATAAAAGTATTAGTGGTGCTTTGGAAGAAGGAAAAGGAGAGAACATTGTAATGGATTCTTTGGTTTGTAGCACATTTATCCCAATATCATCAGTGATTGGTCTAATATATCATGGAGTTATGTGGAGTATAATTAGAGCTTTTCTTGATAACAGATTTGATTTGTCATTTGTTTGCAGTGTGACAATTTGCGACTGGAGGGCACAGTTTACCCAGCTTTTTATTTACCACCATACATGAGTGATTATTGCTCGTGGCTTCACTCACTTGGTCTTCTCCCGGCAGAGCCAGTATGACGGGTTAATTTAACCAGGCACGCTTCAGAAGTGATGGAAAACAAATTGGCCACAGGCAGAGCCCGGCTGCTTCCTTTGTGCAACTGAATTGAATGACTCATTCGGCCATAATCTGCAACAAAGGGAGGGACAAGATGTTGACATCTCCAGGGGGGTAGACCCCCTTATTTCTGGGGCTATAATACCTTTCTGAGGCAGTGGTGGGTGGGGAGGTGGGGGGGCTTTTACTGTAGACGTGTCTGAATTGATTTCTGGAAGTACAGAGCAGATGCTTTTGTCTCGTACGCATCAAGTCACAAAAGCTCCAGATTTTTCCCTGCATGTAATGTCATTTGGCATCAAAACTTTTAATCCCACTGACGACTTATCTATTGTCTAAATTAGCAAAGCGAAACCAAATTAGAGGACGTATTGGGTGTCAACTGCCCTCATGATGTGATTTTTAAGATGCAACTTCAGCATTCAATGAGATAGTCACCCATTTAACTGTTTTGCATTCAGGGAAAATAATGTCAGTAATGCCCTAGAATGGCGTATCTTTTTCAGCTGGCAAACAGAGTAAAAACAATTATTCAATTTATCCATTTGTTTATGGCTGGAGAATGCAAACATGACCTTGTTGATTTGCTGCTCTTGTCTGTGTTATATGACAGTAATTTGAAGATCTTTGGGATACTGGTCGATCACAACGTGGTGTTTACACTGTGTCGCATTGACCCAAAACATTTGACTAAAAGAGCCTGCTATGTGCAAATAATTCTACAATTACATTCGTGTTGAGCCAAATGTTCTTTTAGTTTACAGCTACATCAAAATCTAGTTTCACTCAAATTTACACCAACCAGCCATAACATTAAAACCCACTCCACAATAATGTGTACTCATTCACACCACCAGAACAGCTTTGACCCAACGAGGTATTTACTCTACAAGACCTCTGACGGTGTCCTGTGGTATCAGGCACCAAGACGTCATCAGCAGAACCTTCAGGACCTGGAAGTTGCAAGCTGGATCGGACTAATCTTTCCAGCACATCCCACAGAAGCTCCACCAGACTAAAATATGGGAAATTTGGAGGCCAATTTTCTACAGTGTGGCAGGGCACATTATCCTGCTAAAAGAGGCCACTGATGTGATGGAATACCTTTTCCATTAAAGTAAGTGAGCCTTTCACCTACCCAGTTTTTGTGCTTCCAATACATCATCTAAAAGAACTGACTGTCCGCTGGCTGCCAAATACATCATGCCTCTTAACAGGTACACTGTTACCAGATAATCAGTTATTCACCATAGCTCTCAGTGGTTTTAGCGTTGTGACTGATGTACATTTCCATATAGTGACTAATACTTTTGGAGTGTTGTTGATTTTCTCTGCAATATTCATGAATTCGTATATATTTAAGCAACATGAATAAAAGCCGCATAATTGTTTAATGCAGAATAAAAGATTGCACTTGCAGATGTGGGCTTGTAGTCTGTCACACTAAAACTTTGCCTACCTTATGAATTCCCAACGTTCACCAGAGATATTTACAAGTAGGCTTAGATGTTCAGGAGACAGATCCCATTTGGTGTTTAGTTTTTTTTACTTCTTCTGCATGATAATTATAAAAGTAAACTTTTGCAGACATTTGTTTTAATTTTGCTCCAAATTAAAAAGGTCATTTAAAGGAAAACATCTCTACACCAGTACAATTAGGCTTCCTGCATGAATCCCTACCAGCTCCTGGGACACTTCACAGGCTGACCCTGACGTCTGACCTTCCTGGAGGGAGAAACAGTTTCTTTATGGGTGTCAACAACATGTTATGTTATCACTAACATAATCATAATATTTAAAAAGATAACGAATAAAAGTTGTCAAGATAGGCAATAGATTAATGTCAAGATTTAAGTAAAACAGTAGATAACACTCTATAGCTCTGAATGTGTTGTCTAATCGAAGCTAAAGTTGAATCAAAAAGTTTAAATAAGTTGTAAATTGCAAAATACATTTATTGTTAATATAGTGTGAAAACATGAACAGAAAAAAAAAAAAAAAAAGAAGGGGTGGGGGGCAGAGGCCTGTCACACTCAAACTCGCTTAACTGAAGCACAATGTTGAAAAGCCAATGCACATTTTAACTGGTAAAAACTCAAGTGCTTTTATGACATAAGATGCTATTGCACAAACACAAACTTGGCCCTGGGGATATTTTTCATCAGACAAAACCTCTACATTATCCAACAGCACACTTCAGTGGCCACACAGAGTCACTGCATTAAAGCCGTGTCCTCAGCACTGTAATTGATGAAGGACATTTACATTTTCATGAATTCAAACTCACTACAATCAATTGAAGCATGAATTCAAACATAACAACAGGCTTTCTGTAAGAAACAAGAACTTTTAATCCAATGCGGATGGTTCGCCGAGGAAATCACTGTACATGGTTATTTTACACTCAAATACAAAAGACAAATGGTTACCACAGTTGAAACCAGACAGTACAACAGTCACAGATGACTTCATCATAACATTGGACAATTTTCAATCAGACAAATGTGAAAACAGATGGATTACCTCATTATCAATTTTGAAGGTAAAAAAAAAAAGATCCATTACAATTAATCCTTATCAAAAATAAGATGCAACTGAACTTTTTAGGTAAAAAGTAGGAAAAACTAAAATTCCACTTTCTGCCACATTCAGCTGTGCTCCTGTTGTTCTCACAGTGTACTCACAAATGAACCTTCATAGCAAGCAAGTCAAGATTGACTAAATGTTTCACATTTATGTGACAGACGTGCAGCACAGACCGACTTAAAACAACAAGAGGTTTCAAACCCGACAGAATGTAACGTCTCCCATTTGAATGACAAAACAAAACTCAAGAAACACCTTAACTCTGTCTCATTTCGCTCCACGACATAAAAAGGCTTCTTTTTTTTTGGAACCCAAACAACATTAAGGTCAACATAATCCAAAGTATCTCTTCCTTAAAGCAGGTTTGAAACGGCAGTCTGTAGAGAAGTGAAGAGGAGGAGCAGATGTTGGGAGAAGAGAATCACATGATATGAAGAACTCCCAATTCAGTCTCATTCAGAGAATAAAAATAAATTCCAAAATCTAGAATATGAAAGTATACTATAAAAAAAATAATAACAATTAAAAAAACGGGCTAAAGCCTTTTAGTGTCCATCAGTAATGTTCAACACTTTCAACAAACCCATCATTACAACATCCACATCACTTTCAAAACAGGATGCACCAGAAACAGAGTTCCAACACCGGGGGGAGAAAACAAATACAAGCATCTAAAAAGAACATAACAGCCAAACGTCTGACGTATAGCCATCAGACTTAAGTGTCTCTATTTTTAATTTCCACAATAATTAATATACATATTATGATTGGTTTTGGACCCACATCACTATTCAGGTGATGAATTGATCTTCCTGTAAAAAGAAATTTGAAAAAAACTTGTACTCTCGCCATCAAGTAAAGCTCTTTCTGGGGAAAAAGTCATTTAGTTCTCAGTGCTGAAAATGTAGAACTGGTGCATCTGTAAATACTCTGCAACAAATTGAGCACACAAATCAGTTAAGCAATGAAACTTGAAGCTGAAGGAACAGCGATCAGGGCCTGAAAATAAAAATGACAGTCAAATATTTAAAGGAGCATAAAGTGACAATTTTACTGTCTGCAGACACAAAACCCATAATGCATCTGTGGTGTGACAATGGTTTATTTCTTGTTTTAACTGAACCGCTTGTATCAAATATGGCTCTTGAGTATTCCTGACCAAACTTTCTACCCTAATGTCATTCACAGGAAACGATCAAGTACTAAAAAGGTGCTCCTTTAACTTATGTTTGTGGTTTTTATGGATTTGAAACAGTTTTGTATTTTTTGCATAACTGACAGCGTTAAGACATTATCAATGCAAAAACCATGTTTTCTCAATGTTTTATAACTAAACCTTCATGTTGTTGGTCTTTGTCTGTCAGAAAACTGTCAAACTCGTTATATTTTCCCTGTAAATGACATAATGTCCCTTTACTCACACAACAACTGTAACAGCCATATGTTTATTTATAATGTACTATTTAAAAAAATATACAAGTACACAGTTATGGCTCCTTTCTTATATTAATCACATTCCCGCCTTACTGAACATATGACCTCCTCTTAGTTCAGCTTCCCGTACTGGTAATAAATCAAATTAATACCATGTTAAGGAGTAAGGGCCTGACTGTAAGAGATTACTGCTCATTTCAACCTAAATAAATACATACATAAGAAAAACACTCTTTCAACTTTCACTTAAACCATCAACAAATATCCCAACCACTTCTGTTCATATCGACCAGCCCGCAAAAAAAAAAAGTAAATCAAGAAATGATCTCCCAATTATCTTCCAGTACAAAAGTTTCAATATAACGTACCACAAATCACTTCACAGCCAAAGTTAAAAAAAAAAAAAATGTACAAACACAGACACACAAATACTGTACAACATGTATACATAGTCTACACTCTACAGCAGACTGGAAGCTCTGGCAGCTAGTGGTCACAGAATCTGATACAGTAGCTAAAATACATGTTTAAATAGATAACGTCACAAGCAGGTCAGAGCCAGTGAAACCAAACCAAAGCCGATTGAAATTATTCACATTCAGGATGAGCTGGATGATAAGCCGAACATTTAGCACCATGGAACATTAGTTTTAATGCTCACGCATCTATAGCTCAGCAAATTTTAAAGTATTGTGTTTGAGACCAGTTAAAGTATAATCTACATTTGTTCCAGTACATCAATTTCTCAGTTTACTGGAGGTAAATGTGTCACATTGTGATTCTGATAATTCACCCAATATCACATCTGATTACCAAAATAAAGCAAATAAACAAAACCATGTTTCCACTGGAGCTGCTGCAGTCCAAAAGATGAACCATGTACTTACAGCACCATTTTCAGTGCAGCTGATACTCTGCTGCCGTCACCTCACACTGTGTTGAAGCCAATTAAGGAATTTTGCTATTTTATTATTATCAAAATTTGAATCTTATCCCCATTAATCATCCCGAAATTCATCCATCTTAAATAAAAGCAACAATTCTATTCAGTTGCTGGTTCCACTTTGCAAACAGTCACTGAAACAAAGAACAAGTAACACGTCTCTGGCATTGGTTTGGCTGTACTGGCTAACGCTAAAGCTGCTATGTATTAGTCACAGTAAAAATAAGACTCAAGACAAAGTTCTGTCTGAGAGAAGGAGTTGTCTGGTTTTACAGTGAGATCTCCTGAGCTGGAGAGAAACACATCCTGGAAACACAAGGAGAGTCCTTCTGAAAAATGAAGGAAGAGAGAAAAAAAAAAAAAAAGAGGTTAAAGGATAGATACTTGTAAATCACATCTCAGCTCGCATATTAAACCAATAAGTCATGTGACCTATACAATCACCAAAAATACATACAAAGTTGAAATAAGTAACAAGCCAAAACAAGTTTTTCTGCTTCTGTGTCACATTTCTAACACCACAATTTAGGACATATTGAATTCCATCCATTCATCCATTATCTGTATCCTGAACAGGGTCATGGGGGCGCTGGAGCCTATCCCAGCTGACTTTTGGGGGGAAGGCGGGGTACAGCCAGTCCATCACAGGGCCAACACAAAAAGACAAACGGAAACAAAGACCATTCACGATCTCATACACACCTTTGGGCAATTTTTCAGAATCACCAATTAGCCTGACATGCATGTCTTTGGATGGTGGGAGGAAGCTGGAGTACCGGGAGAGAACGCACGCACAGGGAGAACATGCAAACTCTACACAGAAAGGCTCCAGGCTGAGGTTCGAACCTTCTCACTGAGACGACAGTGCTAACCGCTGCAACGCCCATATTGAATCCCAAACCCATTATATTTATGAATACAAGTAGACAGAGATTCCATTTTGACATACGGTAACATTTGACATGTGACAGCCAGCATTTTGATGTACGAGTCTTCACTTGGTCTTATTTAGTTGTTTCCTCACGTGTTATCAAAATGAAATTCTTTAATTAACAAAACTGAACTAATAAAAGAAATCCTTGTGTGTCTCTGTGGAGTCCTGGTTTCCGTGGAAAAAGTAATTTCACAACAGTAAACTAATAAAGAAGACTCAAAAACTGCTTTTAGTCATTGATTGGTACAGAATTAAATCCAAAAAACAAGTATACAGCAGGATTTGAGGAATTAAGTTTTGGCTGGATTTTAACAGCACTGAGTGAGTGATAAAGTTAAATTATTGGTTGATCGAATGCCATGATTTTCTATACCCCCACTGTATTTCAAATTGTTTCAAATCCTTCTAGTGTTTCATACACGCTTCAGCCCTACACAAGGTATTGAAACAGTCTTGTTAAATTTATAATGAATTTAAAAAAAAAAGTACAGAAGGAAACTTCTTCATACCTTGGAACTCTTTGGAGCTCTTTCCTTGTGAAAAGTAAAATCTGGGTTTTTTACTACCAGTCCAGCCTTCCCCAACACTGGTCCGGTGAATGGGCTGTTGACCTGTACACAAACAAACACACACACAGACACACAGGTGAAACAAGGGTTAGAGAGGGTATGATATGCATGGTCCCTGCCTGAGCTTTCGGTTCTTATATTCAGCTGAAAGACAAAAAATTAAGTTTTGGGTCATTCACAAAATGTTGCGATGGAAGAAAAAAGTAAACTACAACTCACACTTAATGTCAGAGTCACGAAACAAAGACAACATGAAACCAAAAAAAGAAAAAGGCTCACCGCTTGCAGGATGACGTTTTCTTTCCCGGGTTTTCTTCCTGCCCTGGAGACAGTATCAGGGGAGATGTGTTTGACCCGCCTCTCTGCTGTCAGCTGCTCACCTCGAGCTCTGCGCTGTTATCAGGGAAACGGGTGAATACACAAATCGTAAAAAGGTTAACTTGGCTCAGATTATCTATTCACAAGAAGATATTTTTGTGTTTTAAAAATGTCAAAAACCATCTCAATATATTCTTAAATCTCTTCTCTTATGCTTCACTCTGCAGCTCTACCATCAGGTTTTCTGTCCCTTTAAGGGGCACTGACATCAATGACCCTTTCTTCTGATTGGCTGACTCTTTTCTGAGTGACACACACCGACACCCACCACACTTGTTCTTCATTCTTGTAGCTTGCTAGCTCTGCGACAGAAGGATTGCTCAGTGTTTTCTTCTGCATAAAAGGTTGGATAGTGAGCAGGGTCGATATCTGACGCAAGCGAGTTTGTGACATCACAAAATGACAAGAGGTCATACAGCTGAATACAGACTGTGTATTTCTCTGTGAAACTAGCATATTAGCAATTTCAAAAAATGTTTACATCCCCTAGACCTACTTTTTAATTAAAAAAAAAAAAAAAAAGGAAATCTGAATTTGACATGGGACCTTTAATTCCCTCGTTCTACTGCTTGTCTTGACTTTTGATGATTATTTAGTACCTTGATGAGGCCACCAAAGGAGCGGGAACGGGGATGTTTCTTGCCAGGAGCTGGGGGCACCTGACGGGACTCATCAGACGTTGTCTGTTCGACTAACTGTATACAAGACACAAAAAGACAGCCCTTATATTTAATGTTGTAAATTGATTTGCATTTGGGAAGTTCAGCAGGGGAATAAACGGATCTGATCAACTTATGTTGTCATTTCAAACAGCTAGACTTGAGGGTTAAGAGGAAATGAACCTGTCGGACAAGTTTCTTCTTCTTGGCAGAGTCTGGCATGTTGTGATGGACGTGTCTGAATAGCTCCTTCAAGGCCTCTTCTGTGTATTGTTGAGCTGGTGACTGGCACTGCTCCTGAGAGCAGGGGCCCAAAACAGCTGCCCTCTTCAGAGGCAACCCTGTCCGCTGAACAGGAGAGCTGTTTGCTGCCAGCAGCTCCAGATCATCCTGAGAGAGCACAGAGTGAGTCAGACTGTGTCAAAAAATCCAATGTGCACAAGGAAATGGCAGTTTCTGAAAAATGTTAGTGATACATTTTGCCATTTGCAGTCCAGCGAACCAAACTTGAACAATGTTGTCTCATTACTTGGCCTAAAATATAATGTACACTGTCATTGTTTAAAACAAATATTTGTCATTCACCTTTTTAAAAACTGAAGTTTGGAAGTTCAAAAAAAAGTTCTCATCTCAGCTTACTACATTCTGTCTGTCACACATTTTATCCTCTCAAAAAGGTTGATTTAATTGTGAATGTAGAGGGTAAGAAATGAATGAATCTAATGATGTGCCATTACCAGAAAAACGGGAAGAGAAGACAAACTGATAAGCATATTGTAGCATGTTGACTGAATGGATTTATTTATGCCATGCCCCAGAATTTCTAAAGCAGGAAACATGGTGACGTAATAAGAACTCCCTTCACTCACCTTGGTCTGCAGAGCCTTGGTTCCAGTGAAGTGCACTCTGGCATATTCCCGCAGGTAAACTGGAGCCTGAACAACATACAGTCGACATGTCACTCATCCACAGTTCACTGATCAATCACAATTTCTAACGTATTTCTGTGCTTGGTTGTTAGCGTTTCCAGACTTGTGCTGCATACAGTAATACTAACGTAGGTTCATTTTTAATACATGTTTTTGATCGTTCAGCCATCTATGTGATCAATTATAATAATAATCACCCTGAATAGTTTCTGCGAGTGTTTGATGAGAAAGGCCATGCTGTTGTTTAGTTTCTTCAGATTGTCTTTAAGGTCGCCGGCTGTCATCTAGAAAAGGAGAAAACAGAATTCAGAAGGGGGGAAAAAAAAAAAAAAAACTTAGTTATGATCTCAGAAAATATCAGTTTTCTTCTCTTTAACGGCAACAATGGCGAGAGGCAGAAAGTGCAGCTGTATTTTGGAGTTTCACTTCGCAGAGATCCCAACAGTGTCACCAGTGTGACATCAGTCAATTGGCAGTAAAAATAGGAAGCCTGTTGCATTAGCGCCACCAACCTTCTTTTGGCAGAATAACCACTGCTGGTGACGGAAAGCGCTTCATTACGTGTACATTGCTTGTGATTTTGATCTCAGATCCTTCTGTTTATAATAATGCAAAGCTTAGTTTTTTAATCAGTGGGCTAGAGGCTCAGTCACTGTTGTGTTACCTCATTCGGTGATAGATTGACAAACATTTTATATAAATGAAATACTTCAAGATTATTGCCACTTTCAAGAGAGCTGCAGATATCATATTCACAAGGGGATAAAGAGACAAAAAACCTGGATCAATGAGGAAAGTGTCACATGCACACGAAATCCAAGTCTGAACATGAATTGAAAAAATATGATCCCAAAAGGGTTAAATGTGAATACAATGTATACGTGTTGAGGCTTGAAGTGAAGTTTCCATTTTTCCCTGATAATGATGTTTTGAACAGCCTCACATCAATTACACACCTTCAATAGAAAGACTAAAAACCAATCCTATCAACAGCTAGAAATAGATCTATTGTGTCTGTGTTTCATTTTTCTTTCAAATGGAGCAAAATAATATTGATCTACGATTTGACGTATTTTCAAAGGTCCTGGTTCTTGAATTCATATTATGTAGTCATAAAGTACAGATCTTACGTGTCTGGGCCAGAGGACATGTGGGGCAAACATGAGGGCCAAGTTGAAGGCCGACATCTTGTTCTTGTCCTGCTGCTTGGCAGTGTGGTAGAGCAGGTCGAGCAGCAGTTTGAGCAGCGAGCGGTTGGCCTGAGGTAACAGCAGGAAGAGAAGCTGCAGGGCCTCAATCTGACGCTCCTTGTTGGGTACTGCAGTCTTGTTGCCGTGTTCGTCAAACAGAGTCATGTCTGGGAGAGAATTCCAAAAGGTTAAAGACATTTCAGACATAAATAAAAATGTAATCGTGTGTGTGTGTGTGTGTGTGTGTGTGTGTGTGTGTGTGTGTGTGTGTGTGTGTGTGTGTGTGTGTGTGTGTGTGTGTGTGTGTGTGTGTGTGTGTGTGTGTGTGTGTGTGTGTGTGTGTGTGTGTGTGTGTGTGTACCAACCAGCTATCTTAAGGTGCGCATGGAAGTGTCTGTGGGTCAGGAGGGGTTCTGGCAGCTCTCCCAGGAAAGTCTTGAGCAGCGTGGCCACATCATTTGGGTGAAAGTCTCCAGACTCCAGGTCGACGTCGGCCCCGCTGTTAAGAAGCTCCTTCAGAGCCTGCTGCCGGACACTATTCCCAGGCACCCGAAACAAACCCTCCACATGCAGATCTGAGGGTGTAAGAGCAGGTGGGGATCAGAAGGTAAAACATAGTTTCGCAATTCAAAATGATATTTTTTTTTTTTTTTTAGTTAGTTACGCAATACTGAAACTTTTCTTTAAAAAAAATTAAAAAAAATTCTGACTAAGTAGGACAATGAAATAGCACGTCATCCACACTATTCCTAAACCAAAGAAGTAAAATGTTATTCTGTATTTTGGGGTAAAATAAGTGGTGGATGATTAAAAATTGAATACCAAACAAATTCATTGGTTTTAAAATGCCAGCGAGCAGTTGGCTTCGAAATGGCAGCGAGCTGAGGATGTAAAAACAACTCGGATTCAGACATCTGTGGATTTTATTTAGATGACTCACTTTTGCTGAGGTACTCAATAAGCTGGTAGATCTGGGCAATGCAGCTCTCTGTCAGCGGGGTTCCAAACACAATGCCTTTATCTGTAAAAAACATTAGCAGAGAAGAGATAATAAAAGTTACTGACAGATCCTCCACTTATGCTACATGGACCTTACAAGAGGACATGTCATCATGAAGTAGCACCACAGGTGACATTAACAGCAACGAACAAGTGTGATAACACCATCTCGTCGGCCACATTAAAGACTCCACTGGTACATGACAGGAACAAATTGGCGAAAAGAAAAAAACAAATCCAGAACAGGTCGCCACTTAATTAATGTGTGTTTAGTGTGAGCTCTTAAATTTGAAGGTGTGGAAAATGTCTCTACATCACAAAACAGTGTTTTATTTACACTCATCCTGTCTTGTCTGTGAAATCACAATGTTTTCATCACCTATAAAAACACAAGTGAAGTCGTCTGTGCGGTTTAGGGGGAAGAACAGAGACAATGAAGGAACTTGAGGAAAACGGCAACAGAAGACTTTTGACAACTGACGCAAAGAAGCAATGATTCTTATACTTGTTTGTTTCAGTCACTCTTGAACAAAACAACTTGTAACTTGTATTTATTTATCACCAGCAGTTTAAGAAAAATCTAACTCTTCAAACAAATACTAGTTTACAACTGGATGTCTGCAGGGATTCTTTTGTATTTATGAAATGCTATTTCATATGCTCTAGTACATTAGTTCGCCTGCACCTGAGTGCTTCCTTATGTCTGTGTTGTGTGGAAGGATGAAGGATATTTATGCTCTTTTTTTTTTCCAATGCTGTAAATACATATGTATATACAAACACAGAACAGTATTCACCAGACATGACCTACTGTAGTTGACCTCTAACCTTTGCGTTTGAGGAAGTTGAAAGAACGGAAAAAGCCTCCATTTCCGCCGGTTGGGGTCTTAGGGCCCTCCTCACCGATGAGTTGGGCAAACTCTGTCCCAGGAAGATCAATAAGGCGAGTAATGTTACTGAGGACCAGCTCCAGGAAAACATCAGGGTTCTCGTGACGGAGTTTCTCCACAAAGAAATCTGGGTTAAAGATGACGGGTGGTCGGCCGGCATGAGAGCCCCCCGATGATTCTTCATGATTGATCACCATACTGCACACTGTACCTCTGAGAGGGGGAGACAGGGAGGAGAGATTTGACATGCAGTTACCTATTTGAATGTGAGAGAACATCCTAGATAAATCACGATTAGGGAAATGATCAATTAATGTATTTAGTGCTTTAATCCAGAGCACTTTCCTTTTTGCTCACAGACACACACACACACACACAGACACAGACACACACACACACACACATACACAGCACTGAGTAACCATGCAAGGTGGCCTAACCATTGGGAGCAAATAGTGGTTCAAGGTCTCGCCCAACATGTGTCCCCGTCTCCTGCACAGGAGGACCTGGGGATAGAAGTGCTTTCAAGGTGACGACCTGCTGATCAGCCGCAGGTAAACAAGTGCTGCTTGACTGATCTGTGCATGCATGCATACACTTTTTATACACACCTCTGCACCACACATGGCTGCACTAGTGCAAGCTGTTTAATACTGTAAATCCTTCAGCTGTCCTGGCGTCTATCTGTGGGAACTGTACTGTGGCTGCTCAGTGCTCAATATAGAGACGGATGACTTAAAATGCCACATATTTTACAACAGGGATTTAACCAAGACACACTATGCAGTTGTGTCTTCATTAAAGTTCTGTTTTGGCAGTTTATGATCTTTCTAAAATAATAATTCAAAGTGGTGCTGTAATAGCATTATATGGTATAAGGTTAACAAAGGCTATAAATTGTGCATCCTTTTATATACAGTGCATGCATGTGCATGCATGCATGCAACAAAAAAAAGAACCTGGCGACTGAAGTGTGAGATCGTTGCTCAAACTAACCTCGCTAAATTCAATGGAGCTCATGTAAATCAACCTACACACGAACTCTGCATCATTCAGCTAACAGTGCTAACGTTGACAACTGAAAGGAAGGAATTCCCATTCACGTTGATTTAAGTGTTTTCCAGGTAGCTAGTCGTATCAGTTTCACAAAACTGTCCCTCTGGTATGATTTCTCCGCTTTGTTACGTCATGCAGCAAACATTAGCCAACGTTATACAGCTTCATTAAATTACTTCACCGACGGCCGGTGACAGTTTGCCACTCTCTGCAACGACACGTAGGTTTACCAGTTTAAAATCCCTCCGGTAAAGCTTTAGCTCTGAAGAATGCTTGCTCTCCGTTATTGTTAAAAACATTAACTACTCATCAATGACATTATAAAATTCGTTTTTACCTTCCGTTTTGTTTGTTTTCATCGACATCTTTACCCGCAGCCATGTTCGGTTTGAATCCTCCGCTGTTGTCCTCCAGCCGCCGCCTACATCACCAGTCATTGGTTGGCTGTCTCACGGGGGCGTGGCATACAAACTCCAAATTACATGTGATTGGTCGGTTTGAATTCTCCGGCTTTTGTCAAGAGAAAAACACCATCTGTATGCAAAAATCACTGGAACGAGGAATTCTTGGTCAAATAAACCTACAAGTACGTAAAAATAACGCTCAACATCATTAGCAACATTACATTTTACAGCTGTTGAACTTTTATTTTCAGGTATCACGTCACATGTGTTTTAGTATCTTGTGTTGGGGAAATTAAACATGCAATAGGTAGTAACATGTGACCTGGTATAATTTCAGAGGTGTAATTGTGGAAGACTTAATATATAGACAAAACGTTTGCAAAAATATATAGGCTTATGTGAAAAAGTTAATTAAAGGTGCAGTGTGGATGGTTTGTTTTTTTTAGTTTAGAATATGTATACATCTCTTTTCAAAATACCCATGAATGTAAAATATTTTGAGGATTTTTATTTCTATCTCTACCCACAACTCCTCTGCTTACCTGCAGCTCCAGCTGACAGCTCTATGATATGCAGTGCTCTTCACTAACCTTTTTCCCAAGGACCACATGCTCATGAATGAAAAAAAAATTGCACATAAAGAAATCCAGTTAAAATATTTCTTAACAAATACATTTAAATATACTAATTATGTGCATATGTGTTTGTGTGTCTTCTCCTAATGTTATAATGTAAAAACCAGTGGAGGGCTATTAGGTAGAAAAGGTAGGATAACACAAAACCTTAAGCTGTTTAAAACAAATTAAATTACAGTTTTAGTACAATTTTGTTTTCCCACTTTCTGTGTGTGTGTGTGTGTGTGTGTGTGTGTGTGTGTGTGTGTGTGTGTGTGTGTGTGTGTGTGTGTGTGTGTGTGTGTGTGTGTGTGTGTGTGTGTGTGTGTGTGTGTGTGTGTGTGTGTGTGTGCGCGCGCGCAAATAACACATACACACAAAATCACACATTGGTCCGTGCCTCCCAGACGCAAAGGCCACTGTTTCACATTACAAGACTTGGTCAAAATTAAAAACTTAGTTGGCTATTTGGCTGGACCTTGACCTTGTTTCTTGTACTACAACTCATAATTTAGGTACATATGGTTTTGCATAATTTTTAGTCATTTTTATTGGTGAAAACACCAACAGAAGATCACTTACGTCTGAAGTGATTTTGGTAACACTGCACTAAATAACACTGAAGTTAATGAATATTTTAGTAGTATTTCTTTTTAGTGTTGCACTTTTTAGACGGCCCCTGCACTGTCTCACGGCCAGCTGTGCACAGGGACCTGTGCTATCAGTCCACCTCCGAGGACAACTTGGTTTAATAAAAAATAATGTTGTAGCTAATTGTCTACCTTCTTTTGTGTTTAATAAAGTTTAGTTCATGAGTTATTGATACAGGGAAATAAAAAATTGCAATTGTTGTGTTTCCTTGTCCTCCTATGAAATTAGTGTTTTTGTATGGCTTTGTTCTGGAACCTCCCTGCCCTCCGACATTCTTGCACCAAAAGAGCACTCCTTCCCGTCCTTCCATTTGCCTACGTAGAAGCATAAAACAGGGAGAGCAGCAGCAAGAACCCAACAGAACAGAGCAGGCATCAATGACAAACAGAAATTAGGATTAAATCAGAAACAGTGTTAAGGGAGGAGCTGGGATCTTGCAGAGGAATCAGGAAGGGTAGGGTGAAGCTGCTTAAATAAGGCACCCTGTTTGAGATTTCTCAATTAATGCATAGCAGGGAATCAGCTGAGCGTCAGCTGATGTGGGCTGGTCTCGTGATCAGCTGCTGAGCTGTCAAGAGAGCTGGGCTTCAAATCGTGGTATTTGCCTGGTATTCAACCGATAGACTATTACCGTATTTTTCGGACTATAAGGCGCACTTAAAATCCTTAAATTTTCTCAAAAATTGACAGCGCGCCTTATAATCCAGCGCGCCTTATGTATGGTTACTTGTTATTTTATGTGGTACAATGCGCTCAAAAATCTGTCGAAATGTGTAAGTACGACTTTGGTAAGCAACGAAGCCGCTCCGCTCAATGGATATTGGGAGCATCACGGTACGTTGAGTCACGACCTGATCGGCCCGTAACAGGAATGTAATGTCTGAACTAAAAGTGCATTCATGTCAGGCAGCCCGCGCCCGGAGTATGCGTTAGCTACAATAAACCAGTCAGAGAACAGTATTTAGTACGCTTACCCCCTCCACTTTTTATACGTAATACTTACTGTGCTTCAACATTATATTACAGTACATTTGTGTGTACGTAAAAGGACTCCAAAACATGGCACCTGTTAAGAGGCATGCTTACGAAGCAGGTTTCAAACTCCAAGCAATTAGCTACGCAGCAGAACATGAGAATAGAGCAGCCGCCAAAGAATTCAACATCAATGAATCAATGGTACGGAAGTGGAAAGTTTGATTTACCAGACTGTGTTGTTTTGCTTAATGCGCCTTATAATCCGGTGCGCTTTATAGTCCGAAAAATACGGTAGGTTATTAGAATGGCCTCCATGTGAATGAATCACTGCAAATCAATGACTTTAATCCCTCACTCATTGAGTGCATCCCTGAACCTTTACTCACAACTCACATGGAGAAATAAACAAACTGTTTCTGGAAGTGATTAACTTCAGTTGGTTCACCCAAATACTTTGTTCTTTTGAATGAACTTGTGAATGACACTTAACTAGTCTGAGTCCCTGTTTTTCAGCGTGTCATCAGTACACTGCAGCTCCACAGCAGAAATGTTCAACCAGGTGTCGCCCCTGACCACGTTCCTCTTACTGACAGGGTCAAAACTATTATCCCTAACCACTGGAATATCCTCAGAAATGACCCATCTATAAACAATTTTACCTCTCTGCCTCTCTGAACATCTGTCACTGGCTGCCTATTCAATCTATAGGTTTTTTCCCCCGTGGTCGCTGTGCACAATTTCCTCACAAGTGGGACGCAAAACAAACTACTTCACACCATTCTGCCCTTGTAAAAAAAATAGTCCATTAAATCCACAAATGGTGTTGATATACTGAAATGTCCCTGTGGTCTGGTTTATGCTGCACAAACCAGGTCTGAACATAAGACTACAATATGTTTATCAATGGATAGCCCCTTGAGATAAAGCATCACATTTCAGGGGGTACTGTTATGTGGTAGCAGACCCAAGAGGAGAAACAGAGGCGTAACAGGTAAGTCCGAGGCAAGACGAGGGGACAGGTCAGGTAGACTGTGGGCACGCTGGCAGGTTGCTGAGGCAGGCAGACAAAAACTGAGGTCAGAACCAGACAAGGAAAAATGAGGCTCAAAAACCCAGTGTGGTACCGGGTGAGAAGACGGAACGGACTGATGACACTGAAGTGCAGGACCAGGGTTGATATACTCTCAGGAGGTGATTAACTGGATTGCCAGGAGCTGCACAGATGGATCAGGGGAGTGGAAGTGGGAGGTGTCTGGAGAAACACAAAGCACATGGCAGACAACAACAAACAGGGGAATGACAGAACACAGGAGGAGAGGAGAAAGGTTAAAACACACAGGGTCAGACAGGACAGCATGTTTCTGGGAAACCTACTGTTGAAAAGTCATAAATGGCAAAAAATTAAGAAAATATTTAAATTCAAGTGGTCTGAAGTCAAAAAGTACTACGCACATTTTAATTTTTTTGTTTAATTTTACCTGATTTTTGTGACGGGATTATTCACTTACTTTGTGAAAAACAGCTTTGAAAGTTGCTTGATAATTAATTTCACATGTATTTATTGTTTCTTTTATTAAGTCCACTAACTATGTATCTAACATTATGTAATGGTCTTTAATTACCATATTTTGTCATGTCTTAATAATATATCACACTTACCTGCATTTATACTATTTAATGCCAACCCATAGTTTGTATTTTAAGTCAAATGTTATGACACTTAGGATATAAGATACCTTTAAAGAAACACACCAAGTACATATTTGTATTCCTCAGATTAATAAATCCAATTTTATGATCTCGTTGAGTTGGCATTGTCTTGTTTGTTTGATTATGTTTACATTTTACACATGGTATACTGAAAGTCACATGCAAGTCCCCAAAATGTACACCATTCAGTTATAGGGTTAGAGTAAGTCAATCAGTACACTGTGTGTGTGTGTGTGTGTGTGTGTGTGTGTGTGTGTGTGTGTGTGTGTGTGTGTGTGTGTGTGTGTGTGTGTGCGTGCGTGCATGTGTGTGTGTGTGTGTGTGTGTGTGTGTGTGTGTAAAGGCATTTGCAACCTGAAGTGCCATGATGATTTTTCTTACTTACAGAAAGCAATCACATAAGCGATTAACCTCTGAAAGTGGATCAATCTGCTTCTCCTGCTCCTTGAGAGGTGATGCTTCCGTGGTGAGAGAATCAGGCTCCATCTGCTGGTCTAATCCAGTCCAGGTGGTCCTGTCTGCTTCTATTAGGAGAGACTGCAAGCGGAGGCGCCTTCACCAGGCCGACTCTCAATCAACGAGGACAACTGAGCAAAGTGGTCATCTCTGTATTACCCCATTAACCCAGAAGACACTCCACCTCTGACTGCCTGATTTCAAAACAGATTTCTGCGGGAAAGATACATTTTCATTCATGCAAGTTCACCTTATCAGGTCTAGCACGGTCAGAAGTTGGTTAAGGCGGATCAGAGAGCTGATGAGACATTCAACACTTGATCTCATTTAACCCTCCAACATGTCCTGTTTTTGCCTGGTGAAAGATAAAGAGCAGAGATTATGGGACGCGCGCACAGTTCTTCTGCAGGAAAATGCTTCTCGAGTGTTTTCCCTTCAGATTTCTCAATCTTTGATGTCATATCAGCAAATATCTCTGATATTTAACTACTTTCTTGATAAAAGAAGTGGTCTTGCGTACATCTAAAAAAAAAAGTTGTATCAAAGCTTCTAAGCATATTCAATGATCAGTGATGTCAGTCAAAATAATAATAAGTATATATATAAATAAATTATCCACAAACTGACAGTCATACAAATTACTAGTAATGTTGGGTTTTAAAAATGGCCCTTGGATGGGTGATATCAACATCGTCAAGACAAATTCAGAAGGAATCTGGTAATTTTTTGAACACAGACCTCCATGTTAAGTTGTGAGTAGTTCAAAAAAAAGTATTTATTACTCTGACATTCTGCTTATTTCCCCTTATTCACATACAATTTAGCAGTACAAATGCTAAACAGCGAAGATAAAAAAAAAAAAAAAAAATCAGGTGAGAACAGGTGAGAAACTATTCTACCAGCTGTAGACCAGGTGATCTGCAGTGCAAATGTTATTTCATGTGGAGCATTCACTGATGGTGTAGGAAGGGCATTTACATTCTGGACTTTTAATGAACTATTTCAGGAACCTTATTGAATATCTTTGTGAGTTTTTGTACTCAAATGAATCAGCTGAACCTGTCCCTTAGTGGATTCATCAGAACCTGCTGAACAGTTCACCTCCCTCCTCTGTTGGCCATTGTGCAGTTGACAGTTTAGGGTCCGAGTGTAGTGATGCGTGTTTGAGGGGCACTCCAGCAAGTTCGTACTGAAATGAAGTGCATGATTAAAAGCAGATGCAGCAGAGGCAGATATGTCCAACCTTTCATTCTTCAGTATGTGTTGGACTCAAAGTCTCTGGATACTGTACGGTATATCCTCAGCATAATGTAGGTCAGTAACATACAACTACAAATCCACTTTTGTAGCCAGTTTTTCTGTTATAACTACAAAGTGTTGTTCAGTTGGACAGCTCTCAGTTTTTCAATGGCTCCACCTGATCTTTTACACCTGTTCTTATCGGCTCTGCACAACACATTGTTACAAGTAAGATCATGTTCATGTTCACTGTTCGATTGGTCACTCCAAGTGTTGACAGGAAAAGTGCTGACAGGGAATCTGGACCCATCAGGGAATTTTCCCTGTCAGCGTGGGGATCTTAACAAGTAACCTTTGCGTTTGTTAACCTGCTATTTGAAGTCGTGGTGGGATTTGTCGTGTGGTCATGTGTGGTGATAATCCTCACCCATCTGGCCCCTTCTGTAACCTGGCAGAAACAATCAAGGTATTTGCAAACATGATCACACGCAGCTGCTGTTCATTTGAATTCACAGCTCTGCTCTCCCATCAGACAGTTGATGTTCCTCCACCAGGTCTCTGAGAGGCTCTTGATCTTATCAGGAGTCTTCTTCGTTAGAGTCAACCTCTGCTGCTGGACGCTGTCACTGTCTATGTGCTGGATGCTGGCCAAGATGGCTGAATCAAAAGTGTCCTTCAGGTTCTTCTGGGTCAATGCCGAGCACTCTGCAAAACTCACTGCCCTGAGCTCCTGAGCAAGCTGCTGACCTTCCTCAGTACCAACCGGCCGCTCCTGGTTTTGTGCCAGGTGGATCAGTACCTGGACGTCCTCCCTCAGGTCCAGCTGGGTGCCAACCAGGACCAAGGGTGCGCCGGGACAGTGCTGAAGGATCTCAGGAACCCATTTGTTGGTCAGGTTACGGAAAGAGCAGGGACGCACCACGCTGTAGCAGAGAAGGAAGACATCAGCGTTCTTGTAGCATAACGGCCGGAGGCGTTCCAACTCGTCCTGCGAGAATAATGAAACAGTGAAAGTCAGGTTAGAATCAACTCAGTTACTTCGCAGGATGAGGGTGGAGTTATTCTGTCTTTTTAATTTGCAACTAATCCCATAAAAAAAGGATAACATTGTTAGTCTGTTTCTCAATACTTCCCGACCTCCTGTTTGTGGTTCTCAGCTTCAAATCCATTCATTCTCACTGGCGATGTACATCTTTGCTTATAGCTCACAAATATGTAGTTATGTTTTGGTTTTTTAAAGAAACTCCGTAATTTTGTAAAACAGGTTGTCACTTGTTTTTAACAGGCATTGCTCAAGCAGAAGAAAATAGTACATTTGTTCAGGATTATTTTCTGTTTCAGCTTTGTCCACACTTCTTCATTTGGCACCACAATGGAGGCAAGATGTGTCACTCATTGATTTGAATAGTACTGAACAACAACAGAGCTGCATGGCACCTAGGAATAAAATACAGTATATACATAGATAATACATATTAGAGGGATAAAGATCTGTTAACAGTAAAATAAATTGAGAATATTTGCCAGCCTTATCTTATCCTAGATCATCGCCTGATCTCCACACCACTCTGACATCTATCCGGTTGTCTTCATTTTGACATATGAAATAAAGGTTTTATACATGTGACAACGGCATTCGTGGTCTAATGTTAATGTAGTTCCCAAAATTCTCCCTTCACCCACTGACATCTGGTCATGCTAATAGTTGGTTTAAATAGTTTCTGAGATTTCTGAGTGGGTCACAATTAAAAATATCAGTGGGGAGATCCATTCATAGTCATAGTTTGTGGATCACTGTTTTTGGAAAAGGGTCTCATAATTTGGATGAACCAATCCTTTATCTTGACCTCCTCCAACAGACTGATTGTTGATTTTGTCCCATAAGTTTATTATTAGAGTATAAAAAAGGCTGCTGTACAGAAAGTTCTAAAGTCTTCTCCTTTAGCTAGGATGCTGGAGGAAATTTGTCTTCTTTTATTGCAAAGACCCCCACTCAACCAAAAGAGGGCGATGGAGCATATAGATGGAGCGAAACGCGTGAAATACAAACGAACTTTATTCCTGCAGGGGGCGATACAGTCTATGGGGGTTGCAGGGATGTTCGGGACTGGAGGGCAAGTTCAAACTCAAGGGGTCCTAAAGGAGCCAACACAAACATGGGAAGAGCTGCTAACTTTGGAATGACTGACAACTAGGCCTATCCTACTTCCTGATCAGTGATGACTTACATTAATTGATCCATCAACCAGCCCCCATTTCTATCACGGCAGTGTGAGGAAGAAAGGAGTGAGGTTGAAATAATATCTCAGTGGTTATACTTCCATAAAGTCACTGTGCCTACAGCATATACATGTTATACAGCCGGTACATGTTAAGGTATGTTAATTAAAATAGATTAAATATAAAAAGGTGCTTCTCACCTGTCCAGCCATGTCACAGAGCTGCAGTCTCACCGGTTTTCCGTCAACCACAACCATCCCTGAGAAGATCAGCTTATGTTAAATTGTTTCTGTAGCGATCGCTTCATCTATAGTCTCTCAGTGAGATAAAGGAGTCTACATGGGCACAATCGACAAACTGTAAAACTTAGCTCGGGTCGGAAACTCAGCCTATAAAACACATAGCCTACTGTAAGCCACATTTCTCCCTCCTTGTGAGAATATTTCTTTTTTTTTGTTCTTAATTTTTTTTGCGAAATCAGCAACATTGTTATCAAAGGTTACCGGTAAAGTTGTCAAACGCTGTCGGTACATATTCTGTCGGGTATCCGTTGGTGGTGTAGCTGACAATGAGACTGGTCTTGCCCACCGCGCCGTCTCCCACCAGGACGCAGTTGACCTTGCGCTCAGGTGCGGAGCCAGACCGCCGGCGCTTCACGCTCAGAGGAAAGTCCCGGTTCTTTAAACGCCGAGGTTGGGCCTGGGGACAGTCTCCTCCGCACACCAGGTCCGACACACGGCGGGACTTCTGTTTCCCAACATCCTGAGGAAGCATGGCTCGGCCTGTGGACAGGAAAGGATTTGGTTTCTAGGTTTTTCTGACGGCTTAGATTTGTTGCTGACTCCTTGCTCGCTCCATCGTCTTGACGGCTGATGTTTGTGTTGTCAACTGAACATCTAAAGCGCAAAAGAGCATTCAGGCGAGTTTTACGTGAACCGTGGCAGAGATTTCTCTGCTCAGCAGACGCTCCTGATTGGCATTTTCGCTACATCTGCTGCGGTCGAGCCTCCTAAGAGGCTTATTACCGAGCAGGGCACCATATGAAGCTCCAGAGCTTTCCAAGTGAAATGAACTAAGCTTAATAAAAACCTTTATCCCAAAGAGTAAATATATACAATATGGCTCCCTCTTCAGTCAAATAAAAAGAGGAAATAAAATCTTAAATCTTCATATTTTGACATTTTTGAACCTCTTTCTGCAACAGGAGCGAGACAATAAATGAATATATTTTGTATTTGTTTTTTGAATATTTCAGACACCCATGAAAATAAAAGGGTTGGTTTTCAAATGATTAGACCATACAAAATCTCTCCAGCATCCTCAGACAAAATCTGCCCACTCTAATGAATAAATTTGGATAATAGGATACTAAAAAAAAACGGTCAATAATGACAGTCACAAATAAATATTTTTGTTTGTTTTTGTTTATTTTTCCTCAGTGTTTCTACCCTTTCTTATCAATTTAATCAAACAACCCCAAATTTTACTTCTACCAGGCTGCTCGCAGGAAAATATTGAGAAGAGTGGAAGTGTTGTGACGCCCCCTCGTGGTGGAATTGTCAGCTGTAGCGACTGAAGGAGCAAAACTGGAGGCAACACATGAATCATGATTTCTCATGAAAACATAACAGCATAAAAGCATTTTGCTTCTACACATAAACGGAAAGGGTTAGGAAGCCTGAAGCTGAGAACAGGTTAAAGCATTAAAACAGGAGAGAGGGGGCTGCAGTGAATACAGAGGATGGAAAAAAAACAGGAAATAATCACCTACATTTTGTTTTTGTTATTCTCATTAAGCAAGAAATTCCTCAGGCACATTAACAAAATACAGATTCATAGTCCTGCGGCAAGCAGCTTGACACATCCATCATATCTATCCAGTGGCCGAGACACATTTCCCTTTTATATAAGGAATTTATTTGAATAATTATATGACATGAAATATGATATATACTCTGATCATTTACATAAAATATCTTTATTTATTTTTGGTTTTGCCATTTTTTGAATAGTTTTCTTCTTTATCTGTTCAGGTAGGAACCTTAACTACTGAAGATTAGGATTGATTCTCCATGTTATATCAGAGTTACAGGAGCCTAATAAAGTAATGAAACTTATGTTCTTCTGTAATGACAGACGAGGTTAGCAAAAAGCATCACAAAGCCCAGCCGGTGCCTTTGTGTGAAGTGTGTCACTTCTCCCAGAGGCTGTGTGCATTTGTGTGGTGTGTGTGCATTTGTGTGTGTTTGTGTGTGCTGATGTGCGTGTGTGGGAGGCAGAATGTGTTGCCATGCATTAAACAGCACCAAAAACACCACTGAGTGGGAGCAAGGCACCACCTTTACTCCATGGAGTGTGTCTATGATGATTTGCTTCATGGAACTGTCAGTCCACCCAAATGGATAAAAGGAATGGTCACACAAAGTTTTGGTAGAAACGGATTTAGTATTAGTTAGATTTAGTGTTTAGATTTAGTATCCCACTGAATATTCCCTTACTTCATCGCACTAATTTCTACCTGAAACCTACATTTAAATATGACTGAAGCACGTTGATGTCAGACATGTAAGTCTACAAGATGGAAAAGGAAGTGAAAAGGTTGTTTTTCTGTGTTGTCTCTTTTCTATTACTAAATATTTTATTTAGGTAAGACACAAAATTTCCATTTTTTTATTCTCTATTTTTTGAAAAAGTTTTGATCACATATCCTTCATAGCCTTATAACATTTTATTCCAAAAAACATTGTGAAAATTGATTTTTTTTTTTTTTTTTGTATGCATGTTGACAGTATTTTCTGATTTATGGCGTGATAAAAAGATAAAAAGAAATTTCCCTCTGTAAAAACCTTTGACTCTAACATGTCAGCAAAAATTAAACAAGAAATTTGAATCCGGCTTCATCCAATGTTCAGACTTCTATTCCAGAAATGTGTACAAGTTAGCACATATTTAATAGATAACGCCCATTTGTATGTTATAACATAACATTTCAGAAAACGTGTTATTCAAAAAGTAACCATCTTAATATTGATAATCAACTGGGGAGGTTTTCTTGTCACATCTATTACCTATACTCCTCTGTCATGCACTTATGCACTCATGCACTTGTCATGCATTTATTTTTCTCTTGAGTGTTTTGTGTGTCCGATCCTGCATAATAAAATGCAATACATGAATAACTCTTAATAAGCATAAATTATTTACACATCAATCTGTTCCACGCACTTGTTTGTACTTCTAGTGAACACATGGACTCTCATCTCACGAGGACGCTCTATGACATATTGCACTACCTAAAAGTACAGTAGGTACTTCTAACCTTCAACTTTAAACCATGTCTTTATCCAAACACCCCATTAAAGAAATGTTAGCAAAATATGCCCTGGGTTTACAAAATTGTTATGCCTCTGAAAGACGAAAACTAAAGTTTTGAAGACAGACGTAAAAGAGTGAACTGTCCCACGTCTCCTTGACGGCTAAAAATAACTTTAACCAGGCGCTGACATCACTGCTTAACAGGATTAACAAAGAGTCAGTGAAAATTTAGCAGAGATCTACCGGCTCTGTGAATGGAGACATCGGGTTGCTCCAGAAGTTGGCACAGCACCACAAACCCATAAACCCTGTACACACACACGCACGCACGCACGCACGCACGCACGCACGCACGCACGCACACACACACACACACACACACACACACACACACACACACACACAACATACAAAGCTGCTATTCTACTCATGTACAAACAGCCCCCTCCCTGCCATCCGCCAACATCTGATAAACCAGACACCTAATCAGAATCTTTGGGGACCCCGGGCCTCCTTTTGGAGCATGCAGACCAGGCAAATACATTAACTCAATTTGGAGTTTGGGATTAAGCCCCCCCCCCCCCCCCCCTTTAACACACACACACATAGATACAAAACCACAAACATACACACACCTCCTCGTCCTCCTCTTTTTCCTTGCTCTGCCTTTCCTCTGGCCCTCATCTCTCTTTTTGATGGGATCAGCTGAGCGCTTCATTCTCTTCTTCTTCTTCCCCTGCACCCTCTCTCCGTCTCCCTCTCTGTCACTCTCCCTCTCTCTCTCCCTGGGGGGACCGGGGTGCTCGGACTCTATAGTTATGGGCCGGGGCCATCTGTCACCGTGCGCATTCACGCAGCCACCAGAAGGCCACAACATGTGCAGATTTAAATGGAGAACCCAACTTTCCCAGGACACACAGGCCTGACCCCGGCAGCCGCAGCAACCCCCCCTCCTCCTCCCTCCCATCACCCCGTGCCTCTCCCCTCCTCCTCCTTTTCTCTCCTCCATCCCACGACCATCACCACCAACCAGCATCTCTAAAGCCCAGACCCACCCACCTGCCACACCCTCCTCCTCCACCAACACCACCAAGAAATACTGTCTGCATGTGAATCAGTGAATTACAACCCCCCTGAAAACCTCATGGACCAATCACCCCCCCCCCCCTCCCCTCCAACCCCCAACACACCCCAATAAGTGTTTGTGTGTGTGTGTATGGCTATGGCTGAGCAGCATGCACGAACACCGTCTTTAAACACAATGATGGATTTCCAACTTACGAAGCAGCTGATGGTGAAGGGGGGTGGGGGGTGCAGGAGGGGGGTTGAGGGTGGGGGAAGAAGGGGATGGGGAGACAGCCCTTGGTGGATGTGTGAGAAAGAGAGAGATCAGCTGATTGGTAAAACTGATTGTGAAGGAGAGAGAGAAAGGATGGAGGAGAGTGCATGTGTGTTGCAGTGAGCAGCGTGTGTTGTGGTTTTTGTGGATGTGAGAAGGGGTGGTGGGTGAGGGGGTGGGAGGGTAACAGGATTGGTCTTGTCTGTGGGACCCACGGCGAGGACAATGGCAGCGGCGGGGGTGGGGTGAGTGTCACACGCTTTTGCTTTGTGGCTCGGTCAACAGGCGTGTGCCACGGGTGTCGTCTCGCCTCCCCTCGCCTGCTGTCCGACTCCGGAGAAGGACCGGCGACCATGAGAACCGGGGCCCCGGGCCCTTTAATGAGAGGCGTGCTGTTTCTTATCAAAGATGGACAAGCCATCATTACAATCATCATTAGAAGCTGCACAATGGAGCATGCCTCCCTTAGCTATGGATGGGAAAATCCTCGAGGTGAGGCGGTGACGGCAGCAGTGGGGGGATGAAATAAAAAAAATTTAAAAAAAGAGCACAAAAAAAAGTCTTTGAATGTGTCAATTTAGTGGATCTGCAACAGTTCTGTCTGGTGACACAGCACGGCTCATCGGGTGCAACTGCAACACTTTTGATTCAGATGAACACAGTGATCTTTCAAAAAGACTGATTCTTTACATTGAGTGATATGAAACAGGGAAGCCTTTTGTGTTTCTATTCCTGAGGTGTCTCTTTTTAGGCGTTAGCTACTCATCATTTAAAGAATATATCAAGAGTTGGAGGCTTCTTGTCTAAAACTGATTTAGAAAAATGTATACATGCATTTATTTTTGTGTTGGTTTGACTATTTCAATGCCTACCGAAACGACTGCAGGCAAACGACAGATAATCAAAAATGCAGCTGCCAGAGTATAAACAAGATAGACTGAATTCAGTTACACCATTTTCAGATCCCTACATTGGCTAGCGCTACGTTTTCAGAATTGACCACAAAATTTTACTCTAAAACATTAAATACTTCTGTGACCGACTCACTATGAACTTATTAGGACACGAAGTTCTTATAGACCCTTTATTCAGTACTTTTAGAACCCTTTTGAAAGCAGTTAGAGCTTTGAGTCTTTTTGGGTAAGTCCCTAATAGCTTGGCCCACCTGGATTGGATCAGTCCCATCCTTCCAGCCAGATCTTGTCGAGCTTCATATAATTGGAAATGTCTAGGTTTGTCCATAGATGTTCTGTGGGGTTTATGTCCAGACTTTGGTTGAGCCTGAAGCCACACCAGTGTTGTCTCGACTGTTTGCTTCAGGTCGTTGTCGTGCTGAAAGGTGAACTGGAGCAGGTTTTCTGAGAACCTCCCTGTCCCTGCTACTGAGAAGCACTTCTATAGCATGATGCTACCACAACCGTGTTTGACTGCAGGGATGATGTTAGCCAGATGATATGCAGTGGCTGAGGCTGGTCAGACATAGTGGTTCCACTTCTGTTCAGTGAGTTCAACTTTTGACAAAACAGATTTGAAAATCTTTTTACTCTGGCTTTCAGAGCCATTTAAATACATTTTGCATTTGGTAAACTCCGAGCAGTCAGATCCGTGACCGAGGACCTACCTGCTCAGTTAGTCAGTTGGGCTGGATTGCCAACTCTATGAAGACTTCTTGTGGTGTCAAACTTATTCCACTCATACTTTGTATTTTTAGCAAATTGTTAAAATTTGTATCTGAAAAGTAAAGGAATCTGTGTACTTAAAAGATTCCCATGTTACAATTTTCCAATTTTCATGTCATTGGACAAATCCAAATATATGATTGTGTTTTGAGCTGGTCATTTTCAATCATCATTAAGTGCCAAGTCAGATGGATCTGAGATAGTTAAACCGAAGTTTCTTGGTTGGAATAATAACCTAGATGTTTACATCAGCCGTGTTTACAAGTCAGAAACTAGTCATTATATCAACTTTGGCACAGCATTAAGATACAAATTATACTGCACTGTTTTGGTCATATGTTACAGTTAATAAGTGACTATGACAAGTATAGAAAGAAATTAAGCAGACACATTTTAAAACATCAGTGTCAGACTGCTGAAGCTGTTATGGAGGTCTGCTGTGAACTAACACCTTACTAACAAATGTAATGTTTCTTTTTCTTTTATTTCCTTCCTCTTTATAAATTTAGACCTGTTTGAAAAAATTAATCCATGTATAATCCACAAACTATATCAGAATGGGTGGAGCTTTAAAAGAGATAAATAAAATAAATCGGAGTTGATGAGACCATTATCTTTGTTTGCATAATAAAATTGCGCTATAAGTCTAAAGGTTGAAATACTGATTTGATTTTATATGACACAACACTCTCAAGTGCTGAAAGACATTTCAGGGTGAAAGAAAAAAACATTAAACTCTATTTGACTTGATAGAATCTGGAGCTGGGATTTGTACATCTTTGAACGAAACAAAAATAACTAAACTGAACCTTTCCAGGGAGCATCAAGTCCTGCATCTTTGGTTAAGCCTTCTTTTCCTTTTGAATATTGACTACAAACTGCAGTAAGTTTTGCATTATCACACAAACATTATGATCTCAGTCTGTCCTTCTCGACTCTATTTCAGTCAGTCTGAGGGGGCAGGGAGTCACATGTGTGCAGGTTACCGTGTCGTGCACTGTAACCCAGCTCTGAGTCTGTCATCATTAATGTTTGTCCAAAAAACATGTTGCTCCGCTGTGGCCTTTCTCAACAGCCTCCTCCAAATTCTTTTTAATGCTGTGGCAGTGGCCACAAGCAGCATTGTCACGGTGCTGAAGGTGGAGGGGATATAGGGAGGAGGTGTGTGTGTGTGTGTGTGTGTGTGTGTGTGTGTGTGTGTGTGTGTGTGTGTGTGTGTGTGTGTGTGTGTGTGTGAGAGGGGGGCATGACGCTGCAGCAGTGGCAGCTGGCGGCCCAGCTTGCAGGGGCCATCTCTTCACAATGGAGAGCCTTCCCCCTGGGGCCAGTGATTTAGGACAGGGCTCTCTGGACAGGCCCCTGAAGAGGAGGAGAGAGGACACTGGCTTTGGAGGAACGCACCCACCCTTCTGTGCCCGCCTCCCACCTCTACCTCCCCTCCTTCTCCATGCCTCATCCTCTAAAGCTTCCCTGCTGGTTCCCGTGTCCCCCCCCCCCCCCCGCTCCACACACACACTCGTGACACCCTCCCCTCATCCCACCGTGGCTAAGCTCTCTCCTGGGACGAGGAGGCAGGCCTCTGGATGGGGAGCATTCCTGAGGTGTAGCACACTAACGCTTGCTGGACACAATAGGGGGACGACAACAGGTGCGTGTGGATCCTCTGTCGTCCAGCGGCAGCTGAGAGATAGGGACATGGGGCTATTATGGCACCATTATCTACCGCTGCTCTACCAATAGGCTGTTGGAGCTCTTTTCTCGAACAAAAACATGGCTTTTTATGTGTAACCTGGTCTCGTATCCACCCTGCTTCAACAAACCTCCCTTTCATCCTCCTAACCCAGCTAGCACCTGCCACCCTCGGACCCTCCAAAAAAAAAGCCCAACAGCCACTTATCCCAAGACTGGATTCAATTCAATTGAACCCCAACTGCAAGTAAACCTGAGATCACTTGTTCAAAATAGCCACCACTTCATATTGGAGCCATAGAAATTATCCAGGCAGCCACCTCTGTACACCAGCCAGCCCCCCCTGCTCCCTCCCTTCTGTCCCTCTGAATTATGTTATGTCTCAAATGAGCAGTCATACAGCAGATTGTTTGGTGCAGCCACTTGATATAACTGGTGACAATGCCTCTAACAGAGCGAGTGTCCTGGGGGGATAGGCAGTATTTGGTTACTGCATCCCTGATCTCTCCCCATTGTGGTGGGCTCCGGGTCCCATAGAAGGTTGAAAGGGGTTTGGGGAGGGGGACATGTGCGCATATGTGGGCCCACAACGCAGGTGCCTACATCTGTTCATTTCTGGGCAGATGCTCATGCTTCTAGAGATAGAGGGAGTTGGAAAGAGAGGGGAGGGGAGGGAAGATGGACTTCTTCCATTTACTCTCTCATCATTTATACTGATGATTAAGCAGAGCTAGAACAAAATTAGAGTAGAACAAAGAGCGAGATACTGTGTTGCACCCGTTCATGTGTAATTAATAATGCCCTCTGCACAAATCCAGATCCATAATATAACACTTTCCCCATTTGAATGTAGAATAACTTAACTGACCTGCATAGAGCCCTGAATTCAACCCCACCCATCACCTTCGGAATGAACTGGATATGAACAGGGTGTTCTTATATTTTTGGCTCTGCAGTGTTTATGATATAAGGTGGCTGCATATCAGTGGTTCGTTTCTACAGTACATATAAAAGAGAACAAATATTTTCATTCTTGTATGGATTTCATTGTATTTTAATTTGTGGTATAAAATCACTCAACAAACAGTTTATCGTACTCTTCCTCTCTTATCTCTCTCTTATCTTGGTCAGTAAATAGTTATACAGCCAGCAGCCACCAATTTCCTGTAAGTGACATCAGGAAGGTTAAAAATGAAAGTAAAACAAGCCTAGGAGCCCAAAGCCACCTGTAAACTCTGTAACGCTGTTCTCAGGCAGAAATTAACCTTTTTAAAATGTTGACCTGATGATGGAGCTGGATTAAAATTTTTGGAAAATAACCCATCCTAACGGGGGCATGAGTGAGTACCAGATTTTACGATGACTCATCCAACTGTTTTTCAAACACTTCAGTCAAAACTACTCTGTCAGTCTGCTGTGGGTACTAGAAGAAAAGTTAGATCACCAAATTTAGGAGGAATTCTCCTCTGGCGACCACAAATTTCATCCCATCGTTTTTGAGATAGGCTACTTCAGTGTTGACTGAAGTGGTGGCCTCTCTGACAGGCCAACATTAGTCTCTCATTTCATGTTTTGCTGGTGGAGATCATCGCAGCCGTAAATCCAAAATTTCAATGTGTTCAAGGAGGAATGATCTGGTGACTGTGAAGGCTGTAACATATAAATTACATTTTAATATTCATCCCACCCTTTATTTCAAAATCAGCGTTATTATATGTGGAACCAAGCATTGTAGGAGCATCTCATGTTTTTGCTGAGTGATTTCGTTTTTTCCTTTCATTTTTCACTCAAGTAGTACTGCATATCTTAAAATACAGAGATTACATATACATTTCTATATTTTTATTGTGCTGTGCTGGGTTATTTTTTTACAGGAATTTGAGATCATGAGTTCTTATGCTACAACTGTAAAGACAATGTTTCCTTGTTAATAGGTTTGAGTTCTCATACTATTCCCACAATGGTTTGTTTAACCCGATTAGCGTCTTTATCATTGTAGTGGGCTAATCGCTGTCAATGTTAACACGAGTACCCTATTTGTTGTAGGTAAACGTGTCGCGCACAGTATCAGGTGTTGAATTATCGATTTTATTCATAGTGCCCCGCATATGTTGTGGTGCGTCACCCCGGGGTGCACGACAGATGTGTTTTCATCAAGATTGGCACGCGACTGGCCACGTACAGCTCCCTCTTTACCTCCCCCTCAGGTCCCCTGTGCCCCTGCGCACACGCATGCACATAAACACACACCACAACCCCCTTCTCACACACACTTATGAAGCACACACACACACACACACACACACACACACTTGCAGGCGCGTCTCTGGGCCCCCCACGTAATTACTGCGGCACTCTTCCCATAAACTTAAGCTCAGCACGTCTCCAGTAACAGCAACGTATGCAAATGAGACAGCAGCCGGACCAGGAGCCTCGAAGAGCCGTGGGAAGCCGTGGGGAGCCTCGCGGAACCCTGAAGAGCCCTGGGGAAACGCGGGTCTGGCCTGTGGCCCCCTTTCCTAGCAGCTGGCCACAGTAATCTGATCTGGACACAAAGGAGCCTGTTGATCTCTGCTTTTCAGCAGGTAAAAATGGCAAACCAGAAAGGAGAATACAGTCCAGGTCCCGACTACAATCAGTTGCCTCGAAAGGATGAATAACTTAAGTTATATTTCAGAAATGTGACGTAAAACCAACAGAATTCCAATTGGATTTTAAAATAAAGTTATTACAAAAGCATCCATAAATTTACCATTGAGACCCAAGTAGCCAATTTTAATTATCTGTCCAATTATTAAAGTCATTTGTCATTACGTTAAAACACCTTTTTGCCCGTAGGCATCAGCAAGGACTTGGAGGAGGCGTGCATAAAAGTATCCCTCGTGAACGTGCTGATTCAAAACCTGTCATTTCCTTTGGGCTTTCATTGCTACCCTACATTTTAGCATGGGTGGCCTCTGTAACACCCCCCCCCACACACACACACACACACACACACACCCCTCCTCTTCCCCTCTACTTCGTTCCATCCAACCCTGGCAGGTTGATTCTTTATCATCTCTGGATCATTTAGTGACTTGAACCACCAACCCTGGCACGGTCATGGGCTGAGCTCAGTGCGCTGCGCCCGGGATAAAAAAAAAAAAGCTTTCACTCCGGGTAAAGATACATTAACATTTCTCAACTGATGTGAAAAATCAATTGATCATCACATAGTAGCACCCTCCCTCCTCCCCATCCCCAATCACGGCTTCTTCTGATCGATATCGTGTGATGCGCGCCGTGTTTACGTTCCCACGAGTGACCATGTGGTGTCTCATCTTCGGGGACCAAAAAAGAAAAAAACCCTCTCCTGCCTTCCCCCTCGCCATATGGCCCCGGAGGGCCCATACCGTTACAGGTCCTTTAACATGCTTCCAGTTGAGTGTAGATGGAGCCGGTGGACAGAGGCGCATAGAGACGTGCGCTTCAGGCCGGAGGAGGGAAGGAGGGAGGGAGGGAAGCAGGGAAATAAACGTCGTTTTCTGGATGAGTAGGGGAGGGGGTAGTTAGTGGCAGATGGCTTGTAAGGGTCTGTCCGCGTCTGAAGGCGTGTCGTGGTCCTTCACTGAAGACCCGCTTCCTCCCTCCCCCCTGCATTCACAATCAATGGAAATTAAAGCGCAGAGAATGGATGAATAGTCAGACCTCGAGTCACCCTTTTTTGTTTGACGCAGCTACTGGTGGGCAGGAGTTAAACTACAGCAGCCCCCTACAGTAGCATTTTAGTTAAACAGTCAGAACTCAGCCAGCAGCATCTTGGCCAGGACCAAAGAGACATAAGCTGTAGGGACAAGAGTTTCCAAACTGTGTTTCGTTTTTATCCCTGTTTTAGATCAAACTTTTAGTATTTTGGTGGTCAACTGTAAAAACAGATGTTGACTAGTAAAGGAATGAAGTTTAGTTGATTTTGGGAGTTTACTTTGCTCAAATATATGCCTCGTTTTCCTTCCTGTTTAGAGGTTTTTTTCATACGCATGTAGCCTTGAAGTTTGAACCGTAATAATCAAGACAAACATTTTACAGGGTTTTACTGGAGGAAAACAGCATTTTACCCACTGAGTGCCACAAGTTAAAGTTCAGTGTGGTACCAAGCTGAGGTTGGTTTAACATAGATGTTCTGCAAACCCTTAAAACTCTCAAACTTCTCCCTTGAAGACAAAAGAAGTCTCTCTTTTGTTTGAAATCAAATAGATTTTCTTGTCTCATTCGAGGTTAATTGTGATGGTCACGGTTCAGTCGGGATTTGGTTTGAAAAATGGTTGAGATGGACAGGTTTATCAATGGAGGAGGTTTTTCGTTGTGGCTGCCATTTATTAGAGGTAGTAATAAGTAACTACAGGCACAGCAAACACATGTGATGTGACGTAAGGATTGAAGGTGATTTGGAAAAAAGGGGAAAGCGTGCCCCTTTTTGAGGGAAGGTGGTGTGCGTGTATCCGCCTCCTCCGAGGGACGACGTTGTGTAGGACTGACCACGGCAGCAGGTAACGACACCGGAGACAGGCGCCAGAAAACACCATCCACGACGTGCATAACTGAACACAGTGACGCAATGTAAACTATACGTGCACGGTGCAGGAGCCCGCGCGTGCAGCTTGCAATAGACTCCATTATACAGCAGAAAAATCACACATCTAATGAACGATCTAATTAAGCGACAACCCCCACCTTCCTGCTCATTATTCATATGGGCGCGCACATGCACGAGCACACACCACCTTCATACAGAGAATACGATTTCAAAAATGGCTGAATTATATTTTTTCCTCGTGTAACACAGAATTTGGGGATAAATTAAAAGAAGATTGAAGCAAAAACAAATATATGCGATATTTGACCGGTTAGGATTGTTTGGTGTGAAATGAAAAGTTAGTGTGTGTGTGTGTGTGTGTGTGTGTGTGTGTGTGTGTGTGTGTGTGTGTGTGTGTGTGGAGGGAGAGTATTGTGTATGGGATGTGTGGGCGCGCGCTCCGCTAGGGGAGGCGCGCACACGCTGTTATTGAAGGGAGAGCAGGTGCTGGCCGAATTACCATACAGCTGAGGGGGGAGAGAGTGAGCAAACTTATTCCTTCACCACACACAATAACAAAAGTTCCCCCTCATGTTGGCCACGCGAGCGACTCCGGTGCGCGCGCGCTCCCTTGCACGCACTCACACATATTCATGTGAACACGCGTTTTTTTTTGTTGTTTTTTTTTTTTTTTTTTTACATCTTGCAGAGAATGAGAAGAACGGGAGAGCAAAATGGAAAAGCAGGAGTCCAGCCCCTCAAGTCGTTTACCTCATCGCTTAGCTCTGCCAAGGAATGTTTTCTTTAGTCTTTTGAGTCGATTCAAAGCATCAAATTCTTCCCACAACCAGAAATACCAAAATGTAGAGTGTGTGTATGCTGAGAAAGAAGAGGGAGGAGAAGAAAGGGGAGGAGGGCTGAAAAACAGTTGCCTGAGTTGACCAGGAAACATTTTTTTTCCCGTTTTTTTTTTTTAAGGAAGATTTTTGATTTTTGTTTTTCTGACACTTTAGCCAAAACAAATCTAAAGACGCTCAAAACAAAGAAGTTCGTCCAGTGAAGCAACAGCTGGATGGATCAATGCAACCACATGCCATTAACATCCAAATGCCAGGAGGAAATCTGGCAACTGTATCATGTTCCACAGTTGCAAGTTAAAGTTGCTCTAAACTCTAGTTTAGACTAACTTTAGTTGAGTTTCTATATGTTCCTAACTTGACTGTAACACTTGAATCATGTACTTTATAGGTGGGGTAACTGATCTCCAAACACAACAGTGTTTTTCCCAGTGAGCCCATTGAATTTTGGGTCCACCACAATAATGCTTCATTCCACCAGTGAACGAGATGTTTAGAAATATTTCAACAACTTCAAAATTGTTGTTATCATCATAATGAAAATTAATTGAAGTCATATCCACAGTAATGCATTGTCGTCTGTCTGTGGGAGTCACACAGCTGTCTTTTAAAGTTTCACTTCTTATTCGGTCAAAAATACATTCACACAACCCCTTTTGGAGATCAGATATCAACACTGTATGTGCTGTGGTGCTACAGGCGCAATAAGGAGGCTGTTGGGGTGCTTGCATAGGATCCCATTGTGGAGAGCCGGGCCAGATTGGGAGGTGAAGTCGAGCAGAAGGAGGAGGGGGTCTATTTGCATGTTATTACCATAGCATGTGTCAGGCCGTATATAACAGGCTGCAGGCGGCCTTTGCTGGAGACAGACGCACAGTTCACAGTGAGGAAAGACATTGGGAGATAGAAGGAAGCATGCTGGACCAGTGACAAATCTGTCCTTGCGTTAGACCAAGACCTTCACTCAAACAGCTCAAATTTGTCACTTTTTTGCAGCAACAAACAAGGAACCCATCATTTTCCCTCTTTAAGCACTGGATTAACGCTTTTCAACGGAACTGGATGACTTCTGCTTTTGAATCACCCACCGCGCACTCGCACAAGTTCACGTATCTCGTTTGGTGATATTCTTTTTCTTTTAAAGGTTTGGGATTTACCCTTTTTGGTTCAACGGGACATGAATGAAAGCGTAGCTGACATCGGCAGCAGTTTATGAGAAAACCTCGTGAGGCAACATAACGTGCTCAATGCATCTTCCTCAGAGGGATTGAACAGGAGCAGGCACCCTGAGGACAAGCCGAGCCCCGAGACTTTTTACTTTATTTATTCATTATTTATTATGTATTTATTAAATATGGGGCGCGTCATCCTGCTGACGCTTGTCGTCATGTCCATGTTGCTGTGCCAGGTGAGCTTCTAAATCTTTTTTGTTTCTTCTTCCAAACAGTGAATCATCACCCCTCTCTCCCTCCCCTCCCACCACAGCACACACTATTATTACACAAGCGGCACTGTGAGTATAGTTAATGATAAGTTGTTTTCATCCGCAGGGGTTTTGTTCGGGAGTGTTTGAGCTGAAACTGCAGGAGTTTCTAAACAAGAAGGGAGTACAGGGCAACAAAAACTGCTGTAAAGGAGGCCTGGCTTCGTCTTTTCAGCAGCAGTGCGAATGTAAAACCTTCTTCAGGATCTGTCTCAAGCACTATCAGCCCAACGCCTCCCCGGAGCCTCCATGCACCTACGGTGGCGCTGTGACGCCCGTCCTTGGCTCCAACTCGTTCCAGGTCCCCGATGTCATCCCGGAGAATTCGTTCTCCAACCCCATCAGGATTAACTTCGGCTTCACGTGGCCGGTAAATACAGCTATTCGTCTCAATTTCACTTTAGTAGGAGTTAAGGCTGCGCTATCGCGCCATTTCTGGTAAATCCCTGCGTAAAAAGCGAAACGGCACGATTTCTGACCACAATTTAAGAGCTGAGAGCACACAAAGCTTTCAGGTATTTAGTTTCACTGGATCAGGTTAGGCACTTTACATTCAGCACAGTGAGTGTATGGCACAATTGCCTCTGGCCTTTACGTGATGTTATCGCCACATCTCCGCTGGCCACCTGTCTCACGAAGCCATTTGTGTTCCCAGGGGACCTTTTCGCTGATCATTGAAGCATTGCACACCGATTCCAAAGACGACCTTTCCACAGGTAGGAAATAAACCCAATTTCCCTCACATTTACGCACTTTACGCAAACCGCTCACCTCCTGCCTTACCATAAACATTTTAGAGAACCCAGACCGGGTTATCAGCACCATGACCACCCAGAGGCATCTGACGGTGGGAGAGGAATGGTCCCAGGACCTGCACACCGGAGGAAGGACCGAACTCAAGTACTCCTATCGATTCGTGTGCGATGAGCACTACTACGGGGACGGCTGTTCGGTGTTCTGCCGGCCGAGAGACGACGCCTTCGGCCACTTCACCTGTGGAGAGCGCGGGGAGATTGTGTGCGACGCAGGGTGGAAGGGACATTACTGCACTGAACGTGAGTTACCCAAGTTTGTTTCTGTAGTAGAAGTATGTTCGTGCGTGTGTATTGGACGCATTATGGGAACTTTAAAGGATAATCGTGAAAAATACTTTTACAAAACTAGGTTTAAATCAGAAATTGAGAATAAAAATGGAGATAAACCAATACCAAACTTCACATAAACAGATTTGGTGGTGATTTATGAGTGTTATTTGTTTTAAGTGAATGAAATGTAAAGTTTCAAAAGTTGATTTCCACGTAACTCTAGTCAGATCTCTGAGTGCCGTTAGAAGGCAACTTGTGCGTAAACACCACGCGCACCCCCTTTCCCCCCTCCTTTTCCCTCACACACACACACACACACACACACACACGACCACTTGATTTATTCTAAGGAAAGTTTTTGGGAATAATCTCACGCGTGCCATAAATTTACATGCTACCTTCCGATTCGTTACTCTATGAGTAGGGCGGGCGCTGATTGGCTGATGCAGGGGAGGTATTGTTTGAAGTGGGCAGCTGCCGGCAGAGCGGAGACAATGGAGCAGCTGTCGCGCACTGGCAACACACTCGCCAGCTGTCCACTCTTATCTGCCCCAATCCGAGACATTAAGGGGAGTGTGTGTGTGTGTGTGTACGCACACAGAATGAATAAAAGAGTTTTGACCCGCAGCGAAGAAGAAAAAAGGAGGGTGGTTTGAGGGGGTGTGTGTGTGTGTGTGTGTGTGTGTGTGTGTGTGTGTGTGTGTGTGTGTGTGTGTGTGTGTGTGTGTGTGTGTGTGTGTGTGTGTGTGTGTGTGTGTGTGCACTCTGGGGCACACACATTCACACACTCCCTCCTTTGTCTCTGCACTATGTTAAGCAGAAAATTCTTCCACGGTGATAAGGAGATTGGGTTTAAGGTAACAGTTAATGGGTTTAGGAGCCACTCCTTTCTTTTATTTTAATGACTTTGTTGGAATTTAGGTAATACGTTTTTCATATTCAAAAGCAAATCTAAATTAAGAACCTGTACTTCAGTTTTTCTTGCCTCAGTGTGTCTAAAACATTCTCTTTCTCTTCCTGTACAGCGATTTGTCTGCCGGGTTGTGATGAAGAGCATGGCTTCTGTGAGAAACCGGGAGAGTGCAAGTAAGTTTTCTCCACCAGTTCACTGAAGCATTAATTAATTAGTGGGACACATGAAGTAATGTGAGTGGACTGACCGGTGTTCCCTCCTAATTGGACAACAACAGGTGCAGAGTGGGATTCAAAGGCCGCTACTGTGATGAATGCATTCGTTACCCGGGCTGCCTCCACGGGACCTGCCAGCAGCCCTGGCAGTGCAACTGTCAGGAGGGCTGGGGGGGACTCTTCTGCAACCAAGGTGAGGAGAGAGTCTGACGAGATGTGTGGGGTCATGAGTGATGACGATGGACAGAGAGGAAAGGAACCAGAGAGCAATGATTTGGTGGTTTGCTGGCTATATCTATATTGCCTTACTATATATGTTGAAAGGAAGTCTTTGACATGCTGTTGAAACATTGGCCACATGTAGCCAACTCTAAGGAAAAGTGTTTTGCTCGGGCACCCCAGGGATCTTTTGACAGTGTAAATTACAAAATCTTTTGCTGGGTGTCGATCAGCTGAAACTTAACAAAACCTTGCTTAGTGGGAAGAGAGACAAAGGCATCAGCAAGTGTACAAAGTGTTTCTTAAGGCCAAATATTTTACAATAGTTTGGCAAAAGATCCTTCCAGGATGTTTTCTCTCTGGTTCGCCATCATTTAAAACAGAAAATAACAAAATAGAAGTGGTTGTTTTGAAATGAACAGTAAAGACAGGAGGCTAGGAAACAAAAACAAAAAAACACTTGAGGGAGAGAAATAGTCAAGTGTGCCGAGGACAAAAGACATTCTGTCGCCGCTGCTGTCGTCCTGCCATGTGTTGTGCTGTGGCTAATCCACATGTGCTGCTGTGTCTTTCCAGATCTCAACTACTGCACTCACCACAAACCCTGCATGAATGGAGCCACTTGTAGCAACACTGGTCAGGGCAGCTACACCTGTTCCTGCAGGCCTGGCTTCACTGGGGCCAGCTGTGAGATCCAGGTCAACGAATGTGCTGGAAACCCCTGCCGCAATGGAGGAAGCTGCACTGTAAGTGTTGTATGCTCTTCTGAAATGTACTTGGAATAAGAGTGTGGACATCCTGTCAACTGTGGCTCAGTGCCAGTGATATCTGAATGCAATCTGGCACCTTTGTCACATGCCTTAATTCTCATCCGCCGTTTTCTGTTTTAACTCTTTACTACACATTAAACCAGCAAAGCTTCCAAACAATTAAGTGTTTAAAAAAAAAAAAATCAAACAAATACACCATCCTGGAATACTGGAATTCAAAAGGGAACAGTTTTTTTTAGCAGATGCAGTAGAAAGACGGATCTTGATGTCAAGCCAGTTCTATTTTTTCCCCACAGGATTTGGAAAACACATATACCTGCACTTGCCCTCACGGTTTCTATGGCAACAACTGCGAGCTGAGTGCCATGACGTGTGCTGATGGGCCTTGCTCCAACGGTGGCCGCTGTGCTGACAATCCTGACGGAGGCTACTTCTGCCAGTGCCCTACAGGATACGCAGGGTTCAACTGTGAGAAGAAGATTGACCACTGCACCTCCAGCCCCTGCTCCAACGGTAGGAGAGACTAACTGGCACAGTGTAGTCTCACAGAATTGTGCACCGCATAGACCAAACACTAATGCCAGGCTTCGTCTCTGTTCTCAGGTGCACGCTGTGTGGATCTGGTCAACTCATACTTGTGTCAGTGTCCAGACGGTTTCACTGGAATGAACTGCGACCACACTGGGGACGAGTGCTCAGCGTACCCTTGCCAGAACGGTGGGACGTGCCAAGAGGGTCTGAACGGCTATACCTGCACCTGCCCACCGGGATACACCGGCCGCAACTGCAGCTCGCCCATCAGCCGCTGTGAACACAATCCTTGCCACAATGGCGCCACCTGCCACGAGAGGAACAACCGCTACGTCTGCGCATGCATTCCTGGATATGGTGGCAGAAACTGCCAGTTCTTGCTTCCAGAGCACGCTGCGATCCGCGGGTCAGAAGTGCCCTGGATGGCCGTCGGGTCCGGTGTGGCCCTGGTGCTGCTGCTACTGGCAGGGTGTGCTGTTCTGGTTGGATTTTTCCGATCCAAAGTCCAGCGTGGTGGACAAGTAGAAACTGTTGGCGAAGGAGAGACAATAAATAACCTGACCAACAACTGTCACCGCAGTGACAGGGACCTGGCGATCAGCGTGATGCCGATGCCAGGCGTCAAAAATATCAACAAAAAGATGGACTTCTGCAGCGGTGACCCAGATGAAGGATCTTCACCGGGGAGGGGCAGCTACAAGAGCCGCCATCCGCCCTCAGACTATAACCTTGTACACGAGGTCAACTATGAGCAGGCGGCTAAAGAGGCCATGCTGGAGGCGGCCTGCGAGGACAAGTGCCAATCCCTGGACTCATTTGAGTTTGAGGAGAAACGAAGCAAACGTTTAAAATGGTAAATATTTGATACTGAAAAGCTGACAGTCTACACTGATAAAAAAAAAAAAGGAGGCTATCAGAATGTTAAAACTAACTCGGTTCTTTTTTCCCCCTGAAGCGATGCATCAGAAAAGAAAGCACCAGAAATGTCTGCATGTGCGGACACCAAGTACAAATCTGTGTTTGTGATGTCAGAGGAGAAGGACGAATGTATAATTGCAACTGAGGTGAGTTTTGTATGTTTTATTTTGTTAACCTGTCAATGGAAATCAGATTTCTGTTCTTGTCATTTGGCCAACAATTACTAAAGTTTTTTTTCTTCTTTTTTGTGTCTCCAGGTGTAACTAGCCACCAATGGGCTGCCTGTTGCTCATTTTGCTCTATGGGAGAGTTTTTATGCTCCTTCAGATGCTGCTCTAACCCTAGGGGGAGGTGTCCCACCTTGAGACTGCTGCTGATACTGAGACGTTTAACTGATATTCAGAGTGAGCTGGTTCTCTACTGGAAACTAAGCGCAGGCAGCGACGGCCTGTGGGATGAGAACTGGCAGGGTATAAAAGAAAAGTTTACAGTTGAAAGTAAACTGCCACTTAGCTTTCTGTTCTGCCGTTTATTGGGAAGTGTGGGTATAAAGAGAAATATACACGAACACTGTCACGTGGCGAGTTTTGTTTTTGCAACATTTGCACCCAGGCCTTTTCTCTAACCCACACGCTGTTGCTGAGCGCAGGAACTGCATCAAACGGTGGATGTTTGGCCATACTGGCCTGTTCTTCACAAGGCTGTTCACATGGGCTGTGCACCCATCACTACACCTGCGAAGACTGTATGTATACTTGATCACTGTGTTAACTGAAGTGCGTGTTCTTCCTTAAGCCCTCCAAACCATTTATGACATAGTATTGTTATTTTCTTCCTTTCTTTTTCGGGACATGAAGACAGTGTCCTGATTTTTTTTTTTTTTTTTTTTTTTTTTTAAATGTTGCTTTTTGATACAGATTGTCCTTTTGTAAAATAAATAAATAAAAAAAACAAGAAAAAAGTTATGATTTAAAATTATGATTTAATTTAAGTTAATTTAATGATTTTGTGTTATTTTTATTTTGTATTGTATATTTGTGATGTTTGTTATGATTATTTAAGTTGCTTTTTTACTGATGATATTTGCAAAGGCACTTCAGGTCAATGGGACTTTTTTAAAAGAAAATGTTATTTAAGAGGGATTGTACTGTACAAATTGTTATGTTACTGTTTCCTTTACCGTTTTTGAATGAAGGAATTAGCCAAGACTATTTTTCCAAATAAATATTGCTAAATGTGAAATTTTAATTGCATCCAACTTTTGTTTTGTCCATCTGCAAGCACTCTGAAAAACACTTCTTTAGGGGTCTGTGAGCAAAGTTAATCAGTAACATCTGTTGTCTTCCCCTGGCGACCCCATAGTGGGCTTTTCTATGCCGACACTGTTGGCTACTGCCAGAAGTTGAAAGTGTCTCCCTGGAGACGGGAGAGGGGGCCTATTCATAAAAAAACAATGTCCCTACGCTAGATTTACCACTCCTATTTCTCCTCCTAAAGAACAAGTCAGGTAATTTATAACTCTAAAATACAGATCACTGTAAAGTAACGCCTACTGGACTTCCAACACTTTGGGTTTTAGTTTTCCACTCTTCCTGTTTCCACCAAAACAACTTTAATGGCGTTTTCAGTGCTAATGTCTAAAGCTTTTCCTTTTACCAGCAGCAAAGTTTGACCATATCCGAACACAGCAACCATACAGTTTAAAATAACACATTTATGATTCCTCACAACGACCTCTTTAAATTCCCCCTAGTTTTCTTTCTTAATTGCCCCACAAAGCCACTAATTGTGTTGAGACACAAATAACTGTAAATCATCAGCCCAGTAGAGTTGGCCTCTGAAGGGGTTTATAACCCCGCAGCATTATGGGAACAGACTTCTGCAGACAATGATGGAATTGACAATGGGGCACACAAAAGGCCACCCTTGGGAGAGCCTGCGTGTCCCTCGGCATGCTGGGAGAAAGAGAGTAACAGGAACAGATGTTGTTGAGTAACAGATGCCTTCTGGCCAGAGTTCAGCCACGACCAGCCAGACCTTCAAAGGCCTGAGCTGCAGAAAAAAGATTATCTATGGGCCTTCAAGACAGCTTTAACATCGTCTTCCCGATACTTTTTTTGTTTTTAGGATTTATGAGAAATGGCCAAGATAAGAGAACACCAGAGAGGAATTTTGTTTTATGTGAAAAAAAAAAAAAAAAAAACTAGTGTTAAATCAACAATTTGAGGAATACAGGAAGGTCAGTTTACACTTTTGAAATAATACACAGGGATTTAGCTTTTGAGGACCAAACTGTTGTGCAAAAATCACACAGCAAGAGCCACTCTGATACTGCTTCATTTATATGGAAGGTAAAAAAAAAAAAAAAAAAGCATCCTTTATTAACCTGACATCGCGACCCGACTGTAAAAGCTGCACATTATGGAAAAAGGCTGCTCCTAACTACTAATTGGATTATTGAGTCTGCTAGATATATTCCTGAATCTCGATTAACAGTTGTTTGTAAAAGGTAAAACATGTCCATCATCATTTATGTTGACACATCTGAATTGTCGCAAAAACAAACATATTCTGTTTCCTGCTGTAAATGAAGACAACAGCAAACATTCACATTTGAGAAGCTGAGAATTTGTTTGCATGTCTTAAAAATGTCTCAATCAAAATGATTTCAGTTATGTTTTAGTTGAGTGACGAGTCAATTAACTAGCATAAATTACTTTTTTTTTTTTTAAATGACCTTTTTTGGATGTGCTACTTTTCTCAGACCGTTCTTTTGTTTAATCTTCTTGTGTCTTCTTTTAGTCCTTTAAGACTTGAGGTTAGCTTTTGTCTTGTTCATCATTTTTCCAGTACAGTTCAAGTCTTACTAAAATTAAACAGTTTTAAATTTGCAGCATGTACTTTAGTTATTAGTTATTTAATATCTCAAAACAGAATCATAGAAGTCTGTGTAATGCCAGTTTTTTTTGTATAAACCCTATTTTGTCATTCAATAATCATTTTTATTTTTACAATGACAATAAACTGCCATATGTTCTATAAAACACTGAATTCTGAAGTGAATTTGTAATTAATATGCTAACTTTGACTTCATAGCCCCAGCAAGCTTTTCAAATGCATCAGTATTTCAAGGTTGCTTCACATCTATTATGGAAAGTGACAAATTACTTACCCCAATACCCCAAATTGCCCCGATGGCAAGCGAGCACCTTGCATGGCAGCTCAGCTGTCTTTACTGTGTGAATGTGTGCAAGCAAGTGAAAGGGAAGCAAACTGTAAAGTGTTTAGACACCCCTAAAGTCAGAACTAAACATGGAGAAGCAGCGTTCAGTTGTTCTGCTCCACATATCTGGAACAAACTCCCAGAAAGCTGCAGGTCTGCTGAGACTCTCAGCTGCTTCAAATCAAGATTGAAGACTTTTCTGTTTGCTGCTGCCTTTAATTGAACCAGATTCAAGGATGTTGATCAATCTCCTGCATTTCATTACTGTATTTTATTTCTTAAACTGCACTGCAACTTTCATTCTATTTTTTAGCTTGTTTAATGTTTTAATGACTGTTTTTAATGTTTTGATCAATGTTTTAAATTTGCTTTTCCTTTGCCTGTTTTGATGATTTTAATGGTTTTATGTGAAGCACTTTGAATTGCCTTGTTGTTGAAATGTGCTATACAAATAAACTTGCCTTGCTTTGCCTAAGGTGATAGTGCACTATATAAATGCACATCCTTAACCATTTAGTTACTTGTTAAATGTTTTACATAATTATAAAACATGTTATCAGCTTTATTATTAGTCAGTATTATTGACTGTACCAAACTACATTAAAAATGGCTAATAATTAGAAGTGACTACTCTGCTTACACAGAAATTCACTTGTAATAATATTCCCACACTGGAATATATAATCGCTCCGTATAATGACCCAGTGTTATATTTAAATAGCATCGTATGGCAGTGGTTCACTACTTGAACGGAAGATTTGTTTATATTTGTTATGTTTGTCTTATTGGCACTTGTGTGAAGGAATTTATCCACCAACGTTTATCACAAACAACCATGAACTTTGACGCCTCATGCTGCAAATTAAAATGATGCGTATACAAATTAGGTACTGTATGTTTGATCACCAGACAGTGACAGTAAACCTGAGCTACGATAGGTACAGACACGTGAATAAGAGGAGTCGGAAAAACTGCAGAAACAGGACGGGCATCTGGCCTGGAGCCATAGAAGACTTTTTATTTGGAGAAAGAAATCTTTGAAATCACTCATTTTTAAAATTCAATTAATTCATCGAGTACGACATCTAAGTTCTCAGAAAAAGTTAAAATCATGCCTTTAGTCTTTTTATACATAAAAGATGTAGTTTTACGATGACGAGTGATTTTTTTTTTTAAATTTTTTATAAAATGACTGTTTCTTCTTCTGACATATTTATTAACCTTTGTTAAAGAATTATTAATGTAGAAAAACAATGATCATCCCTCAATAAAACAGAAAACAAACAAAAAAAGGCAAAACACAGTACGTTACAATGCGCTGACATGGCTTCAAAGCACACATATTACAGTACTGTACAAGGGTCCGCCTCAGACAAAATGCACCAAAACCACTTCCACTGCTGAGGAAAGATCAAACCTCTGAAACAGCTCAACACTGCTTATTTACCAACCCAGATGACAGCGCGGTGTTGGCAACTGGCAAATGAGGTAAATTATTCCAAAAAAGCACCAAAGGTTTGGCGTAAAAATTTATATATAGCTTATAACCAACGAGAAGTTGGAGGGGTTTCAGTCCAGCTTCTCTTAAATTCATTTTTAAAAGTCTTTTTTTTTTTTTTATCCACAACAGTAGAGAAACAAACTACAGAGTCTGCAAATTAGTTTGCAACGCTCAGAAGCCAATGAACACACGCTGCCAGGCCTGCTCCGTGTAAATAAGCAATTTTTTTCCCACATCTAAGTGGGACATTTAATGTCATTATTTATAGTGAAGTTCAGAAGATTCACTCTTTTAAATGAATAGAAGTCTTGATTCAAGTGATTTTTTTTTTTTTTTTGTCAAATTATCTCATCACTCGCAAAGTTCTCAAGCTCAAAATGTCTCACGTCTTAGGGAGGTCCACTTATAAAATTCTGTCAATTAGAAGGCTGTTACAAAGCTTAAGTAAACTACTGAATATCATATAATGCTTCGACTAACAAACATTGAGGAAAATGAGCAAAAAGCAGGGACGTATAAGGTCTTTTTAAGATCACCTTGAAGGTGGTACAAAAGGAAAACAAAAACAATCTTAGGCCAAATACTTTAGGGGACAACAACATCTAGGTCTAAGTAACATGATGTGCAAACTTAATTGTGCATAGAGATCAAATTGTAATAAATATTAATGTGATAATAAACATTATCACCAGTTTGACTTTGTCAAAACTTGTCGGGGTGATTGTACATTTTCATGATTAATTTAGTTTTATTAAAATGTTAAAAAGTTAAATTTTTTTCATAGTGCTGAGAAAAGCTTTTATTGTTTTTTTTTAAGCAACAAACACTTCCCATTTATTATTGACCAGAGCCCCAAAAGACAAACACAATCAAACACTCAATAAAAATCCTGATGATAGTAATTGATTTGTCATAGTTATTCATCCAAGTTTAACTTCCTCTGAATGGCTCTTTCACTTTAAAAGTTTTTTTTTTTTTTTTTTTAGTTTTTTTTTTTTTTTTTTTTAATGTTCTGCCTTATTTCTGCATCAAAAAAAAAAAAAAAAAAAAAAAAAATCACATGAGCAACAAATAACAAACTGAGCGTTATAGTGATGTACAGGAATTTTACATAGAAGTACTTTAGCAAGCTTTCAAAAAGGAAACGGATCTATCTTTGCTTCTGTTTTCACTGTTTCTTCGTTTGATGTAGCTTAAAGATGTGAAGCATAATGCCTGTCTTTGGACCACCGAGGTAATTGTAGGTGTGTGTGTGTGTGTGTAAAACATGCTGAAATGTTTCCCAAACATTTCGAATGAGAAAATAGTGTCCCTCTGAGCCGCCGGGGGCTCGTCCTGGTTCGAGGTATATGATCCTAGGGGCCGAGCGGTGGCGCCTGTGGAAAATGTTACAAAGCCATCTGATGGATGATGGTGAATTTCATTCACGGTGCTATGCATCATGCCCCCCCCCCCCCAACCCACTCCACCCCACCACCCCCCACCCCACCCACCACCACCCCCTCCCTGCTGTAGTCTAACTCTGTTTGCACTACTTGCCCCTCTTCGTCGATTCATTCATCAAAAACCGTCTTTGTCACCGTGGTTTGTTCGTGATGAGTGCCGGGTTCACATTCACATTCAATTCAATTCATTTAATTCAAGAAGTGCATTTCTTTAAATGTAGAATACATGAAAAAGGGAAAATCATTTGACAAAAGGGGGTCTTAAGGTGCATTTGAACTAAAACGGAAGGTAATGTATTTCACCGAATCTGGCTGTGAGCGTTATTTCAGTCGGTGTTTTTAACCAGATAAAGAGAACGAATGTGAGAGCCACGTCATCCAGCGGTTTAACAATACATATCCGACGATGTGCGTTTCTCTATCTGAATTTCCAACAGCTAAACCCAACCTGAACACTGTGTTGACCTTGTAGGTATTTGCCTCGACATGAAAAACACCTTAATAAGAAAACAGAAATCACTGCAGCGCAACTGGAAACTTCAGGAGTCGGTTTTTCCACGTGAACAGATTTACACGGATTCCATTGACCAAACTGATCATTTTACTGAAATGTAAGCTTAAAATGTATTTAGAAAATAATATTTTACTTGTTTTGGAAGGCTGGTTTCACAACATAGCTAATATAGAACTCCAGCTGCTTGTAAGCTAATGAGGTGCCATCTTATGTAAGAGCAAATGTATATTCACATACTACTATACAGAATGTTATGATGGTGATCAGTACCAGAAAGAAGATAATAAAAAAGCTGGATACATTTTTTTTTGCTGTTATTACAGCTAGATTAAATAGAGCATATTTTCATCACATGCTAACAATAGGAACTTTAAATAGTTATCAAGCTAACTTGCTAGTGCGGGAGAGAAAGCAAAACATAAAGTCTTAAATACAAAATCCTTTCTTCAACTAATGGAGAAATTCTGTTCTCGGTTACATTATGGCTTCTTTTTTCATAGTTTTGTACCGTGAACGGTTGCCGAGAGGTCAAGATGAACAAATTGCTACACAGCGGTTGTATGATTGGGTTGTTAACGAACCTTGTTGTGTTCACGTGTTTGATTTTATGAACTTGAAGGTTTGACACTAAGGACTGAACTTAAATGAAGTGAATTGAGGGTGAACCAAATCTCCCCTCCCGGCTTCCTTACCTCCCCATCCTTTCCCAATTTCACAAACTCGCATCCCCTCATAACTTGAATCTTCGTCCCTCCCCACCCCGTCCACCACCTCCCCATCCTCACCCCCGCTCTGTTTTCCTCTTTGGCGACTCTCTGGTCTCTTTGAAACAGGGTTCCTACACAATTCGCCATTAAAAAAAACAAAGACTTTTTTTGGATGACTCGTTCAACAAGGTGTGTGACTGTTAGCGATGTTACTCTATAGCTTATACAGTAATTCCTTTTATCAGCAACAAATGTCACTAACCAGGAAATGACAGTAGGGCTACAAGAATTTAAGGTTTCTGGAAAAAACAACCTCTCCCCCCGCATCCCAAACTTTTCCCAGATTTTTGTGCAACTTCAAAACACCTTTTGAATTTACATTATTTTCTATGGGGAGGTCTTCCAGCCGTTTGTAGGAACCCTGATTGAAGGTGAGCTATGGGAACTGATGGGGACCTGCAGGCGCTCTTCCCACCGAGACAAAAGATCAACAAGATCGTCAGGACCAAATCAGTGTTGGTTCAAGGAATGGGCTCACTAACAACCCCCCCACCCCCACCCCCCCCACCTCCTTCCCCACTCTAGGTGGAGGAAGCTCCGTGGCTGGGTATGTTGGCCATGCTGCCAACCATGCCAGCAGCGCCAGCCATACCTGAGGGCCCTCCCATAGCTGGAGGACTGTGCTTGGTCGGTGAGGTCATGTCGGCTCCGCGCCCCTGGCCCGGGCCCGCGGTCTGCGGGGCGTGGTGGGCGTGCTGCAGGGCGTGGCGCTCCAGCAAGGTGCGGTGGGTGAAGGCCCGGTGGCACACGTTGCACTGGAAGGTGCGCTCGGCACGGTGGGTGCGCATGTGCACGTTGAGCGAGCTCTTCTGGGTGAAGCGCTTGCCGCAAATGGTGCACTGGAAGGCCCTGACGCCGGTATGCACCACCATGTGTTTGAGGAGGTAGTCCCGCAGGGAGAAGGAGCGCCAGCAGATGGAGCACTGATGAGGTTTCTGACCTGGAGGGGCAGATAGGTGCGCGCGCGCGCACACACACACACACACACACACACACACACACACACACACACACACACACACACACACACACACACACACACACACACACCCAAAGCAGTCTTGTCAATAAATCTGAATTACTTTTTAAGTTTTCTTCTCTCCACGTGGAGAGTGAATTAAATTGATTAAATTAGGCACATTAAATATCTAGTAATGTTTATTATATGTATTTTCATACATATCACACGAGGAAATCTGCACTTTTCTCAAAGTGGATTATCTCTGAAAGGCTTTGTCACACAGACGAGACACTGACATTGTGGAAATCTCCAGTCGTACAGTTTCAGGAAATGCACCGCATCTCTCTCTCTCTGATTAATACGTGCTGCGCAATTCAACCGGGAAGAAGGGTCGGGAATTTGGATGCAATTTGCATCCTTCGGGTTCTTAGGATGAACTTACGTCACCGTTCTGCTGCGGCGGTTCAGCAGCCAGATTGTCAGAAAGCAGCCCACGTATGAGGAGCTTGAGTGCGTCGGGGAAATATCTCTCTTTATCCTTTTTTATTAAAAATAAAAATAAAAACTTTATCAGACACCTGGATGAACTGCCAGACAGGTGAAGCCAGTGAAACCAATTCAGCTGCGTGCAGAGAGTTTTACGTAACGTGATGAGCTCCTCGGATCGGCCTTTTTAGAGACCGCAGATCAAACTTTTTAGAGCTAATATCGGATGACCATGATCAGTGGACGATAGATCGGAGCACCCTTATTTTAAAATCATTTTTGTGAAAAATTAGATAAATCCCTTTTAACAATCAAATAGATAAATCAACTTCAAAAAGCTTTTGCAATGCAAGTGTTGCTGATTGTTGAGGTTAGACGTGTTCAAAGAGGTTCTCCCATATAATCAATAATAAATTACACGGAATATCGAACACGTGAAGCTAAAGGGCTTCCTGAAATGTTACATTGATGAAAAATACTATTTTCAACAGCTGACTGAGTCAGTCTGCTGTTTTGTGCTGCACGGGTAGCTTACAAAGTTTTTAGAGCTTTGTACTGAAAACAGAACAACGCTGGTACTGGAAAAAGTCAAAGTCAACTTTATTGTCAATCCACCATATGTACAAGACATACAGAGAGACCGAAATATTGTTTCTCACAGTACCACGGTGTGCAAAAATAAAACGATCAAACAAGAAAAGTATAAAACAAGGTTGATGTAAACTGTGAGACGAAGGGCCGTCTTAAGACAAGAAGTGTTTTGTACGATCTGACTACTAGTCAGTACTATGAGGTGCAATCATAGAGAAAGTGGAAATGTGATGTTGTTTATTGTTTGTCGGGATAACTGCACATTTTCAGTCTTTCCTTGTGGTATTCTTGTTATACTCTGTTGTTTCAATGAAAAGTGACAGAAATGGTTGTGATGAAAAACAAACAAACACCAAAACTATTGATTGTATATAAAAGTGTTCGTAGCTTCCGGGTCTGAACAATGAGGCCGATGTGGAAGTGCTTTAGGCCGCAATACCACAGAGTGCCACTACAGGTCGGCTTCAAAAAGCCTCCGGCTCCGTAACCTGCCATTCAACCAGTCTTATCAAATTCTCAGTCAATAAAATTTCCCACCCGAGTTATTTCGTTTTTGTTAACTATAGTCTAAAGTTTCTGGCAGTCCATCGGAAAATAATTCGTCATTAATTAGAAAATAAGCTTCAAAAATATGCGTCTGTTTGATTGACAGGCCTGTGGTGCAGTCAGGTTACGGTTATCGGTGGGCGGGACGTGTTGTCGCCGGGTTTCAAATCAGATTGAGTCAGATCCCCGCATGCCCATGCGCGCCCAAATATGGTCACTTCCAGCTCCAAACTGCTCGGGACTAGCAAAACGATGCCGGCCAAAATCCGAACTAGAGGCTTCATAACGGCCGTTCATGAACCTATGGGTGACGATGTTGGTTGCCACTTAGATCTAACCCAGCACACCTACGCACAGCTGGCTAATCACTGTGTGAAGTGAACTTACCAGAATGGATGAACATGTGCTTGCTGTAGTTCTTCCTGGAACGTAAAGATTTGCCACAGTGTGTGCAGTCAAACGAGGTCTCAGATCCCTGGGAGGAAGGGGAGGGTCCCGCGGAGCAAGAGGAGGTGGAGGGAGGTGGGGCCGGGGTCATTGGCGCTGGGGGCGGAGCCTGCTGGCTCGGTTCTGTACCCCCCATGTTGTCAATCCCACCCATGGGCCCGCCCACATAGAACGGAGCAGGCTGCGACTGGCTCACTGGGTACTGGAACAAAAGCTGAGGAACACATAGACTGTTAGTTGTGGATGTAGATATCCTGACATTATCCATCCATTATCTATACCCGCTTTATCCTGAACAGGGTCACTGGAGGGGGGGGGGGGGGGGAGAGCAACTGTATGAGGGACAATCAAAAAGTTCAGAGGCTGTTCATATTGCACCAACAGAGAGCAGCACTCTGATGTCCACGCAGCGGGGGGGGAAGCTACAACCTTCATGAGGAACTATTCCATGTTGCGTTGCCAGATCAAAACCAGCACCTGAGCAGCGGTCCGTGCGTATTTGCGATTTCACCGTAGACATGAGCAGAGAGCATACGTCGTTCATCACATTTTGTGTCGACCTCTGCAAAATCTTCAACGGAGACCGTGGAAATGCTTTAAATAAATCTACAACAATGAAGCAATGAGCCGGGCAGATTTGGCTTAGAGTTTGTTTCTGATCTGTTCCCCAAAAACACTGATGTGCGCTTTCTGCTCAAGATTCAGGTCCAAGTCCAAATTGAAAATATGCACAGACCAGCGCTCACACAAGCATGCGTAACTCGGGTGCTGAATTTGATCGAGCGAGGTAACGTGGTTTACTCACTCGGGGAGGTTATAGATTCCTCCTGCTCCGTGCGTGTCACGGTGCTGAGCTTCATTCGAGCGAAACAGGAGCACCCTTGGAACTTTTTGATCGCTCCTCGTAAATGTCTGTTTTGTTTATTTAGTTCTTTGCTTTTCATTCGTGTTTCCAGTATACCATTAAAGTCAAGCTGCTTTGCCCTTGTTTTGTTTGTCGTGTCCTCGAGAAAAGTGAAAAAGAATACGAGTGTGAAATTTTAAAAAGTATGATCTGTAATTGCATTGTTCATTTTTTGTATTTGTTTTTATTTCATGTCCACTTGATGCCAGATGACATTTTCAAGTTAAGGTATGCAGCAGCCAATTTTTTTTTTCTTTAATGTATTATAAACTTTCGTTTTTGTTCTGAATCTTAACCCCTTTTCTCTTGTTTTTAGTGTTTCTAATTTTCTACAGGTTTTTTAAATTTCTTGCGAAGCACAATATTGCATGTCTATAAAAAGTACAATAATAACCATAATTATATGTATAATTAACAAACTAGCATTTAGTTTTTATATTTCTCTTCTAAAATTAGTCATTTAAATTAAAAAATTACATTTAAAAAAGAAAATGATCAAAGACAAAGAAAATTCTAACTGAATTTGCCATTTTATTGTTCATTTATTACTGTGCAAGGGTGAAATCAATCTTGGTGGCAATTACCTTTTCACACTTGTCTATCAACTTTACAAAAATGTAAAAGCAAATGTAGGCCTCTTTTGCATTTTCAAAGTTGACACACCTGTCAATCAAATTGTGTTGGCAGATGTTAACATCATTTCATTGTTCTGAGCTCAGTGTGGGTTTTTTTTTATAACCTCGTTTTCAAAAAGGTTTGTGACGTTGTGTAAAATGTAAATACAAACAGAATGCAACAATTTCTTCAAACGACACTCTGGAAATGTTTTGGAACTGAGGAGACCAGTTTCTGGAGTTTAGAGAGTGAAATGTCCTTTTCTTGCCCGATATAGGACGTCAGCTGCTCTACAGTTCAGGGTCTCCTTTTTCATTTCATGATGCGCCAGGTTTTGTTTAAATGGGTGACAGGTCTGGACTGCAGGGAGGGCAGTTTAGCCCCTTGACTCTTCTACTACGGAGCCATGCTTTTGAAACACGTGCAAAATGCGGTTTGCCGTTGTTTTGCTGAAATAAGCAAAGCCGTCTCTGAAAAAGACGTTGTCTGGATGGCAGCAGATGTTGCTCCAAAACCTGCATATATCGTTCAGCATTAATGGTGCCTTCTATGTGCAATAATGCGTCCCTGTACCATCACGGATGCGGGCTCTTGAACAGTGTGCAGATAATAAGCTGGATGGTCCCTCTCCTCTTTAGATTTCCCAAAAGAACGTTAAGTTTTGATTTCTCAAACCACAGGACAGTTTTTCACTTGACCTCAGTCCATCTTGAATGAGCTCGGGCCCAGAGAAGGCGTCATTGTTTCTGGATGATGTTTATATATATGGTTTCTTCTTTGCATGGTAGTTTTACCCAGCATTTAAGCAGCTTTGATCCTTGTGCACAGCAATGGTTTTTGGGAGTGTTTCTTAGCCCAGGCAATGATTTCCATGATAAATTTGTCTGTTTTTAATGCAGTGCCACCCGAGGGCCTGAACATTACGGCCATCCATGATTGGTTTTCAACCTTGTCCCCTGTGTACAGAGATTTCACCAAAATCTATGGATCTTTTGATGATATTATGTACTGTAGATGATTAAATCCCCAAATTCTTAGCAATTTTAAGTTGAGGAGAATTATTCTTAAATTGTTGCATGATTTTCCCCACACAGTCTTTCACAGAGCGGTGAACCTCTCCCCGTCAGAGACTCCGCCTCTCCGGAATGCTCTTTTTAAACCCAATCATGTTACTGATCTGTTGCCAATTAACCCACGTAGTTGTAAAACATCCCACAAGGTGGTTTTTTTAGCATTACACAACTTTTCCAGTCTTTTGTCGCCCGTGTCCCGACTTTTTATTTGCATGTTGCTGGCATCAAATTAAAGATGAGCATATTGGATTTGTCACTCTCTCTCTGTGTGTGTGTGTGTGTGTGTGTGTGTGTGTGTGTGTGTGTGTGTGTGTGTGTGTGTGTGTGTGTGTGTGTGTGTGTGTGTAAGTGTGGTGGGTCTTCAAATACATAAATAGTAAATAAATAGTTCCCAGTGAATACTGAATAGTATTAACGCTTGACATGCTTATCCCTGCCACACATTATTCTTTGATGGCACTCTTAATGTTGGCTTTCACATTATATTGGCTAATACAAACAAAAAACAAAACAAAAAGATTTAAAAATTTGGGCTTCATTTAGGCTGAGCAATGGGGTGTAGTGTGACTTGCAGCTAAATATACTCACTAGCTGTAACTGCCTTTGGTACATACTTTGTTATCACTTGTCAAGTCTTAAATCACTATAAAAAATTTGTAGCACCATTTTCTAATTGCAGGACAGATTAAATATAATCAGGATGCATGACATAAGACACGGACAGCACCAACCTGGTTGTTGATAGACTGTGTGGTCGGAGGCGGAGTCAGAGGCTTGTTGACCCTTCCTCGGAGATTAAAAGCCATGGCTTGAGGAGGCTCACTCTGGGGCCAGAAACTCTCAGAAAACACCCCCTGTTCATCATAGAAATCCTGAAAGCCAGATAAAGAAATAACTGATATTGACATTTTGGTGGTATTCATTGGCTTTTAAGGGTTGTTTTCGGTTCCGTTTTTCCAATGATATATACGTATACTGTATTTTGAACCCCTTCAGATGTGTTGGATGCTGAATTAGAGGTTGACCCATTAATCGGTCAAACCAGTTTGCACTTGGGCTCCATACAAAAAGTCAAGGGAATGTCATTGTCTACCCGAGATCAGTAGTGTGCTGGCCATTAGGATTATTGGGACAAATCCCGGGCTGCCACATTAGTCGGCCAGTGAACCATCAAAAAAAAAAAAAAAAAATCCAAGTTTTTACCGGCTCTGTGTATCTTTTTCCAACCCTGTCATTCAGGGTGTGCATGGGAGTGTGCTGTGTGTGTTCCAGACTATGCTCACCGGCTAATCACAACCTCCTATTGAAACTTAATAGGGGGGGGGGGGATATCAACCAATTAATTGGCTTTGAGCTTTTTACTTCTCCGAACCTCTTTTAAATCCAATGTTGGTCGATCTCTATGTTTAACACTTAACTGCTTTATAGGTGTAGAGCCTGTCTGTCTCTGTGTTCTAACACCGAGAGTACACAGAAGGCATTGTGCAAATCACACCACCAGTGTCGACAGCTGGGTTATATCAGACAAGCATGAGAAAGATGACTGAAAAACGCAGTTGAAATTCCTGCTCAGGTGAATCATAGTACGCGTTAACCTGAACAAGTGTGAGCATATGTGAAGAAAATAATTTCTTCTACCCTACACCTCTTCTTTTATGTACGTCCCCCATTTTTGTATTTACAAGCTTTTGCTTGCACAAGCATGACTATAGACGTCGACAAGATCGACTTGCACAGTGTAATCCAACCACTCAGGGTATGTAACTGTCAAAACTATTGATTAAAAGACCAGTTGAAATAAAACAAATTATAATAATTCGAGCAATTCACAAGGGTGAAATCTTCGGTCAGACATGGCTTTCAGTTAAGATTCAGTGCTACACTAATCTTCTAATTGAGGCTGTGTTCTGTAATGTTAATGTTGGCATCCTAATACACACAATCATGTTTTATAAAAATGGCAAGACTCAGTTTTTCAGTGTTTTCACTGTGAACTCTTAACTGGCAGAAGCATGTTGTATGTTCACACACAGGATATGCTCTCCGGTGCATGTCCACCCGTAAGCATACATGCATTTAGACCAACAACACAATTAAAACGTGGTCATATCCTGTTAACACAATTTACCGACCCAGGTTTCAAAAGTTGGGTCGTCCTGCGGCCTGTTACACCAACCAAAACCTAATCAGAGAGTCAGAGATCTGTGCATGGGCGTGTGGTGAAAGAGACAGAGGCAGGCAGAGCTGGCAGACCTGAAAACATGGAGGGTACATCCTCAAAGGCGCAATGACACACACACGGCGAGGGTTCGTTTCAGACAGAAAAAGCCAAAAGCATCTGTTGGCTACTTTGGTTCTTGATTTGATAACGAGGCAAACATTACTTACGACACCAACAGACTTAACAAACTGGTTAACAAGGCCGGCTCCATAATTGGCTGCAAATTGGACAGTCTGGAAAAGGTGGTGGAGAGGAGGACACTGAAGAAATTATTATCCATGTTGGATGATCCTGACCACCCTCTCCACCACCTGCTGCAGGGACAGCAGAGCACGTTCTCCAACAGATTCACCCAGCTCCGCTGCCACAAGCACCGATACAGGAGGTCATTCCTGCCCGCTGTAATAAGACTGTACAAGAAATCACCTCTGGCAAAATCAATAACACTGTTGGTTGTTTGTTTGTTTAAGTCTTTGCACTATTGTTTAGTTAATTTAATATTATTAAATTTGTATTGTATATATTGTGCATTTTTATATTTAATATTTTTTACTCAGTTATTTTTATTGCTTTTACCCTTTACCTATAAATGCTGCTGTAGGGAAAAAAATGTCCCCTTGCGGGATTAATAAGGTATCTATTTATCTATCTGTACACTCACTGGCCACTTTATTAGGTACACTTGTTCAACTGCTTGTTAATGCAAATATCTAATCAGCCAATCACATGGCAGCAACTCAATGCATTTAGGCGTGTAGACATGGTCAAGACGACCTGCTGAAGTTCAAACCGAGCATCAGAATGGCAAAGAAAGATGATTTAAGTGACTTTGAACGTGGCATGCTTGCTGGTGCCAGACGGGCTAGTCTGAGTATTTCAGAAACTGCTGATCTACTGGGATTTTCACGCACAACCATCTCCCGGGTTTACAGAGAACGGTCCGAAAAATAGAAAATATAGCGGCAACAGTGAGCGGCAGTTCTCTGGGCGAAAATGTCTTGTTGATGCCAGAGGTCAGAGGAGAACGGCCAGACTGGTTTCAGATGACAGAAAGGCAACAGTAACTCAAATAACCACTCGTTACAACCGAGGTATGCAGAAGACCATCTCTGAACGCACAACATGTGGAACCTTGAAGCAGACGGGCTCCAGCAGCAGAAGGCCACCGGGTACAACTCCTGTCAGCTAACAACAGGAAACCGAGGCTACAATTCGCACGGGCTCACCAAGATTGGACAATAGAAGATTGGAAAAACGTTGCCTGGTCTGACGAGTCTTGATTTCTGCTGCGACATTCAAATGGGTCGGTCAGAATTTGGCGTAAAACACATGAAAGCATGGATCCATCCTGCCTTGAATCAACGGTTCAGGCTGGTGGTGGTGGTGGTGGTGTAAAGTGTGGGGGATATTTTCTTGACACACTTTGGGCCCCTCAGTACCAATTGAGCATCGTTTAAACGCCACAGCCTACCTGAGCATTGTTGCTGACCGTGTCCGTCCCTTTATGATCACAGTGTACCCATCTTTTGATGGCTACTTCCAGCAGGATTACGCACCACGTCACAAAGCTCAAATCATCTCAAACTGGTTTCTTGAACATGACAATGAGTTCACTGGACTCCAACGGCCTCCACAGTCACCAGATCTCAATCCCATAGAACCTCTATCTACTTGTACTGAAAGTAGGAAACCAGAACCAGTGCAAAAGCTTACTTGCACTACTTCTACCACAGTCAGTCTTAATCCTCTGACATGACACTGCTGCCTGGACTCTAGTTATTTTTAACCGCCCATCCACTGATTTTTGACAGAGAGCTTGAGATAGATTGATGGAGCAGATTTAAATTACCTTTTGAGGTAGGGCTGGGCAATAAATCAATATTATATCTATTGTGTTAAATGAGACAACATTTCCTCTTAGATTTTGGATATGGTATGATCATGATATGGCATAAGTGTTGTCTCTTCCTGGTTTTTAAGGCTGCATTACAGTCAAATGATGTCATTTTCTGAACTTACAACATTGTTCTAGCTGTTCTATTATTTGGCATTACAGTCTTAGTCATTATTAGTGATCATTTATAAAAAAATTCCAGGGTATAAATATTGTGGCATCTGATTTTGACCATATTGTCCAGCCCTACTAAGAACACTAAATGTTTTGCATAGAAAAATCGTACCATTTAGGGAATGCAATTTAGAGGTATAGTGATAAATAAGAAAAACAGTCTGTGCTGAAATATAAAAGTAAGAATCTACTTCACACCATGTCGTGTGGAAAAAAAACAACTGCTCAAAGACAGAAAATGAGATTATTCAAGCGGCGGTGGGTTGATGATCCCCTGCTGTGCCTGGAAGGAAAAACATAATGTCTTAACCTCCTAAATTGAGTAGACTATTCCATTTCCAATGATTACTTTATCTGCAGCAATTTCTAGGAAACTGACAGACAGAGTTGAATCCTTCTGACTGCCATCTGTGGCAGATGTTCCTTGTGTAGTCTGCAGGGTACTGCAGGCTGCGGCATAAATCCGCTCCTACATCTTTTCCCATCTACTTACTTCAGGACGTATGACAGAAATGCTCAGTATAATAGAGAACAAAAATGTCAGACTGTTCACCAAAATGTTTCCTTAAAATTAAGGCTCAGAACTCAACAGATCTGACTGATGTGATAAGCTCTGAATGTCATCCTTCTGCAAGTAGGCGTTGATCAATTATTTAAACATTCAATAAAAGTGAACTTTACTGCTCTAATATGGTTTCGTATTGTATAAACACTTTCTTTTATCAGTCCTTCTTTTTCTGAAAGCTGTAGTTCACCTCTTAAATGAATGTACCTGTCCAAAGCTTGCCATGGATTCCTGGGAGCCCTCCTGCTCTTGATCCCGTCTCCCATCCTCCAAGGCATAGACGTTGCCATCTGTGTCCTGTACCCCTTCATCTTTCACCACCACTCCCTCTCCTCCCAGCACCTGAAGAGAAAAACGTCCATTTCAGTTTTGAGAAGCAAAGAAAAACAAAAAACATTTACAACAGTGGTCGGAGCTAAAAAGCAGCAGACAAGTCTATAAGAACAACACTGCATTGACCCTGCCACACCCCTTCAAACAGGTTCTAATAAGTTGAATGACCTACAGTGAATATGCAGAAGTCCATAGATTATCACCAAGGCAATTACTGCTCAAGTTGAGACGAGATTCAATTGTGGTAAGTGCAGAAACATTTCAGCGATATACGCCAATGCAGTGTGAGAAGAGGGAAAAGCATAAAAAGAAAGAAACGGAAAACGTTGCAGCTCTGCATGCCTGAAAGCTGTAACCATAGCAACCCTTCCCATTATCCCCCTACCTGGAGTCTTAGCGGCTGCCTCTGCTTGCGGCTGTGGCTCGCCCCCCTGTCTCTGTCTCCATCTCTTCCCCGCTCTCTCCCGTCCATGTCCTCCTCCTCACTGTATCTGTCTATCCCCACAAGGTCATCAGAGAGGTCAGTTGTATTGCCACGGAGGCTATCCCTGCCAATGCTGTCCACACTGCCCACACCGGAGCTGCAGCCCGCTGAGAGGTTCCCTGTGCTACTAGCGCCGGCTCCGTTGGCCGACTGTGCCAACAGGTCTCGGAGCTTGTACCTGACGTCCTGAGTACAGCTGGAGCTCTGCTTCATGAGGATTGTGCCGGCCCCGGCGCCCATCCCGTCACCGCCGCACATGGCGCCGGGGCCCATGTCGCCCAACGCCATCAGACTTACAGTGTTGGCTTGATCCATTGGGCCCGGGCCGCTCTCACTGACACTAACACTTGCACCCCCCAACCCCCCGCCCATGTTACTCGCCCCGCATTCAGCCATGAAGTTAGAGAAGTTTGCGTAACCCCCACCTCCACTTGCACCAGTAACCGAACAGCTTCCACTGCCACCGCTCTCTCTCCCTTTCCCCCCACCGCGCTCTTCCTGTTTCGGTAGAACTCCTCCAAGCATTGCTCCTCCTGCCGCTGCCGCTGCCGCTGCGGCTGCAGCTGCAGCTGCCCCTGCTGCTGCCTTCCTCTGAGAGATGATCTGGGTACACTCGTCAATGACCGTCTTAATCTGCAGGATGCTGGCGGCAGTGAGGATACAGAGGGCCTGCGACTGCAGCACCACGAGCGAGCCGCTGTACATGAAATCCACGAGCTGCTTCACCGTTTCAGCGGGCACCAGTGGTGGCACGGAGATTTCAGAGTGACCCAGCAGCAGTTTGTCCTGGAAGAAGGGGCTGCCGGCTGCCAGGACACAGGCGTGGGCACGCAAGGAGGCGTCGTGTATCCGCACAGTCACATCGCAGAAGAGGCCCTCACGACGCTGCGTACGTAGGGCTTCCAGCACCGACTGGCTGGAATTATGAAGGTGGATGTAGTGCACGGTCTCTGTGCCGGACACCATAGCGGGAGGGGGAGAGTCACTGGGAACGGGGTGGGAGTGAGGGTGGGGGAGAGGGGGCAGGTGTCTGGGGTTTTGCGTCAGCTTGAGGGATAAGGAGGACAGGGAGGGAAACGGGTACAGTGCATGGGCCACGTTGGGGCCGCGTCCCCTCAAACAGCCATGAGTCTGATGGAAGGTTCCAAAGTGCTGTTCTGCTGTGGTGGTGACGTGTGAGGAGCTGCCTTTGTTGTCCTGAGAAGAGGTAATGTCAAGAGACGGTTTCCACCAGCTTCGCTGTCTGTTAAAAATGTGTTGAAATAAATCATGATAAACATAAATAAACAACATGCAGTTGTATGAAGAGTTTTCATTTGTTCTGAAACAATCAATGGCTTGATTAGTCAATGAGCAAAAAAATAATAATCACCAACAATTTTGATAATGAGTCACTTATAAAAGTAAAATTCTCAAATGCAAGAATATGCTACTTTGTCTTGGTTTAGCATTATTTTCAATTGAACGTCATTGGATGGACCTAACAAGGCATTTTAAAATGTCACCTTGGTAACTGAAAAATTGCGATGGACATCATCATTATTTTGGAATATTTTGCAACCTGAATAGGTAATTAATTAATTGATAGCGACAATCCTAATAATCCTTGTTTGGAGCTCTGGTACGTGTTTTCTTCACTGACAAATGTCATTTTCAAGCCTGTTAATACAACTTAGGATGACATCGGTAATAGCTGAGCAGCTACTAATTAAGCATCAAATTAGTCGCGTGCATCATCTGTAGCACCTGTTTTGGACAAACGACAGCACGTGCCGTGCGCGAGCGCAACTGTTCCCCGGGTCGGTGTGTTTGGCAATCCTGCACAGTGGGTGGCCGATGTCGTGATATCGAAAGATCATTTAGACTGCTACCTTTGCTAAACAGGCGCACGGAAAGTGGGGGTAGCACGGGCTGGAAAATAAAACGTGTCGCCACCGAAATATTTGGCTGCTGGTTCCATTAAAACTGATTCAACCAGCAACAAGCGAACATGATACGGTGACAAGCTAACACCAGCTAGCGTTAGCTGTTGACATTAGCTGCTTAAGTCCCGCACGGAAATCTGCGCGACATGCAGTGATTTCTACACGCAAACTAAGCTTCGTCATCGACGAAAATACAAACGCCAAGTATTACATGTTAAATGGCAAGTGGCAACGTGACTATCGTTACATAAAAGGAGCTATCGCAGCTGCCCTCCCCCCCTACGCTCAAACACAATGCTAACCTAGCTAGATTACTAGGCGTTAGCGCATATCGCCGAAGACACAACTAGTAAAGTTAGCAATCCAGCAGCTAACAGGCTACCACCCTTTTTCGTGCTGGGCTCGCGGACGCTGTGCTCGAGCACTTTCCTGTCGGAGTGACGCGACATGTTGTTCCAGCTCGACTACTTACCGTCGAAATGTGCAGTGACAGTTTAGCGCGTGATAGTTTCAGTGAGAAGGATGCAGCAGGAAGCCCTCATAACGCACCCAACCTGGTGAGGACTGGACAACACACACACACACACACACACACACACACACACACACACACACACACACACACACACACACGCGCGCGCGCGCGCGCATGCATGCACGCGGACACTCAGACTCACACGTTAATAGGTAGAGCCACAGAAAGCGATGTGGAGTTTCTCCTGAACAATGACACCTGAACCACCCGCAAACTGTTCATGCACATGCAGTACCTTGCTCACTTTAATGCATACGTCTTGAACAAGGAGGGCAAATACCTTCACACACACACACACACACACACATACCACACACACACACACACACACACACACACACACACACACCACATACATGAATATGATGCAAACACACCTGAACACACCCTCAAAGAAACATACCTTTTAGATATTAGAATTTAAACTAGAATCTACGCGTTTGATTAAAAATGGTATTTTACTCATGGGCCAGTTATTATATGATATCAGCTTAAAGGAGGGAACGAAGGCAACATATTAACTTTTTTTTTTTTTTTTTTGACTGGATACGACTGTTGACAGATTTATCAGTTGGTTTCTGTTGGCAGGTGTTGAAGAGAGCTTGTGTACAAGGAGTTATCCTCTCTGTGCTGCAGCCTTGTTCTGGATGCTGAAGTGATGGTGGCAGCAGCCATGGTGCGCTCTGCACAGTCAGATTCCTGGATCAGCTTGAACCGCCAAGGACAGAGACTTAAAGTGAGTACAATTCAGTGTTGCATACAATGGACTACGTTAGTGACATGCAGTAAATACTTTTGTAAACTCGCAAGAAATCCATCACATGCCCGGTCCCAGATACTCAAGGGAAGTAAGATACAATTGGAAATATCTTGTATATAAAGTAGAGCTGAAAAAAATTACTCAGTTATTTCATTTTTTTAAGCAATAAAGCCAAACGAGTCACCTGTACCAGCTTCTCAGATATCTGAGAATGTTTGATGCAAGTATCTGGGTTTTGGAGTGTGGGTAGGATTAAATAAGGACTTTGATGATGTCACCATGGGCTCTGGGAAATTGATATTTTCTGATATTGTGGAGACAAAATTTCACCTTGGAAGCTGGGAAATTGTGAGATATTTTTCACGATTTTGAACATTTTGTAGAATACAAAAGTAATGAATTATTAATATCACAATTTTCTGACTGTGTGTCGACAAAATGTTTGATAGATTAATCAAGGAAATAATAGTCAGTTTAATTGATAAGTAAAGTAATAATGTTTTGAAACCCAAGTATTAAATGTGAGCAATATGTAGATTGACATAAAACTCCAAATATTCCAAAGGTTTGTCAGAGTCAATTAAGATGAAAGGATAGACAGAATGGAATGAATCATATTGGGCAAATTGTTTTAGGGTATTTTTCATATGTCTAAGGAACTGGCAAAAAGATGAAATGTTTGAATTTAGACTAATATTCTCTCAAAATGCGACAATGTTTACATAATCAAATGTAAAATTTATTTTTTGAAAATATATAATTTGCAAGCATCTATTTTTCTTTTTAAAGACACAATTTAAAAGATGTATTTTGTCAGGTTGTGAACTAATTATGCCTGCGCGTCAGCGATAGCCATACGTCTGTCTGTCTGTCCATCCCTTTCTCATAAACTCAATTTCTCAAGATCACCTTGAGTGAGTGAATTTATTCAAACCTGGCACAAACATCCATTTGGACTCACTCAAGGTCACCGTGACCCCTCGCATCAGTTTCACACTTTGAATATAATTTCTCAGAAGAACTGAATAGATTTTGTTGGTCAGAGGTCACAATAAATAGGACCTCACATCTGTCTTATTTTGTCTATCCCATTCATGCAACAGCGATATCTCAGGAATGCCTGTAGAGAATTTCCTCAAATTTGGCTCAAATATTCACTTGGACACTCGGATGAACTTATTTGAATTTGGTGGCCAAAGGTCACTGTGACCTCACAAAACATACTTTATAACCATAGCCTATGAATTCATACAACATTTCGCACAAATATCAAATAGGACAAAATGAAAGGGTGACATTTTATGTCCAAAAGGTCAAAGGTCAACTTTACTGGGTCATCATAACATTCTGTGAAGAACAGGCTCTTTAACATTCCCAGGTTCTTTGCAACAACATCTATGTTTTAATCAGTTTCTGCTGTCAATCAGCTTTATTGGCCAAGTACGGGAACACATTCAAATGTCCTCTTAAGTCTTCGACATACGTATATAAGTTTGGACAAAAATGGATGTAAACTCCAACTCCAGTGGTGAAAGCATACAACTGCGAGGCGGTGATTCTAGTTTTTTTTTTAGACTTTATCAAAATGTCTCTCTTTTTCCTTTTTTTCCCACCCATAATATTAACTAATAGTGACAGGTTTTCTGATAAACACAAATTCACAGATACTGTGCCATCGGTTGATGAAAAAGAACTCCGTTTCTTTTTTTAATAAACAGGACTTCATTTTTTTAGGGAGAAATTGAAGAATTCCACAAAATATGCTGGAAGTTACTTGTATTGCCACTACATATTTCTGTCTTCACCCTAAAACAAATCAAGCTACCAACTGTTGGATGTGTAGCCTGCAGTGGTTATAATGCTGAAGGCTCAAAGAGAAGACAATTCATGGGAGTGTTCAACATTAAAATGTGTCAGCTTAATAGTGAGTTCACATCTTGTATTACAAGTTTGGACAATTCCTTGCATTTGCTTGATAGTTTAAGAAAGAAACACAGGATTTACTCCACAACAAAATATAATTTAATGAATTCACGTTTTACTGTGTCGATCACAAATCTATATTGATGTAAAAAATAAAGAACAGAAGAAAATGATCCAGTATTCTCCTTTTGTATTGATGTAAGGCATGCAGTCTCCACAGAGCTTTGGACATTGAAAGCTACAAGTCACTACAGTAGGACACACTGACACTCGGCCACAAACACGCACAAAAGCGCTCATAGTATCCACTCTTTTCTTGGGGCCCAATGAACATTTATTCTTTGCACCTACAATGAGTAGAAGTGGAATCACAACACCAAAAGAATAGTAGTTCACAAATAGCAATAGGATACGCCAACACTTCCGCTGGAGCTTTTACTACCTTGTCCGCTCTTGAAGAATAAATGGTATAGTGCAGCAGGAATATTTGAATATGTGAGTTACACTGACAATTACACAAAAAAGGGTTAGAAGCCTAGCACATTGTGTGAGCATGTTGCACATAAATGAGGATGATTTTAACAGCCGTGACTCTTGCATTCAACCCTTTGCAGGGAGCCCTTTTGGAACTGGTTTTCTGAGCCAGTGAAGCCTGTAAAAAGGAGTTTTATCATTCAGTGAGAAGGACGTCCCTCATTTGGAAGTTACATTGAAATGCTGCTGTTGTAACTCTTCTATAAAAAGTGCAGACATTTTGTCTACGGTGCAAAATCCTAATGACCTTTGGGATTCAAAGTGGCCTCGGCTACAAATGCAGTTATATACTTGCCTCCATAAAAAAATAAAATTAGCAATACACAAATATTGCACACCTAAGGAGTTTAGATTTATCAGATTATTGACAAGCTATTGAGGAAAATGTACAAACATGGAAATCATAACCCCTGTGTTGAAGTATAAATAAATATTTAGATATTCAGGTTTAATCCTTTATTCATGCAGCATGTCTCTCTGGCTGTAGGTGGACCAGGTGGGGCAAAGGTGGAGTCACGGCTGCCAAAGGGGGATGGATTTGGACTGTGAGGTGGGTGAAGGTCAAGGTGGAGCATCAGGTAGTTTTGAGGACAAACTGGACAGAACTCATTAGTGTTGCTGGGCGTCCAGCTCCCTCTGGCGGCAACCCACAGCAGTGATGAGGGCAGCCCCCTTACCGCTGCCGTCCTCGGATAGCACGAAGGTGACATCACATTCGGGGGCAAGTTCCATCACCGTCTGTTGAAACTCCAGGGAAAAGCTGAGGAAAGAGAGCAACAGGAAACTGTGGTTAGCCGGCAGTTCTGAGAGATGCGTTCCCGTGTCAGCAAAGAATGTAGATATTCAAGCTTTAAAAGTAGGATGAGCAGCAGGACGGAGGAAGTGAAGTCCATTCAGGGCTCGTCAGAGGGATCATAAAGTTTTGGACTCAAGTTAAAAGATCTCTGAATTTTACTTGGTGCAATTGTCCAGCTCGCTTAGTTATTGATAATTCTTTCAAATTACAAATGTATATTTGTTATTACGGTGCATAATATTTGATTTGTATTTCTACAAAGTCTATATCCTTGACACCTGCATAAGTACAAAGGGTCTTCAAGAAAATAAGACAGAAAACTTTTGCAGCCCTATAAAACACCATGTACCGTTACCATGTAGTGTAGTGTTTTAGAACGCATACATTTCTTTGCCCACAAAAGTGCCCTCTTTTTGTCCATATGTTATCATCCTAAGTCTTACTGTGGGTGCAGCTTGTATAGCGTGCCGTCGACGCCCACGGTAACATTCAGGTGGTCTAGTTCTCGGTTCTCACGGATCTTGTCCACCACAGCAGCCATTCCGGCACCGCAGATCTGAGCCGCTCGGCGGGACACCGTGCCACACACCTCCTTGACGATAATACTGTCATCACAGGTGGTATCGAGCCCCAGCTGCTGCAGGATTGCCCTGACCTGCAACAGCGCCAGACGATCACTGTGGAGCGAGATGGGCGGGAGGAGAGTGAGTCAGAGGTCAGGGAACAGCAGCAGAGTCACCGGATACCTCACAGCTGCTCCAGGAGGCTAAGGTAGGCTTAAACTGAGTATAAACTCAAGTTGCCACATTGCATCCCCCTTCTTTTTTTAATTTTTTTTAAATTTTATACACTTTATTAATCCCCGAGGGGAAATTTCTTCATTTCTTCTCATTAGGTGTGTTGTCTCACCAGTTGCTACTTTTCTGTGAACTATGCTGTTTCTGCATATGCTTTCATGCGATTATCTTCCAAGTTATAACAGTATTTTGCACGTGTAAACAGATGCATATTTTGCAGTTTTGCAGAATCTTTAGTGTTTTAGTTGTTGTTGTTTTCACTACCTCCAGACTTCCACTTGGTTTTCATTAATTTCACAACAGTTTGAACATCCACCTGCATCTGTTAATCCTTCACATTACAATTCTGTCTACCTTAAGAAATACCATTTCAGAAGTTATGTTATAGAGTGGTAATTCAGGTGCAATATTCAATGGTCTGGTCTGCATCACCACAAGTAATATTGGAACTCTGAAAAAATGCCAGCAGACACTGTTTTCTCTGTGATGAATTACAGACTTTATATCAAAACACTGTAGCTTATTTTTCCTACTATATAGAAATCTGCGAAAACCAGTGCCTGCCCGAAGGCAGAAGAAACAAACTATATGCTTTTGAAAATCGTTAAAACCCTGTAAAACATGTGATTTTTACGAGTGCTGGAATACTTTTTATATACATTTGTAATGCGGGTATCCCATTGGTGATGCATCAGCTAACTGTTATAATTTGTGGTTTTGATGTATTCACTTTCATCTGCCTTGACTATTATACTCCAGTTAGTACATTTCCTACATTTTCTATAATACTCATTTTATGGCATCTATTACAAAGAACCCAAAAGGTGGCTGTCAGAGGTGAAATTGATCTTTACTGTGTTTACCAATGGATTTCTGTGTGTGATCTTGAAAATGAGTGCAAACGTTATTCAAGCTTTACCACCAATTGGTTCAATTATATATTTTTTATGGTCCAAAAATATCTTGTAGTGTGAAATTTATCTTTTAAAAATGACAGAATATATTGCAGCAGTCACAAGAGTGCATTGTCATTCAGCTATATCTTTCTATAAAACCAGATGAAACTAATCAGTTAGTAAAACTTGAAGCCTGTCTAAAAGACATAAAGACCTGGATGACCAAAAACTTCCTGTTTCTAAATTCAGACAAAACAGAAGTTATTGTAATTGGTCCTAAACACCTCAGAAACTCTTTCTGTAATCACTTAGTTACTCTAGATGATGTTGTCTTGGCCTCCAGCAAAACTGTGAGGAGCCTTGGAGTCATCTTTGATGAGGATTTGTCCTTTAGCCAACATATAAAGCAAATCTCCAGAACTGCCTTCTTTCATCTACGTAATATTAATAAAATCAGGAAAATCCTTCCTCAGCGTGACGCAGAAAAACTCATTCATGCGTTTGTTACTTCTAGACTAGATTATTGTAATTCCTTGTTGTTAAGATGTCCAAATTACTCATTAAAAAAACCTTGCAGCTGATCCAAAATGCTGCAGCAAGAGTACTGACGGGATTTAACAAGAGATCATATTTCTCCAGTTTTATCTTCTCTTCACTGGCTTCCTGTGAAATCAAGAATAGAATTTAAAATTCTCTTGATGACTTATAAAGCTCCACATGACCAGGCTCCATCATATCTTAGAGATCTTATAGAACCATATAATCCGAGCAGAGCACTTTGCTCTCAGTACGCTCGTCTACTTGTGGTTCCCAGAGTTTACAGAGCCTTCAGTTTTCAGACTCCTCTCCTGTGGAACCAGCTCCCAGTTTGTGTTGGAGGGGCACAAACCCTCTCTAGCTTTAAGATTAGACTCAAAACGTTCCTTCTTGATAAAGCCTATAGTTAGGGCTGGCTCAGGTAGACCTGAACCAACCCTGAGTTATGCTGTTATAGGCCGAGGCTGCTGGAGGACCTCGTTACATGCTGATCTTCTTTTCTTTCCTCCTACTCTTTAACTGACTCATACCTCACCATCTTTTTCTCTCCCATAGCTTTTTCTTATTGTCTGTTGTCTCCATTCAGTTCCTTCGCTCGTGTAGTTTCTCTTCTTTCTTTTCCAGATGTCCCGTCATGGAGCTGCATGTCTCTGCTCTGCGCTTGTCATCTCCACCAACAGTTCTTCTCTTCTATCTCTATGCTGTCCTTTTCTCTCTCTGCTCTCCTCTCACCCCAACCGGTCGAGGCAGATGTTCTCCACCTCTGAGCCTGGGTCTGTCGGAGGTTTCTTCCTGTTAAGAGGGAGTTTTTCCTTCCCTCTGTTGGAGGTTTTTCTCCCTTAAAGGAGTTTTTTTTTTCCCTCCTAGCTTATGTGGGAATTGTTGAATTGTTGGGTTTCTCTGTATAATGTTGTAAAGTCTTGCTGTAAGGACTTTAATGTGTTAAGTGCCATGAAATAACCTGTGTTGTGATTTGGCGCTATATAAATAAAATTGAATTGAATTGTCTGCCTTTGGATTAACTCTTAGGGATTAGATATTGCAAACAGCCACTGAAACGGCACAGTGAATCACCATCTGTAAAAAAAATGTGAAACGGGTCACTCACCTCTCTATCTGGGACAGGAACTTTGTCTCAAAGATGCCCCTGGTCTTGAGTGTCTCTGAGATTTGTCCCCGGAAGAGGAAGCCCCGCTTGGTCAAATCAATCAGAATCTGCCTGACTATCTCACCCAGGTACATTCCACTGCACATCTTCTCGTATCTTAGATGTATAAGAAAGGGGATCAATTTTAGTTCGCAGTAAGATGACACATCAACAGTTAAAGAAAACATCCTTTTCTCAGTACTGAACAGATGATGCTAAATAATTTGTTAATTCTTTCTTTTCATATCTTCTGGTTTTCAACCAAAAGGTTTTGATCCTTTTGTGAATTGAATTGACAGATTGTTAAAACTGTTCCACGTTACCATAGGACACCATCAGAAATGTTCATTGTACGATGTTTCTAAGTTATACTCTATTGATGAAGCCTCTTTACCTTTGTTTGCCTTCATTGAGCGAGTTCTCATCCACTGCTTGGTCATACTGTGTCCTGATGTCATCCAGACAGCCGTTGTCTCCAAACGCCCCCCACTCCATATTGACACACATACGGCCTTCTTGTCCCTCCACTATCTCGATGTTCTTCATTTCCTCCATGTAACAGGCATTACTGCCCGTCCCTGAGAGGACACAGCACATAATCTCAAAAAACCTCAGGGATACCTTATTTTTCAAGGCTTTCTGGTTTTAAACATATGAATGCAGTCCTTTCTAACTGTAGATTATGTATGGTGGTAAATATAACAGTAATATAAACTTGACTTTATAATTATATACATAATTATATTATATTTTCACCCTTAAACTTTGCAAAATATATCTAGAGATTAAATGTGTTGAGAAAACCTTTTAAAAGAAGTGGTGTTTCACTCACCTGCAATCAGTCCCACCTCACAAGTTGGTTCCTCATATGCACAAGTCATCATTGTTCCCACTGTATCATTCACTATGGCAACCACATCCAGCTCAAACTCCTACAACCAAACAACACAAGGAAAATTGGTCAAAAGCCATATTCTGATAAAAAAGAAAAATTATGCAATACAATAAGAACTTAAATGCTCTCACGATTTTATACAAATTCAATAGTCATGCATTGTATTACAACTCAGCAAATCAATGCACTAGTTTATTTTTATTTTTAGGTTAGAATGCCACAGCTAGATAGTCGTTTCTTTCTCTCCGGGGTAGAAAGTGGCACATGATTACTGCTACCAAAGATGAATTCTTAAGAAAGATGTTGTTAATACACAATATTACTTTCCAGTTATTTACTCTATATTAAAGCAATGTTTAGTCCACGACTATATCAAACAATGCTGAATGGATGTGTTAGCACAGCGAATAATATCAGGCCTGGCAACTTCTCAAATCCACACCCAGTACAATGCTTTTCACTCGCATTCCCAGACAGACAATATCATGAAATACACAAGCTGTTTCAGAGAGCTGCAAAGTTCAGGAGCTCTGCCAAAAACACAAAATACAGAGAATACCTCCTTGTCAACACTGTATGTCTTCCAGGCATTATTACATGCTATTACAACAATAACCACACACTGCTTCAGTCCCGCATTGCTTTACCTGTCAGTTAACAATTTACTTTCAGTTAATACTTACTGGATTCTCCATCTAAAAGTGAAATCAATATACGAAACCAGGAAGTGGTCATTTAATAATGGGAATTTTGTAGATACAAAAATGTCACTCAATAATTGTTATAGAAATGTATTTGATTAAAAAGAGGGATTGGCTATCCCTTTTATATGTGTTTGCTATAATGGTCTTGTTCAGCTGTAGGTTTACACCATAGGGGGCGGGGTTAACTGTGCTTATACTGAAATTGCAAAGTTGCTGTTCAGAGTATTTGTTGGCCAAAATTGTCAATTATGTAATGTGATGTGGTTGATCAGTATATGTTGTGGGATTGTCTCTATTAGTGAGCCTTTGTTTTGATTTATGTGGTGTAGTTAGGTTACATTTCCCTTTTTTGTCCTGCTGTACTTCAGTGAAGCAAATACTAAATTTGTTTTTACTTCATCAATCTAAATCTGCAGGAATATACAGTGGGTCGACAACACTAACACTTCATATTGACACATTTAAGCTCCGACACAGCTTGATCACATTAAACTGCTTCCAAGGCTGGTCAAAAAGATGCATTGGTCCTAAAAACCTTATTAATTAGCAGTAAATATGTAAAAAAAAGTTGCCTTTAAATGTCTGTTAAGTCTCTATTAATATCCAAATGAGGTAACACAATAGTGATTGAGCCCTTGCAGTAATACAAAGTGAACATGTGGGTGTCAGTGGCAACATTTGCTGAAAAAAATCACAAGTGGCACATCCATCTCGCAGCAGTGGTTGTCCTGCCAGAGAGAGTAGGCGGAGATCAAGCAACAGGATCTTCAACTAACTTGTATGCAAATTTCTGTAATTGACTGACGTCACTCACGCACCGTTTAATTGGGAAGGTGGAATTTCTGAGTTCCAAGTGGAAATTTTTAACTAAATGTTGCTACATATTTGCATGGCCCCCCAAAAAACAGCGTAATGCATCGTTAGTAACTGGTATGCTAACAACGGCTAACCCGGCTTTTCTGACTTGGCAGGTCAACCCGGACCACGTACTGGAATGCGGTCAACTTGGATGTGTTGTCACTCCCAGTTCTGTCTTCCAACTTCTGAGGGAAATGAACGCACCAATGGGCGACACTATACGGCTCTCTGGGAAGTCCAGAAACTGCAATTACCACATCTACAATTAATTGATGAAATGCCTCCAAAGAGAATGAAACCTTTGAAGTTGTTCACAACACTTTCCAAACAAGAACTGCCCTGGCGTACAAGTGGCTGACAACTCTGTCAAATCTTTTACAATGCTGAATTGATTACTTTAAGGATCGTTGTAATAACCTCCTTAGGTTACTTGACTAAACCATACCATTTTTTTCATTTTTATTTCCATCTCTGGCTATATTTTCTTACTGGAGTATTCTTGGGCTGCCACTGATTTTTCAGTAAAAAAAAGAAAGAATGGTTTTCTATTGTGTTGTCCTGTGTGTGGTGGGACAGTCTTTGTTGAAGTTCTAGTAAAAGCTATTGCTATAATTGAAACTAGCATAATTATTGTTTGTAATTACCTCTTTTCTTTTGATCGCGTCCCGAAGAAGCTCCACCACATCCTCACCCTCACAGTCTGTAGCCTTGAAGCCTTTGGTCCAGGTTACAAGAATACCCTGTAGATTACATGACAAAAATCTCTTAAAAAATATTGGGTTGGGATATAGCAACCCTCCATAATCCTCTAAAGGGTTAGAGCAACTAGAAGGACATTCATTAAAAGCACTGTAGACAAAAGAAATACTTTAGAATCTTCTCACCGCCTACAAGTTCCTGAATTCAAGCTAGTCGTGTTCAGCCACAGAGTAACTGGCAGGAGACTGTACTCTAAGATACTTCAATTCAAACTTCCTGATACCATTTGTATTTAGTCTATCTCACAAGCTCCATCTACATAACCTGGTATGGACCCAGGTTTGGTGCTCTTTTAGGCAGATTTACACCGACATAGCATTTTGTTTGTTTTGGAGATAACTGGTATAGAACGTACTGCATCCAGACTGGTCTGATGGCAGGGGAAGGAGAAGGTGAAACCCAGCGGCAGTCGAGCGCTTTTCATACCCATGTAGTCCAAGAAATCGGAGATGCAGTATACAATGTGGTCAAAAAGCTGGAAAGAAAAGAGATGTGGTTTTTAGCTGTTTGGATAATGGGAAGGTGAGGTTTGACTTTTTAGTAAGATGAGACTAAAAATCATTGTTTCCTTATCACCAGAGCGACTTAAACCATAATGCATCCACTTATGTTTGAGACTCGGATAAATGCATCCTCCAAATGATTTTCGGTGTGACTATTCTTACTTAAGGATGTTAATTAGAAATGGGAATGAATCTATGTAAAAAAAAAACTAAAAAAAACCCGTACAAGCAGTAATGTTGTCTATTTTAAAAGACGGAGCTCCTTTAAAAAAACCAACATGAAATTCAGACACCATACTGATCGTTGTTACCTCCTCTCCTGTGCCCTGCATGACTTCTAAAGGAATGGCGTAGATTTTGTTATGCATCTCCACCGATCTCCTCTTCCCACTGCGAATCTTAACTAGAAGTACACGGAAATTTGTCCCTCCGAGGTCCAGAGCAAGGAAATCTCCGTTTTCTGTAAGAAAAGTCTTGTTAGTCTGAGAACCAGCAGAATTTAAGCCTTTAAGCTCAGAGCAAATTTTATTCTACGATACTGATTTTATCTTAGAAGCTTATGTAACTTCAAAATAGAGGATTTATTGAATATAAGTTGTATTGCCTACAAAGCATCACAGACTATTAATAACCTCTTGGCTTTTACATCTTCATGTACTCATGTAAACGTGTTGTCTGTGACACTATTCTATTTTTTAATGTGATAAATAATTTGCCTCCAGATTTATTTCAAATAAGGTGGAAGAACCCGATTCACTTGCCGTGTCTGTTAATGCTGCTATAATTTTGGAAAACTGCCAAGAAGACAAACGTTGCCTCCAACTAGGAAATCTGTATTTAAATCCCAAACAGTGCAACTTGTAACCCAGCATAAATTATAAACTACGATGAAACAGATTTTATTTATGTTGCTTCGTCTCCCCCTTGATGTTGAAACATGTCCTGGTAATTTGCGCTGAAATATTCCGTACAACTCAACATTTCTACACAGCAATGGTGTATCCAATCACAGTAAATGAACCACACCATTTTTAGTGTCTCAGGAAATTGGTTGGTGGAAAATCATTTTGTGATTAAAAATAGTCTGCCAATTAGTCATAAATTATCAAACTGCAAACTAATAGAAAACCGAAGATAATACAATAGTTTGTTTCCCTTTAACATTAGCAGGGATTGTCTCTGTTTCAGGTGAGACGATACGCCTGCACTTGTACAGTGTAGTGGAACTCTGGTTTCACTATAGCCACACTTAGGAGGAAAAAAAAGTGTTTAGAAGTTGCAAAATGAAACAAACTCTGCTACTGTGTTTGTTCCACCTGTCTCCGCATCTCTCTTTTTAGTCACCTGTTCCATCTGGTATACTTCGAACAAAAGTAGGCAGCATTTTGACCGTAGCTTCCTCGTGAGTGTCCTTCTTCAGGCCTCTTTCAATTTCCACTTTCATCCGTTTCTTCACTTCCAACAGCTGAGTTTTGCTCAGCCGGAATTCTGCCATAGTCTGCTGAATCTGGCGTGCTTGCTCCGTTAAACGGTACGCCACTGCTGTCACCATGGCAGCGCCTTTCGCACTCCCACTTTCAGACAGCAGGAAGCGGACATCTGAGTCTGGGACCAAGCGTCGCACTGTCTTGTGCAGACGGCGAGCATATCTGTTCAGAGAGCAGAAGATATCCTCATTTGAGAGGCTTCTTTTGTATAACAAAATGTCACTGTGAACATTAGGGGAAGATACTGTACAGTATAAGGTATTGAATGGTATTTGACTTATACATACAGTATGTGTGTACATCCTCACTACTACTGTAATGCTAGCAATATTTTATCTAACATATTATAATGTAAACTCATGCACATGACTACTAGACAATGTAGTTGAAATTATGATCACCGTACCAGTCTTGATATTTTTTAATTTATGTTATGTTATGACAAAATCACATACATATAATCAATATCATATTTGAATCATGTGTCAGACCCATTATATTTTTTTAGTTATTAATTGTAGCTTGGTCCGAATAATTTAAACTAGAGAAAACAATTTAAGATCACACCATATTAAGATTTATTTTATAACTGGATTATCACCCAGCCTCATCACCAAGTCCCTTGCTGAAAAATATATTTTATGAGAAAAATATCGGTCACACTGAATTAAAAGCATAAGTGATTTCAAAGTGTGGGGAGTTTTCAGTACTGATTGATGGGAATCTTAAACCCCTACATGGAATGTCTGGTGTACATCCTCTGTATTTCTCAGAGGGTCTTGAATGTTACTCTTTGTCACACTCTCCCTTCAGTTCCTGTCTTATGGAATACTCACTGAGGGTGCATCTTGTAGAGAGAGCCATCGATACCCACGGTGGTCCGAAGGCGTGCGACTCCTTTGTTTTCCTTTAGCCGAGAGAGGATACCTCCCAGAGTTGCAGCGATTATATTTGCAGAGCGGAAGGATACTATAGTGCACACGTGCTGCACGGCCAGACAATCTTCATCTGAAGGCTCCACCCCAAGCCTCGTCAGGATTTCCATACATTTCTTTAGCCCCTCTTTAGTCCTAAAATGAGAAGTAAATTTATATAAACATCTCAACCCCGCTGTTGCAGAAAACTACTTTTTAGGTCCAGATTATTACCTTTTTTTTTTTTTTAAAAGGTGAAAACAATGTTTTGTTTTTTTTATTCCTAAAAAAAACTTTCTGCAAACAGGTTTTTTTGTTCTGCATTACACTGCAAGCCTTTCTATATACAGTACTCACTTTTCAATGGCAGAAACATGTTTAGTCTCGATCTTTCCTTTCGTCAGGAGCTCGGGGGTTATTCTCCCCTCAAAGAGCAGCCCCTCTTTGGCCATCTTGACCAGGATGAGTCGAACCAGCTCTCCTAAGTACATCCCGCTGGCCATCTTTTCAAACCTGATCGTAAAAGAAACAGCATTGTTAGACGAGGCGTCAAGGCCATAGTTTGCATCGGTCATTTAATCTTCTCTTCAAAGTCCCCTAGTAAAGATTACATGCTGCTGCTGCTCGCAACATGGAGTGTGGACATCCATGTTACATTACTCAAGCATAGTTACATTGCATGAAATGCCTTAATTGATGTGGCTACATTAATAAAAGTAAGGCTGATGCATTTTGGGAAACTGTTCAGAAATACATACAAATTATTGTAAATAACATTACATATTAAAGGAATTAAGTGTTCACTTGACTAAAGGATTAAAGGAAAATCTTACAATTGTTTTCCTGGGTTGATGGAACCTCTGTCAATCTCGCGGTCAAACTCTGTCCTAATGTCCTCGAGGGATCCGTCATCCCCAAAGGCACCCCACTCAGTGTTGATGCACATACGGCCTTCGTCTCCTTCCACCAGGTCAATGTGACGCAGTTCCTCCATGTAGGAGGCATTTGTTCCCGTCCCTGAAAGGATGGACGGCATGACTCCCGTTCTAACTGACTTTAGCTCCTTGGTGCTCAGTAGGCGGAGTACATGGTTTGACTAATGTAAGGGAAGGACTGTAAAACCTATGGCGCCCCCATCTGTAGAACTGTGTTCATGATACTGCAGCTTCATTGGAAGTAGTCAGCTTTTTGCCCAAATAAAGAGTGCTCTGATTAAAATATCCTGTCCTGAAATTTTATGAATGGACAGTTGTATACTCAAAAAAATTTAAGAACATCAATATTAGGTGAAATATGTGTTTACAATCCAGGAATGTTATGGAGCACTGAAAAAGAAAGGTTGGATCCAGTCTTTTTTTTTTTGGTAAATGCAACCAAATGCAGGTTGAGCATTTGTAAATGTAAGATACCAAATAATCAAATCCACTCTGATTTTTCACCTATGATGATTCCCACTTCACAGCGTTGATCGTCAAATCCGCAAGTCATCATAGTGCCAACTGTGTCATTCACCACTGCCATGATGTCTGCCTCATAGTCCTAAAACAAAATGATGTGTAACTTAAAACACAATCCAAAATTACGGCCATCAGTCAAAGGCTGGAAAGTTTGGACTTTGGTGTACTTTTCAAATATTCCATCATAGTCCAAACTAATTTTCTCTTCCCAAATTGCATTTTGACTAGTAGAACAATGTTGTTGTTGTTGTTGTTTTTTTTTAAATCACATGTTTAAATGAACTACTTAAAAAAACAACTCACCCCTCGTTTCTGGATGGCTTTGTTCAGAAGCTTCACAACATCCATTCCTTCCACACCACTGGCTTTAAACTTCTTTGTCCATGTCACCAAGACAGCCTGTAAAACAAGTACATAGGACTAATTTTACTTTACAGTTAAAAAGGCTTGAAAAGTCTGAAATGTCGGTCCATTGCTATTACAATCACAGCATCACAAAAACAAAATTTTTTCACTGTTCCTGCTGAAGATACTGAAGACCCTTTCTACTTGTAGGAAAAACCTGACAAAGTATTTCTCCAAAACTTTTACACAACTCGTATATCATGCTAGATTAAGATCAAGGAGGGTGAGATACTGAAACATAACTACAGTACATTGTTAAATTTGTTCTATTACATTCTCTGGCCTTTAATAAGTATCGAACCCTAAAATAAGATGAAAAAATGACAAGCCATAACATTTTGAAGTTGTGGCAAAGATATGCAGATTTATCTAGCTGAAATTTATATTTGATTTTGGTAACTGTTGACCAGCAAGGGAACTCACAAAATATATCTACATTAATAGTCTTAAAGTTGCCTGTGCCGCAGTTAAGTAGACAACACTTTCTTCTAAGTTGTTTACCTCATCCAGTTTGGTTTGGGAACAGGGGAAGGAGAACGTAAATCCCACAGGAAGCTTTTTATCCTTTATATTTTGCTTCTCCATGAAGTTACCCAGGCATTCTGCAACATGGTCAAAGAGCTGCAGACAAAAAAAAGACCATTTTTACACAGTAGAATATCAATTAACACTCCACAAGGTTAGTCAACATAATTTTACCAAGCATTTAACATTTCCTTTGTTATTTACTGCTCATTATTAATCTTCATGCAATTTTTCCCTTACATTATCAATATTGTACGATCTTCACTTAATAATAATTCATTATGTAACTTTATTGGGAAATTTAAAATGTACTGCAAACAGTGACAAACGTATGTTTGTTGTTAAAAATGGTTTATTGAAGTTGTTTGAATTTAAAACGGAGTGACAGAACAGCTCTGTACTGTAGCAGTCTGCCGCGTTTGTTTTCTCACTATATTCTGTTTTCATTTAATTTTCACAGGCTTTAATTGATCACGTAGTTTACAGAGCTGATATGTAACTGAAAAGTCTTTGCAGGATTTTGGACAAAATTTTGTAACCGTTATAAAAGAGTTTTTATTAAAGGGAAAACATAGACAATGTTCACTTAATATATTAATTCCATAAAAACTCAAAATTGTTTAAATAATTTTAGTTACACTTTTAAACTCCTACTCTGCTTTGTATTATTAAAATAACATAACTGTAGATTTTGCACACAAACAAACATTTTCACTCCAATGAAGACTATTGAAAATGTTATATTTGACCAAATCCCTCACAATACAAACACAACTCTTTGTTAACAAACCTGTTCAAATATCACATTACACTTCTGGCCAGCTGTCCATTCAACTTCTCATTAAACGGCATCTGTCTTGTTCTGTCTGTGTAAGTCATGCCCCGAACCAATCACGCAGCCCCAGACAGTCTCTCATGTTTTGGTTATCGTGTTACAATACGACTACCAGCTGTTATTTGAGAGTTCAGTGTAGGTCAGTGTCGGCTCTGACTTTGCTCCTGTTCCTGTTACTGAGGAGGTCATTTTACACAAATTGAACCTCAAGCCGACCTTAAATACAAATGAGCTCTGTCGGGGGCAGATGCAAACAAGGAACATTTTGAACAATAGAGTGTCTGACCTTGGCCGTGCAGTAGGACTACAACATGAGGACATTCTAGACGGTGGCTGTTGAACGCGCTCAGCAAAAGTTCTCACGATTTGAACCAAATCAATTTTGGAAATATCAAGAATTTTTAAGCCTGATGTTTCAACACTAAGACTCTTGGAAAATTGAACACAAAATGTACAAGTTTAAAAGATGTATTTGTGTTTACCCCTGTCCCGCTCCCATGGATGATGTCATCAGGGGTCTCATAGACCTGGCTCTCCATCTGTACCGGCTGCTTCTTGTCCTGTGTCACTTTGACACGCAGAATCCGGAAGTTGGAACCGCCAAGGTCCAGAGCTATGAAGTCTCCCTTTTCTGTCAGATCAAGAATGCAATCAAACATTGAAGATTTAAAAAATAATATGAGGCGTTTCCTTTTTGATATATTAAACGCTTAATGCACTTGCAATTCGATTCATTTGTCAAAATTGAGCTGTCCCTGCTCATTTGGACTCTGCTTTTAAGTGTATTCAAACCAAACCAGAAAACGGTGTGTGGCAGTTTATATACCTTTAATTTGTAAACCTGACTTTGTATCATAATGACAGATTACCTCAATATGCGACACAGGTGAAGCATTAATAAGTAAACTAATTGAAATTGTGATCACCAGGGGCCAACAAATTAGACATTGCTATTGAGAGCGGAACGTCCAAAATGTCAATTTTAGGGAGAAAATATGGCTCAGTGTAAGTGAGTGTAAAAGTCTGAAATGTTTTTGATAAATCCCAAAATTACAAAAATTGGAGTCTTGACTTTGTCACTTGTTTTTTGTTTTTTTTTAAATTTTTAATTAAAATTAATTTAACCAGAATCAGTCTTTAGGACCCTAAAAACCTTTGGGCCAGTTCAGATGTGAGGAATGCATTAGTTTTTGATACTCCATTTAAGCTAAAACTGTAGTCTAAGCTTAAATGGAATGGCCTCAGGTTTGTTCCAGAAGGCCATCATCATTTTTAAGTCTGATATTTCACTAAAAAAAAGAAAAAAAGCTTGACATGTCTAACACAGAGCACTTGTTATTAGTAACTGGAACAAGAAAGTCTTTAGAGTAAAACTATGTTTTCAATTTATCCCAACTGGCGTGTGGAACGTATTCTCCCAGTAATTTCATCAGGTTCCTTTTTCTGACTCTTGAAATACCATAGTTGGGATAGATCATGTCTGTCTGTCTTTAGAGTCTAAATCTGTGTTAAAAGCTTGTAACAAAACACAAACCCACAGCTTACTTGTAACATAGTGTAGTATATCCCCATTGGTTAGAACATACAGGTCGTTACATGCACTTTTTAGGCCTTCATCTGACACTGACTTACAATGAAGGAGAAGGATTAAGTGTCTTGCAAAACGAGACTGAATAAGAACACATGATAGTGTGTGGATGTGAATTTACTGTTGCAGGAAATGTAAGCTATCAGTGACAAGACTGCCAGCAGAATGCCCCGCCTCCCAACAAAAGACTGCTCTTCAGTCCATGCTACCGTGACTCTAGTGTTTGCTGTGTTGAGCTATTTATCCCCTTGACCTGACTGGAATGAGATATGACTGCTCTTGGCATACAAGTGGTACTTATTTGCTGCAGAGCACGTGTCCATTTTACAGTCCCTCTCCTGCTATAATCCCAGTGCTAGTATGTATAAGATGTGATGCTATTTCTTGTTTTATTTAGGCTACTGTTGGATTTTCAGTATTTACAGCAGTAATTTCACATCTCAGTCCGTCAAGCCAAGTATGATCAAATAAACACAACTGGCTTTGTGTGTGGCAAGGCTGCCGACTATAATAAGCAAGTCATGTCAGTAATGAACTACCATAAGAGGCACTTTCATACGCACAGTGTATGAGATGTGCAATCACTACCCAACTGTCTGCCAGGACTGTGCAATATGTAGCATAGCGTAGCATTAATTATTGATTTAATTTGTATATTCTTGTACATATACATAATGCCTATTCCTGTTATATGGTTATTTCATTCTATTAAGTTTCCTCTTCTTGTCTCACTTTTACTCAATGTCAGTGTGCTCTTTTACGGTTTCATTCTGCTTTGCTTTTCTTTTCTTTCACGGCACTAAATCAACAAGACAAATTCCTGTTGTGCGTTTGGCAAGAAAGCTATTCTGACTGAAGGAATAATCAAGATAAAAATGCGCAAGCTCAGAGAGTTAGACAATTTATTGCTAGATAATATATTGCTAGACAATATATGTTGTTGTCACGTTTTGAGGTTTAAGGGCTTTGTTAGTTTTCAAGGCATCTAATTTCCAAAAATCCAAGCCAGCCAGAGCAGCTGTAGTAGTCACATTGTACTGTATGTTTAAATTCTAAAATTGACCATGTCTGTCTTTGTGTCCCCACACTTAACCAGTGTTCACCCTAAACAATATGAAATACACTTGTCTTCAGAGCATTGTTTGCTGTGTCAAATATGTACAGATGGAAATTCTATCAAGGGTCCTTCCAGCATCTGATTTCATGAAAGTACCACATAGTGGAGTTTTGCTTAATGTTTTTGTAATGGAAGGATTTTACGATTGAGAATAAACAAACGGTTTCACCAAAACTGGGAGTACAATCATAACTTCTTTTTTTTTTTTTTTTTCTAAACCAGAAATAGGCCTAGCAATATCTATAAACTGCTTGAATTTAGATTTAGAAAGTCAATTCTTGATCTTGTAAATCTTAACTTAAAGTCCTTTTACAAGCTTTTATTTGGTCTGTATGGCATCATTATGCCTTTTCAGTGTTAGCACATTACCAAAGTTCTATAGTAAGGTCACATATTAGTGACAGACGAGCCGCTTTGACAAATGAATAAACAGCATCTGCGAAAGACAAAATCTGGGGATGTCTGAAAGATTTCTTTCTTGTTTAAAGTATATCAAACCCCTTTGTGATACGTTATATTGCTGGATTTTTGTTTTTGTTTTTTGATGAGTTGGCCTATCTGCATTTTCATCTTCATTAGGTTTTACTCCCAGTTTGATTTTATTGCACCATAAAGATTACTGTTAGAGATTGGCCACGATTTCATGTCTTCATTTTCCTTTTAGACAAAGAAAGTGTGCCCCGGGGGATCAGATTATCTTTTACAGAAACTACAGGTTGCAGTGGAGGAGAAGTTATACTTTATTGTTGTTGCCATGGCCATCTTTCCCATCATGTCTTCCATTGCAGATCTGGCTTTTTAACTGTCAGCAAGGCTTCAACTTTGCCCTTTTTCTGATCCTAGTGACCACATGTAGTTGTTGAAACTTGAGGCTATTTATAACGCGAGAGAAGGCAGGAGTCAGGCGGCGGGGCATGTCCGGCTGCATTGGCCTCGTTCGGGCCTCAGTCTGATGTTTTTTCTGTGTACGGACGCTGTTCACTAACAAGAGGTGTCATTTTTATTCAGAGGACGTTTGGCACTTTAAAATCTTCCTGCTTTGTCAAAAAATGTCTGCATACAGATGCAGAAAGAGTGTCTGGAAGAAAATTATGAGGCAATTAATTCATTTTTTCTAGCTTGTTTCCTTTGTAATTTTATTACTGTGATTTGTAATAATCTGTTACAGTGACTTGCAATTAAAACATGGTTTATTCCCCTATTATTTCAATATCGTAGTCCCTACTTGGAGGGCTGTAATATGCCTTTTTTGTCTGCTATTTTAGTATCTTACTATTTTAACGTATGTTTAATACTTGTCAAACTAAACCAAGGTGCATCGTCACAAACGCTGATCTGGCTTTTATATTTTGATTTATTTTGGATTCGGTAGAAATATTAACAGAAATATACTAAATAACTGTAATATTTAAATTCTTACTTTATAGTTGTATCTTAAATTTAAAATTGTGGATATGGGCTTTTATACAACCCTATTCCAAAAAAGTTGGGACGCCGTGTAAAATGTAAATAAAAACAAAATGCAATGATTTGCAAATCTCATAAATCCATATTTAAAGACTCCTACAAAGAGCTTGAAGCAACTTCAACAGAACTTCAGCTCCGGTTAATGTTTTGTCCAAACCCAGATTACGTTTATGACTTGTGGGTTTCATTGATCTAACCAGTTCCAGACTCTGTCTGGATTGCAGGAAAGAAAAATGTTTGAAGGCGTTTTGGTTTGGAATAAATGTAGAACTGTAGAGCAAACTCAATGAGGTAAAACCTGACATAGGTAAAAGGAGTTTTGGGATTGTCTGTGTGTGCGCACCACCGTCACCTTAAGGCACGCAAACTGCAACTTTTGTGCACTCACTGATGGAACCAACATTGGTGCTGAAATGTGGAAAAATCCTGTTCAGACATTCCAAATATTATTAAACCAAATGGATTCTCAAAGTAAAGTGAGTCATTTTGAGGGACTTGTGAGGCTCAAAACAATTTATCTTCCATTTCACAGCTGCAACTGTAACAACAGAACAGGCATGAGCACATGTTGACAGCGATTTTGTAATTACTCTCATTGGCAGGAGGGGGGAGACAAAACCTGCTACTTTTAATTGCACTGTGGCTTTAGTATATTAGATTGCAAAGGGTTCAGGATTATACAAACCTTTAGGTCATTAAGTTGTGTCTCTACATTTCAATTAAAAACAGATATGAGGTTTTCATATGACAACAGTGTTATATGATGAATACAATGTGTGATCACGTTGTTTGAACTGTTTGGCCTCATTGCTAGAACAATAGTGATCTACTTAGTCTAAATCCAGAGCCCAAGCACAAAGGCTTATGTCACAGAGCATGCCTGACGATTTTAACACATCAGCACATTTTTATAGACCGATACACACAGGATACACCAGGGTGTGTTTTAGGATGCTTACAGTACAGATAGACTGCATATGAAATATCAGACACCATATTCATTTTTAATCAGCAAAATTGTTAAGCTACAAAACTGCCTCGAGTGTATAAAAGGCATCATTTAAAGATGCTGCTGCTTTTGTAAAATGGTGAAATGTTTATTTACCATGCTTTCCCAATACAGACTAAAATGTCAAAGTATTAATTTGATCTGATTAATATTAGTAATAATCGATTATATTTGACCTAATTAATGAACCCCGACAGGGATTGTGGGGCGCTCTTGGACACTTTTACAAAAATCAATATTTAAGTTGATTTAACACAGAATCTGTGTTTTCCCTGAAACTTTGTGTGCACACTCTACCTGATCCATCAGGGATGGACCTGACGAAGGTGGGGAGCATCTTGACCGTGGCGGTGGGGTTGGTGTCATGGCCGAGCCCGTTCTCCATTTCCCTGCGGAACCTGTTCATGATGTCCTTCAGCGTCTCATCCGAGAAACGCATGGCGAACAGGTACTTATCAATCTGAAAAATAAGCGTATACAAACACAGGATGTCAGGAAACTTTTTAAAACATGCCAGTGTTTTTTTTTAAACAAGAGTTACCAACAGACCACTAACTTTTGCTGATGATATCAAAGATTTTCATAGCCGAATGAGGTAACATAATGGTGATTAAACCTGTGGCCAGTAATTCAAGCCCTTGCAGTATTAAGTACTGAATTAACGGGGTGTCCATGGTGATATTCCCAGGAAAAATCTCAAGTTATGTCCAGTTAGTGACACGTTTTCCATCACCAAGCGGAGAGGGTAGTCGGAGCTAACGCAGCAGACTCACTCTTCAACTAGCTGTTCAATTGTCAACTGACATCAACACAGCTGTGGAATTTTCACAGCTGCAAATACTGCTTATCACTGTTGGGCCAAAGAGACATCTTCAAGAATATAACTTTAACTGAAGTACAAATGAAAATGTTCACAATGCCCACTTGTTTTTTTGACACAAAAAGACACTTTATGGGTTCCTACTGGTATACCAGGGCACCATATATTGTATTAGCTCTTATGGCATGTTGGGAGATTGAAAAAAAAAAAAAAAAAAATCGTTATACGCTTTCACTTAACACAAAGTACCTCTCCTGCCTAAACCAGGACACATTAACCCTGTGAACCACAACTGCATAGCTGCATAGGTAAATGCACAGTTTGGTAAAATATTGAAATAATTAAATCAGCACCATAATAATCACTTTGTTTGAAATGGCTGCACTGTGTAGTTGTATCATAGTTGATGCATCTAATTAATGAAATGTTTGTGAGGGCATTTGCAAAGGACATTCTTTGTTATTGTTATATAATCCCAGCGTGCATGCCATGGGGCACACCACAGTTCAGAAATCTATTCTGTGCCACGAGACGGACTCCACAATTTTAATCCCATCAAGCTGCTCTCTGTGGGATTAATATTATTAGGCTATTATTAGAATTTTCATAGATTCAAATGAAATTATGTTTGTATATTTATAACCCACTGGTGAGGACATCAGAGATGAAGATGTTAAAACGCTTTAATGACAATTCCACACCTCTATAACAGACAGGAAGTCATTTTGGCTACTGCTAAATTTGACTACGTGTCTTGATTATGGTTAGAGGGTACCAGACCTATCCAGGTTTTAGGGTTGGAGAACCTTCATCCTTTCATGGAATGTTTTCACTAAAGATTGTTATTAGTTCCAGTCACCTACTTGAGTAGAGGCATGTGCATCTACTGCATTGTGACAACATACGCTGCGAACAGATCGGGTCCACTCTACATCCAGGACATGGTCCAACCCTACATCCCAGCCCACTCCCTCCGCTCTGCATCGGCCAATCGGCTTGTTGCTCCTCACTGAGATAAACACTCTACAAAATCACGACTGTTTGCTGTCCTGACTCCTAAATGGTGGAATGAGCTCCCCACCGACATCAGGACAGCAGAAACTCTGTACATCTTCCTCCGTAAACTAAAAACACACCTCTTCAGACTTTACCTTGAATAGGTAGCACTTTAGTAGCGCTTGAAATGGCACTTACTTTTAGCACTTTGTAGTTTGGCTTTCTTGAAGAAATTGTATTTACTTGATTCTTGTTGTTCTGGGTTTTGTACCCTCACGGTTGAAATGCACTTATTGTAAGTCGCTTTGGATAAAAGCGCCAGCTAAATGAAATGTAATGTAATCCTACGTGACATCATGAATCTTCCACCCACAGCCATTTCTACTGCCCCCCCTCCCCTCAACCCCCCCGGGAATATCTAACTGGGTGTCCTCCCATCCAGTGGTTAATTTGTCCTGAACTCAAGGTCAGTTCTTACTGACAGCCAGAGGCTGTAATCAAGCTCAAATTTCACTAATGGCACCTTCTATTGTCTGCTAATGAGGTTATGTTGTCATTTTCAGAGGTACTAAAAATAAAATTGAGTCAACAGAGGAAAGTTGAAACGAGAAAACAACCCTGAAAGAGAGTAAAAATATTTGACTTAAAAAAAAAAAGCAGCAAGGGAGGGAAGAGATCATAAAACTCATGACTTATCCCAAACAGCTCCTCACAGACACCTGTCTGCTTCAGGCGCCATGGCAACCAGTGCTCCAAAAAAAAGTCAATAATGAGGGTCTGTTTGCAGTCCACCACCACCACCACTGACCACAGCCCTTCTCAAGGACATCCATGTCAAATACCACTAACCCTTGAACAAACCCAAAATTAATCAAATCCAAATTAGAGCTCATCGTGGCCTCCCCCTCTTCCTGTAATTGCGGTCTGCTGCATCCTCCTCTCCCCAGCATGATCCACCCCACTGGCTCCAACCGAACATGTAAACGTTAAACGGTTCAACTAGATGCCCTCTCACTTCAGAAAACTCTTCAGTCCAACACAAAATAAACACGGCAGCGGTTTAAAGCTGCTCTTGCTCACCTTTTTGAGCTGATCATCTTTCAACTCGGTGAAGTAGTAGGCCAGAAGCTGAGCCGCTATCATCCTGCCTGCACGTCCGCCAGGAGCTGTCAGCTACTACGAGGCGGTTGGAGAGTAAAGGAGGAGGGAAAGGAAGTCCGTCCTCTCCTGCCCCCCCAAGCTGATCCCTCTTTATCCTGAAGTGGAAGAAGAAGCAGGCCTTAACTGAGCACCGTGGCAAGGCAAGGTTACAAGGAAAAAGTCTGGTGAAACAAGAGTACAGCAGCAGCCCGTGTCTGCTAGTCTACGACAGGCAGCAGTCACAGCCTCGAGCACACACACACACACACACACACTGATACACACACATACAGGCTGGGTTTGACCGTGCCTCCTCCCTCTGAGCTGTTAGCTCCCTGTTAGCTCTGGGGAGATGTAACTGCTCGACACTGGAATGGTGGTTGTGCTATGCCCTGCCCCCACTGAGCACTCTGATTGGCTGAGCTGGGGACGTGAAAGAGAGGACGGAGGGGAGGAGTATATGAGAGGAGGGGGCAGCAGGGGAGTGAGGACGGGAGAAAGAGGAGGGGGACGCTGTGGGCTGAGGGAGGAGGCTGCATCTGCATGATAACCTGCCGCTCTCTCCTAGACCTCCCCCGCCCGACACGTCTCACACGTTGCCACGGTACCCAGAGGTGGACGTGCAGAGGGCCAGGGAAACCACGTGATGATGTCATCATCTCTCTTTCTGCAACACACTCAGCATCAGCTACAGACTGAAGGCCATCACGTACCACCTGCAACGCTAGGCCGTCTCCTTACAGCTCTACAAGTGCAGCGACCGTTAGAGAAACCGGCTCATGGTTGACGGTTTCTTATCTCCTGCAACACACACACCCCGCCCACAGCATCAAGGCACCAAAAAACATTGCTTGAAAATTTACTTGATAACTGAACTTTATTTCTAACCACAGGACAGCTTCATTTAAGGCAAGGTTTAATACCTTTGTCTCGACCTTTTGAACATACAGAAGGCCGTTAAACAGTATGTATTCTGCTCTACCCACTGATTTGTGGTCTTTACAAGGTGAACTGTATGAAGAAAACTTAACAAAAAGAGAAGGAAGAGCACTTGTTTACATTTTTAAGTAAAATTCTCATTTATGAGTTTCAATTAATGTTATGGCCCAAGCCTATGGATTCCAGTCATAACATGCGTATAGAGACTCCCCTCAATTTCCATTCCCAAGGATGACCTCAAAATGGTACATTCACGGCATGTACGGTACAGATAAGGTCAAAATAGTGGACTGTTAATATTTGTTCATGGAGCATACTTCACATTATTACTACACAGTATAGGAAAGCCGGATTTCTGTTCTACCAACTAATTCATTACATTCAGTTGCAACTCAAGTAAATAGGTGACTGATTGGAAAGCTAATACAAAAACCAGTAGAGTTCTGTGCCTGCTGGACAGAACCAAGAACTTGTACAAAAGATGATAGGTCGTGTGAATTGTTTTGTTTAGATTTTGTATTTACTCTCAGTGGCAGAGTGTTCATATAGCCACCCCTTATCGCTACATTTTATTTTTCTTCTGCATCACAAGTCTCGATTTCCATTAAATTTGTATATAACTTAACAATTCCTCAACAGAAATTTGAAATGGATATTTAGTCCATCTGCACACCACAATAACAGATGCTGGGCTTGGATTTATGATCAAATAGCTGGTGAACCCTTTCATCTGCAGCATAGTTTAAGTATTATAGTTGTCAACTTTTACCTGGACCACTGTTGAGGTGTTGCATCCTTTAAGAATAAGAGAGCGCTAGAAGTCAATGACACTGTAAGTGCCCACCCCATCCTCTCAAATGTGCTGATGTGTGGTGTTTTGTTTGCAGTAATATTAATTGAATGTATTGTGGAAAATACCTTCTATCTGATACACTTAAAATGATCCCTCGTCAGTTATAAACTGTACATGGTTTGAAGCCCCTCTGTGAATTTCTGATGAGATCTGATGCAACAAATCTCAGCATTGCTATACATAGTCAGAGACAATCCTTCCACTCTCCTCTCTGCAGCTCTGCTGCGTCACCACGCTCTGCGTTAAATGAACCACGTCTGCTGACTCAATGACGTGCAAAGCCTCTGACGTTCCTCTTTCCTCTCCCCTGAACTGTCTGGATTTAGGGATTCCTCCACTCCATACTCCCCCCTTCTCTCGTGTCCAATCTTCAGCAGGCTGCAACCATATGAGTCAGTGAGAACGGTTTCCCTGTGCTGTCTTTCCCCCCATTCTGTGTCCCTAATGAGCAGCTCAAAAAGGAGAGAGGGAGAAGAGGGAGGGCTTAGCATTCATTCACCCCCCTGTGAAGCAAAATATCCTGCCTAGTGTCATGGCTGCTTCAGGATGACCTTCTCTGCTGACCTTTATTTGTAATGTCATGCCATTGTCCCTACTGAGAAAGAGACTACTGACATACAAACCCAAAACACTGCCGTCATCATATATTTGATATAGTAAATTAACAGATGGTTAAGCAGAATTTTTAAAGAAAAGAAAAATATGGCTGATTGTAGTTCTAGTTTTTTTTTTAACATGAAGTTTGATTTCTATTAGTGCAGACATCAGTTCTTGTATTGCAGTTCATTTGGTTTGTGTGCTCAGTAGGTTGTTAAAACCAAGAAAATTGTGATCAGTGCTGAAATGATCAGTCAATCAAAAGAACATTTGGCAAGCAATGAATGAATAAAGTGATTTGACATGCAAAAATGTTCAACATTCACACATTCCAGGTCTTAAAAATCTTGAAACCTTTACTGCTTTTATCTACTTTACATAAGAGATCATAAACACCTTAGATATTTGAACTGTTTATTTATACAAAACATGCTTTTTAAAGACTTAGCCTAGTCTCTGGAAAATGATGATGGGCCTTTTAAGTATAAGTTTTTAAGTAGAATGTGAATTTTAAGTATTTGTGTGTTCACTTAATCAAAAGAAACAGATATAAACAGAAAGACAGGATTAATTGTTGAATTACAATTTTTTTTTAGTTCATAGCAATGCTAGATTTCCTCTTCACCGTCTCCTCAGATCTGATACCGCTGCTGAAAATGACAGAAAAGATGGGTAAAATTAACAAATCTGCACTTTGAATTGGTGATCAATATAAGTAATCCATTTTAAACCATTTATTCATAGAGTAAAAATGACATCCTTGCTAGAGTTTCCATTTTTCAGTAATCATGTACCAGGGGAATATTTGTCCTAACGGTGGTGTTACAGGAACAAATATCGAATATACTAAGTATCTTTCTCTGGAAACCATGAATATTTACAGAAAATTTCACGATAAACAGAACACGTAATGGCATGACCTTGTGCCAAAGAAAAGGTCGTAGGCTCAACCAGATTATTTGCAATCATCTTCCAGATTGGCCATGAATTTTTGGACCAAATACCATAAAAGTCAGAGATGTGTATTTTAAGTTATCTTGAAATTTCTTGAGTAACTTAGTTTTTAGTGAAACGTTGACAAGAAACACAAATAACTAACAAATAATCATGATATAACAAAAAAACAGTTATGTAAATCTAAATCATTGCATCTATTAGTTCTTAGACTCTCTGACATTGAATGTCCTTTTCCAGGAATGGGGCACCTCAAATTTGTGAGCTCCCCACTCATCACATTATCATGCTCCAATAATCTCTTTTATTCCTACTCCAAACATGCTGGGCCCCGAGAGAGGAAGGAGCCTGGAATCCAGTGGAAAATCCTAGTCAGAGACACACACACACACACACACACACACACACACACACACACACACACACACACACACACACACACACACACACACACACACACACACACACACACACACACACACACACACACACACACACACACACACACACACACACACACCACTACTGGCATAAACACATGTAGAGAGAACTACACAACAGCAGCCCAGCAAAGAATTAATAATTATTCAAAATTCTGGATTTTAGAGGTTAGAGGTATTCATTCAACTTGCTCATTACATTACATTACATTACATTACTTGCTCATTGGCCATTATGTCAAGCAACTATTGTATTGTATTCAGTGTCACTGAAGGTTTCCTCTTACGTGTCACATGTATGATGATTTGTGAGCATAGTTTGCAATAAAAAAAAAAAAAAAGGTAAAGCAATACTCAAAATGCCCCCCTAATACAAAAACAACATTTAAAGTTTTGAAAAAAATTACATTTGAAAACGTTATTATCATTCATGTCTATGACTGTTAGTTCAAATATACACAGAAGTTCAGATGAAATATCTGCCAGTTTGAGTCTTTAAAACAGGAAAGCTTGAATTCCTGAATTATTCACATTTTAACCACATTTTACTTTTTGCTCCATGTGTATTGCATGTGTACTTTTCTATGTTTACCTAGAACTCGAAATATCTTAATCCTGGTGTGCTGCTCTACAGAACTTTAGCAGTAATCTGAATAATTGTATAAATATTTGTAGTAGCAGTATAATTCACTACATATAGACACCAGGTGGCAGCATTTAACAAAGAATAACACAAGACTGAGCATGTAGAATAGAGATATAAGTATTCCACCAATTTTACACATATTCATCAGTTTGACAATTAAGATTAATACCAGTCAGCCTGTAAAAATATTTGTATATCGTCTTCTGTGCCTCTGAAGGTAGCTTTGTCAAGTCTCTAAAGAAATGCTTAGTCAAGTGACATGGCTTGAGCCGTTCTGTCTTTGTCTCAGAAACTGCAAATCTATTCATAATTTAGGCTTAAAAGATATATTTGCCAATCATGGAAGGCCTCCATGAATGGTTGCATTATGGGACTTGTGTTTTTGAAGCTTGAACCATACGAACTAAGAGTCAGTATAGGTTGGCCCGTGCAGGATCCACATCTTGTAAGTGCCATCAACTGTACAGAGCTGGAGTATTAATTTGCTTGAATAACCTTTTAAGAGGTTGGTTGAGAGAGTTTGTAATGGTCTCTGAAATCTTAAGCAATCTTAGATTTATTATTTTACATTAAGTGACTGTAAATCATTTTACACAAAGTAAATGCCTGCTATAGAGGCACATTATTATATTTATCATATTCATTTATGCATCAGGAAGAGTATGTTGGAATAGAGGATTCATGTGTGATCAAGTACAGGATTTTTCACTCTTAATTTTAGAGTTCCCTTCACTACATACACTCGGCAGTCAGTTTATACAAAGATGTTCAGTTGTTTTTAACATTGTTGGAAATGTCTAAAGTTAATTGCACCACTGTAATAAATAAAATTAACATATTTATTACTAAGGCCGTAAGTGCTTGACTGCTTGATATGAGAAGAGTTTCAAATTGTGTCTTCTTCCTATTTACATACATGAGGCAGGCAGAATATTAGAAACGTCTCTACATGTAATAAAGCTAAGCACAAGGCCATCAGTACAATTTAAAAGAATAGAATTAAGTAGCTGCATTGCACTTTGTCAGTTTGAGTACAATTAAAATAATCTATTGACACAGTCTTTGTTTTTAAATGAGGGATGAAATGATAGTGGTTTGTACTTGTAGAAGGGGGGCTTTGTGAAAAGATGATCTTAATGCCCTACATGATTTTCTGGAGACAGTTCTTCAGGACACTTACAGTGTCACAGCATTAGCTCAGGACAGTCTTCCTTATGTTTGCGTTGTTTTACCCGATTGAGTTTGAGTGAAGTTTCTTCTTTCACATCTTGTATCATCTCGTCTACTGGAAATAACAGTGACTTCATGGCAGGTGTTCAGGGCTTGGTTGTGATATGATGATATATATATATACCACAGTGTTCTTTTTTTTTTCTTTTTTTTTTAAACCTGTCACTACAAGTCTCTATGAAGGACATGTAGTACACATTTTGAGGGTTTAAATCTATGTGTTTTATTAAATAACATAGTATGCTGTACTGTAAAAGTGAGCAAAGTTGTCAGCCAACGTCCTCTTAAAAAGAAAAGAGGTTATGTTACGACATGTTAACAACTGCAGGTTATTTTGGGCAATAACTCAAGGCTACATCTTTAAAATGGATTGTGATGGTTTGTGTCTTTCAATTCTGCCACAGACTTATTTATGTATCTTTGTTCATAATTTTTTTTTCAAATAGGCTTGTGTGAATAAAAATAGCTGCAGGGGCTCTTGTACAGTAAGAAGCATGGGTATCACTGTAACAGAGAACATGCTTAAAAATAACCTGACTGCTAGCTGCAGGTGTTGAGCCAAGGAGGACAGGCTGTCTCAAAAAACCTAAAAAGGTCTCATGAGGCTTTCACTATTGGAATCTGCCACAAAATTATGTCAAAACTTGTTTCCTGCTGATACGTAGATGAATACTTTAGATTTCTTAATGTGAGATGTCTGTCAATTTATACATATATGTATATATACAAAAAAAAAATATATATATATATATAGTTTTTAAAGACTAGTCTTCCTGCCAATGATGAAAGGACTGGCAATATGCCACTTCAAAACTAATTAGATCATTTTCAAAATAACAATTGTTATGTGCAAGCATCTCTGGTTTGCTGTACAGACACCATGTATTTATTTAACCTTTCATTACTATAATAAAAATCTTCAAATTGGAAAAGGCAGTGGATGAAATATATCTCCAATTATTTATTAAATTTGCAAGTGCAGATGTTAACTCTTCATCTCCAAAGTGCAGAATGAGAATGAAATTTGGGGGTAAATGCTATATATAGTCTTAAGTGCGTCCATACATGGGGTGGAAGAGGAACAGCATTCCTCCAGTGAGAGGGTAATATTTTTGTTAACCTCAGCAAGTGCTTCCCAAGCGGCATCAGGCTGGTCTGCCACCGCTTTGCGCTGTTTTAATCTCTTCGGGTAAGTCACTTTTGTGAATATTTGCTTGCGAGTGTGCTCATTGAATTGGAGAAATAACTTTGGCAAGTAGTAGTTCAGAGTAGGAAGAGAAGTTAGGTGCTGTCGAGCCTGGACAGGTGAAGTGTGTTGCTATAATAAATGGCTGTAGATAATCTGTCTCTTGTGTGGGAAAACTAAGCAGCAGACTGTAATCTCCCTGAGCAGTACTTCCTTACATACCAGGGTATTAAAAGGTTACTGACCCTCTTTTCCAAATTATGTCAGCAAGAAGAACTTGGCTTAAAGTGATTATTTGTTTAAGAGGAAGGAATAATTAGCAAGTGTTGATATGACCATTGGTTTAAATGTTAGTATTTTTCAATTTAAAATAGCCTGTACAGTGTGATGACTCTAATGTTCTGCCTTGTGGTTTGAATTAAATATCGAGAGGACTGTACTGCTGGTAATGAATCTATTTCCTTCATTTCTCCAATCATGGATACCCAGAGTGCTGCAAGCTATTCATAGTTGAGCTGTGTGAAGTTGTAAGGGGAAACATTTGAAGTGCTGAGCTCTCGTAATATTTTGGAACTGCTCAGATGACTCTTAGATGTTGGATTTTTAACATGTCTTTCTGTGAGATAAATACATTCATATGATATTTATGTATTCATGAACTATTACTGTTTTAACAGCAGTAATTTCTGTTGAGTCTCTTAGTAACTGTGGATCCCGGATACTGTTGAATTAAAAGAAGGAAGCGTATTGAATACAGTAACTTTGTATGAAAGAGACTTCGTGATGACAGTAATAGAAAAGAAAAGACTTATATTGACATTTCTAACATGGCTAACACACATTTGGTCTCCCCTTGCCCACCCTGGTGCACTTGACCAGCTCTCCTTGAAGTGTTCCAGTCATGGCTTCCAAAGTCATACCTCGGTATAAGACGAAGCATGTGAGCCAAGTCAAAAGTGATTATGCTTATCATCACACTAAACATGTTGTCACGCAGAAGACAGAAAGGTATGAGGGTGAAATTTACCTGCTACTTTGAAAAGCACAGCTCTCGCTGCTTTGCCCGGTAGAGCAAAAGATATGCATAGAGCCATTGCTGAGGGGCAGATCTGATGGTGGGTGTTGGGATTCCTGCTGCATATGTGTCTGCTTCCTAGCTGGCTGTCAATTCATCTGCTGAGGTCATATTTAAAGACGTGGAACAAATCAACCGATTACAAGGTAATAAATGCTCAAAGAGACTGCAACAACAATTCAATTATTGAAAATGTGTACATTCAGATTCAAACTTATTGATGAGGCTGGATTAACAGGGAATCAAAACTGAGGTCCAAACTGTGCATCTAACAGCAGCAACTGAGCTCTCCATCCACTCCACTCCAACATTTGGGTTTATCAATGTTAGACTTTTTAGACTTTTTATACACTGTAGCTCTTTTAATTTGTGCACATTCACTAGTATTTTAAGAAACACTAAAACAGTATGGCAGATTCCGGATACAAATTGAAAGCATACATGTCCATTGTTGTATTTATTTTACCTTATGCTAAAATGGTACAGAAAATTGTACTATTATTGCTCACTGCCAGCTTGAGTGATCCATGTACCATGAAGACAGATCACAAATTATTTAATTACTTAAACTCAAATGAAATATGAACTCTTTTCAGAGAGAAGAACAAGAGAAAGTTTAACAGCTCTCAGTTTGTGCTTGTTGAATAAATGACAGTCTGACCCAATTTTGAGCAATTTTGACTTAATTTTGTGATATTTATTTTTAACTTTGATGTACAACATAGAATTAGATCAAACACGATACATGTTCAACCAAGGGACTCAAAAAGATATATAATTTCCAATGTAAAAGGTGCATAGCTTGGAGACGATGCAGACATGCAAGTGAAAACAACTGAAAACACGCTTCAGCATCTAAAACCGTGTGTTGGCAGTCTTTAAACATCTTACAGTTATCACCAGTAAGTCTATCGCTCTATTTCATTGTGAGGTCCAGACGTTCTGGAGCCAAGCCCAGGCCAGGACTTCAGAAGGTGCTACAGCTATCAATGCTCTGCCGCTTCTGCCAGCAGATCTTTGCAGATTTCATTACTCAGAATGATGAGAGATATGTGTGTATTTTAGTGCGTTGCTGTTGCACACTTTTACAAAGCATCGCATCCTACCGAGCTCTCGGTACAGCTCTGCCACGCAAAATAGTTATGCTGAGCTTGATATACATGTTGAAGGCTGGCTGTGCTAGCTTTTTCATCACTAGTGATGAGAGGAGAGCAGAACAAAAACTGCCCTAAGTCCCAGATCTTAACCAATACATTTAAGTTCTGATCACCAAGTCATTTGTAGCAAGCTGCCATGTTGTCATGTAACACATTCCTTATGTCAGATGGCTCAGGTCACCACTTGAATCTGACTTACATCTGACGCCAGTTGCTATAGATGGAGATACCAGTGCTCACAAAGTTTCTCTTGAAGTTTTCCATGAGATTGATTGGAAAAGAAAAATATGCTGTGAAGATTTTATGCACAATGTCAATTTTCTGACAGTTTGATCAACCCTAGACAAGTATCGTTTAAAAGAAATTTTGGATGAAATCTTAGTCAATGTCCCTGATATTTATTGGTCAAATATATATGTAACACCAACTACTATTTGCCTTTTCACGATAGATTTGGCTGCAGTCAAATGAAAGTGCAGAATGACTGGTTCCAGCATGTATGTTTATTCAGTCGTTAACTGGAATTCTTGAGGGTGCTATTCAGCAAAGGTTTCTGTAAAAGGTAGTCAATATATATTTAAGTATTCACTCTTTGTAAAGCAAATTGCTTGGTACAATACTGTAATGAAATTGGTATAGAATCACATTAAGTTGTTATTGCAAAAGAGTGAAGTGGGTCTCCAATAACAGGTTCAGAAGAACCACCAGTTGTCTTGAAATTCGTAAGAAATTTGTCACCACTTTGTACCACTACATAATTACTTCGAACTGAAGGAAAACCTCACGTGCATCTTGGGATCTTTTAGCTGAGCAAATGCTTCTGCAAAACTAAAAACTTGAAATCCATTATTGTGGGAATTTCCTTTGGCTCATAATGATAGGCTCCCTTCTCAACAGGAAATCAAGCTCGAAATCAGTGAGCCAGGTGCAAGCCCAGGCCAGAGAGGCTATGGCAGAACAAGCCTATACCATACCGGTGTTCCGGCAGAGGTGAGTTCCCTATGGCTGCGGTCATATGTCAGGCTATTTTAGGTATAAGGTAATACTGAACTCTCTACTAGCTGACCAATCCAATATCAGATTTGATTTGTTTACAACAACATTATCATTATGTTCAGAATGTAAAGTTGTGCTACTAAAGTGTCCTAATGTTTCACAATCCAATATATAGAAGATATCAAACATGTAGTTTTCTCCCAGTGGTGCTTCAGTCAATTTTGATAGAGGATAAATTTGAGTTATGTGTTGTTAGGACTGCTGAGGAGACTGAGGAGTACCAGAGAGTTAGCAAAAATGTTGGGAAAGGACTAGCTGTTATTCAGGAGGAGCTCCACAGGATGAAGATGACCACTAAGGCCCAAGTAGAGAGTCTTGCAATACAAAACGAGGTAAGTAGCCAATTGGACAACAATTCACAAAATAATGTGTGCACTATATTTGTTTTTGTTTGTTTGTTGTTTTATTCATATTTTTGTGATTTAAAAAAAAAAAAAAATTAAACTAAACAAAGCACTAAGGTTGTTTACGTGGAAACATGGTTGTTCGATTTACAGCCAAAGATACATCTATGTAAATTTGCCACCCCAAAGTTGAGGCAGGGAGTTTTGTTTGTGTTCAAAGGGGACTAAAAAGAGATCAGAAAGATAAAACAGAATTTTGGGCAACCAAGGCAGGCAAAAAAGTAGTGATAGGTTTCACCTCGACTAAGTGTCTTTAAGTTGTCTAAGTCAGCTAAAAGTTTCACATATGAATAAATACAGGATATTTCTGTATTTCTGGCATGCTTTAAATGTAGGCATTCTCTAGATCTGGAGTAATCTGGAACTGGTTTCTATAGTGTTCCTTAAATGATAAAATAAGTCCACTAAACCGTTACCCATGTCTGCTGCACTCGTCTTCAAAAGCCAAATGCTTTCGTTCTCCGTTACTCTTTAAGGTGGTCATTTTGTTTTCTTTTTAGGTTTGACTGCACTTTTTTTCAGAATTTTACAATGGAATTTAAAACTGTAAATCTGAGTAAGTGAAGTTAAATAATGCTTTATTTGACAACCTTAATTTAGCAATTTTTTGTTTACCATTTGGATACATATTAAACAATATATCAACTTAGAACATTGAATATGCCAGCTTTAAATAATTCCTACAATAAGACATTTGTGCATGATAAGTGCTAAAATTAAGAATGTGGATGCCCTGCCTCATCTAGCAGGTGCAAGAAGTCAGACAAATAATACTAAATGTTGATGATGACAACATGTTGTATTGAAGTGCTTATAATATTGTCCTCATATCATACATCATAAGTCTAGTAGTTGGTCTATGTATCAACTATGCATAATAAAAGCAGGACTTTATCTCTAGTTACTGTTTCATTCGAGTTCATAGCCAGTGTAGTAGGATATGTCGTTGCCTTGTAACTTGTGCACTGGACTCTATACATTCTCCTGATACAGTTTACTCTCTCCAGGTTAAGAGCATGATGGCAAAGAGGGGGGATATGTTAGATGAAATCCCCAAGATGCCGGACTTCCTGGTGGCCCTGCGGCCCCACACAGTGTGGGAGAAGACCCCTGTCAAACTGTTCTGCACTGTGCAAGGAAACCCGAGGCCCATTGTCAAATGGTCAGAACAATCACATCTCAGGCGTTTCAAGTGTATTCAGACTAATTTGGGTTGAAATGTATTTATTATATATAACATATACTATGGAGGGAAAAAATAGAATTGCTACTTTGACCTGCCCGAAAAGATTTGTGAGCATTGGCAGCCTTTTTTTTTAATCCTTTCAATACCAATCTACAGTACCCTATTAGCATCTATCTCCTTGTAAACATCTGCTGATATTTATTGTAGAATGGCCTGTCAGACTCATCTGTCCAAATACACATACTGATGTATAAATATTTGACCATTTTAAAGCATTAGCGTGCTGTGAAGAAGATATCAATGACTGCTAATTCTGATTGTTCACAGGTATAAAGGAGGAGTGCCAGTGGACCCACTGAGCGCCCCGGGAAAGTATAAGATTGAGAACAAGTATGGAGTCCACAGTTTGATCATTAGCAGGTACGAAACAACCCTGAGCAAAAGTACAGTTTTTGCTGGAACATGTGTTCCTAAAGTATTAACTGAAAGGCACTGTTGATGCTCTCTAAATAAGTGACAAATAAAAGGTATATAAATGTGTCAACATTTTGTAAACAATGAGTTTCAGTTCAGCATTGGTTGATATCTGATCATAAAAAAATTCCATATCTCAGTTTTGAAGACGATGGAACAGTAGACAACTCACACAGCAAATATATTATGGAATGTATTCTTTAAAAAAAAAAAAATCTAAAACAGAATTAGCCAATAGTATTCATTTAATATGCACCCATCTCATCTGCCTCAATCACTCTTTCCTTAAACTGACATGCCTCAACTAACTACCCAGTGGCAGGAACATTTTAGGTGACAGGAAGTGAAATTATGACACCATGAATGTATTATGGGAACTGGCTACAGGCTTGTAACATGGACACCGTAAACCAAAAAAAGGTTTCTAACTTCCTGAATGGCTACTGTATTGTCTATCAGTTTTAATCCCACTGGCACCACCCACATACTGATGCTCAGTCTATAGACTTTACAATGGGCTCCACAAGGTTTTCTGACTCTTTACACATACAAAAATGTATGAGACATGTATTATATATATAAATAAATACTTTACCTTGTTTGTAGTTTGAGGTTTCCTATCAAGAATTTCCAAAATGTCTTGTTCATAATGTCAATTTATGAAGAAAACTGGGTATATTTTTAGTTGCAGTACTGTGAGTGGCCACAGGGCCAAATTATCCAGCTCTATTATTCGAAGGAAAGCAAAAGAGAAGGAGCCTGGAAGAGACCGAAGGATTATTAACAGGATTAAATAGGTTCACAGTAAAAGTTTACAATTTCAAAATGTTTATTGTTTTGCCCATTACCTTTATTTTTAATCAGACAGTTGACTGGGGAGTGAAAGTGAATATTGTGGGCTGAGGGTTGTGCCCAATGTGCTCTATTTCGTCACCTTCAAGACACCTCAGCTGTTCATGTCCAAACTGCTGACCTTTGCGTCATTCGAGCCTTGAATTCCTCCCGCTGCTCTCCCTCTCTCTCTCCCTCTCCCTCTCTCTTTCCATCTTTTTATCTGACGCACTGAAATCTCCGGTCTGTCATTATATTACAGGGTCATCGAGGAGATTGTTGTTTATGTGCCAAACTTCTTCAAATTTAATAATTTTCAGTTTACAGTGCAAAAACAAGCAAGTAAAAAGCTCTGTTGGAAGAAGGACACAGACTTTATGTCCCCCACAGCTGAGAAAAGGGATCGTCTTTTAAAATAGGTCTGTCCGGGCTGAAGGTCACATTTCTTCCTTCTATTCTCGACCTCAGACTTCTCTTCAGTTGCTGTCACAAGGGCATGGCTGTCTCTGAGCACCTCTTCACTTTGTCAGTTATCAACAGATGATGTCTTCTGTCGTTATCAGACATTAACTTGAAGACTTTACCGCTGACCTTGGAGAACCACAGTCGTGTTTTTGAGAAAAAAACAAAAAGAGCTTTACTGTTTCTATGTTATATATTACTCACGCCAAGATTTGTCATAGGCTCAGCTCTTTTATTGTTTATAGGAGTCCAGTTACCTACTGTTGAAGGAGGGTTGGTAGTCATCCTGGGTTTCATAAATACTGATATTGGACAGCTATCTAGACATTAACAGTTGCAAATGAAATCATGAACACAAAGAGGCCAGAAAGACAGAAAGACAAACCAATAATTCCAAGGTTGGATATCTGGGTTAAACATCTGGGTTTGAAGCTCTTTGTATTACTTATTTATGTGATGTGAGTTGGGAGCAGGTTCGTAAAACAGACTGAAAACATAAAACTTTCTTACAGATAATTTGTTTTTAAGCATTGGTGGATAAAAATTGTAATCCCAAAAATAATCCTAACAGCTAATGTATTTCATTCAATTACTTTTTGATGTGTTTGCACACTGTTTGCTCTTGTAGGTGTGTTGTGAGTGATACTGCTGAATACAGCGCCGTGGCCACCAACCAGCATGGCACGGCTACCAGCAAGGCTACAGTTACTGTGAAGAGTAAGCCTCTCTCTGTCTCACTTTGCCTCATTAAGACATTGTTTCACCGATGTGTTTCTCTTGTAAACATCCATTTCTTTAATTCACAGGGCCAGCAGGAGTTGCTATGTCTTGCCAGCTTGGACTAGGTGAGAGTATAAAGGGAGTAACTAAAGATCAAGCTGGAGGGTGGGGGTGTCAGACACAACCACTTTAAAACACATGGAATAATTTGGCTGATAAGCAGTGGAAACTTGGGCGACAAGCTGTTGTCATCTTTGACCCACACAGAGTAAACACAAGAGAAAGCTCTGTTCACAGTAAACACGTACACCGTTTTTTTAATCTAGATAATCATCTATATGCTTTTGTGCAATGTTTTAGAGTTTAGAGATTAAATAATGAGCGGATTAAGCAAATAATTTGGTCCACAATATATTTTCATTTTGACCTGAAAACAGCAGAGATCCAATACTCTATTTGAGATCCATTGCATTTTCATGTTTTGTTAAAATTGGACAAAGTCATCCTGTGCTCTCCTTTAACCAATCTGTGTTATTCCAAAATGCCAGAATGTGAAACATAATTCCTTTTATTATTTACTGTTCAAAATGCTCATACTGACACAATCTAATGTTCCTGCAGCCCCTCAATGAGTCATTATGGTGTAAAAAAACTACAGGATATAACAAAGTTACCAAACATTCCTCAAAATCAGTGATATCTAAGATACACTATCAAACCTCATTTTGATTGCTGGTATTTTTTTTTTTAGCAGGTTTAAGGTGCAATATGTAGAATTTGAATGTAAAAAATGTTGAAACTACAACAGTTACAGAAATGATTTAGAGCCTGATGTATATCCATATTTTTGTATTTGTACAATGTTTCTACATCATCATTTTTATGTTGCATACATATATAAATATACCCAAAATATACCAATTATTTCCAGACCCTGCTTAAAAAAACACGACGAGACAAGTCAAAAAGGTTTTGTCCTTTTTGTTCCCCTGCTGTCCAGTGCCCCATCTGACGGAGATCCATGCCAGTAAGCTGGAGGTCACCCTGCTCGATAGGTTCCCGGTGACGTTTGGTGTAGAGGGCAGCTCCATCAGACTGCTGTGTAATTTGGTGGTCGTACCCGACCTCCCCAACGTACCACCCCTCGCCCAGTGGTACAGAGATGGTCAGACATTCTTTCATTCTTTCGCTCATTAATCTGCGGAGCTGTTGTGTGTGTGTTTGTAGTGCCTTGCTTAATAATCTGCCAGAACTGCTATTATATTATATATCTAAAAATACTCAAAACTGCCTCAGAAACAAACTGTTGTTTTTGGTCAACAGTGTATTTTGTCACCACTCATTGTTTCTTCCATCTTGTCTGCGAAAAGATAAACTGCTGAAACCAAGTAAGCTGGCAGAGATGTTCGTGGGAGGAGGCGCAGCAAGTCTGACTCTGCCTCAGCTGGCCAAGGATGATGAGGGCCTCTACACCCTTCGTATCTTTACAAAGGATGGCACCAGCGAACATAGTGCCTACCTGTTTGTCTCAGGTAGGACACCACTGTGCATTATTGTAGCATGACTTCATCGATTTGATGAATTTGCTGCATTGTTTTATTGCAAAAGTAGAAAAATGAAAAGCACAAATAAGAAACCTTTGTTCTGAAAAAAAAATGCAAAATTCACAATTATAATTATAATACTGAGCAAATAGTGTAAATGAGAGCCTACCTCAGAAATTGAGACCACCTGAAATTCATCTGAGAAAAATCGAATGAAAATTACTCAGAGTACTGCTCATACTATGACTAAAAGCCTATTTCTGAATTGGTGCAGTGCAGAAATGCCACACAGCTAGAAGTAATTTGGAAAAAAGAAAGTTACGAAAAATAAAACTTTGGCAGCCACAAGAGGTAATCATTTGCTCGTGATGTAAACATGTTTCGCACAGCTGGATGAATAAATGAAAGGATGATTAAATTAATAATATTTTATTCAAAATCTTTATTGTGTTCTCTACTACGTAAAGGTTTTGGGAGTTAGTATCAGCAAAATCTAACAAGCTCATAAACTTAAATGAAGTTTATTTACTTTCCACCAAACCTGATCACAGAAGGTGCTTCAACATGACACAGTGAAGGGTCTTTTTTTTTTTTTTTTTTTAGCTGGTCCACAACCATACTATTAAATAGTGAAGGCAAATATCACATCACAAGAAAGTAAGCAGAAGGAAGCTTTGTTGTAAATACTTTCATTTAATTTTCCATTCCTCCCTATCTTCAACTCTTATTTCCTGCGACTAAAAGCTGCAACAAGTAAGATCATTGTATCAGTAGTACTGAATGATAGGTGTATGCAAATGAAAGAGGGGTATTGATTGTGCTTAAAATCGCCTTTTTTCTTTTCTTATTCCCTTCCTATGTCCTTCTTTTCTCAATGCCTAGATGCCACTTCCTCTTCGGCCGGAGCCCCTGGTGCACCAATGAGCGTAAAAGCATTTGACATCAACTCAGACTACGTCCTGGTTGCCTGGAAACCCCCCAATACCGTCAATGAGGCGGCAATCATCGGATACTTTGTGGATCGGTCAGTCCATACCCTGAAAGCCCTTCAGACTTTCTTTAATTAACCAGAGTTGGCACACCAACATTAATTACAGTGGAATTACACTGCACTTAATGCCAAGGAGATGACTGAAAGGATGATGTGTCATAGTATTTAGCGCTGAAGTTATTGTACACTGATATTTCTTTAGTTTTGGCCCAATAATAGACCAAAATAAGACATTTGAACTATCAAGAGCTTTATACTCTATTTCTTAGACATTGAATACACTAAAATATAGTTTAATTGAAAAATTGGTCCCAGGTTTTAATGATGAAAATAATTTATAATTACAGCCGTGCTGAACATTTTATTGGGCAATTCTATGAGAATAGTTTTGTTTTCAGATTGTAGAGCTTCTTTTAACCAGGTTGCCAAAACAGTAGATTCAGCTTTGATTAAATAACATAAAAGTACTACAGTTCTTCACAAATCAAGATTATTATCATACACAGGTAGTCAAAATCCCACAATAGTTAGATTTGTAGTTCATCTTTTAAAATTGTTGATTGTGAAAAGGTTATTTACCCCAAATGATACTAGATAAATAAATAGATACATAAATACAAATTAAAAATATGCTCACTTTGTATTTTTACTTTACACTGCAGCAACTTGAAAAACAAGCATTCTATGTATTTTTGAGAAAGATGTCATCAGACAAATGATGTCATCTCCTGGTCCGACGTGTAGGTGTGAAGCTGGCACCGACACCTGGGTCCAGTGCAACGACGCCCCAGTGAAGGTTTGTAAATACCCGGTGCATGGCCTGAAAGTGGGCCATTCCTACCACTTCCGGGTCAGAGCCGTGAACAGCGCCGGCATGAGCAGGCCATCACGCAAGTCCGGCCAAGTGACGGCCCTCGATGCTGCCGAGAACGAGAGACTGCAAGGTACTGATGAAGGTAAATACAAAACACAGGACACCAGGATACCAGCAATTCCTAACAGATCTGTTGTCATCTTCTGCAACAGTGATTAAAATTGAAGGAAAATACGACATAGTGATCAAGGATGATGACCTGGAAGGTACAGTAGTATACAAACACTGATCTGTGATCAGTTTGGTTTTCTACAACCTTTAAACCACTTTATCATAATCTCACGGATTGCTAACACCTGTCCCTCTCCCCAAACCTCATTAGCAACATCATAATAACAGAACATTTTACATTTTAACAAAAAAAAAAATGCAATAAAGGAAATACATTTTCATTCCTTATCACCTTATCGAACCTCATCAACAGCTCACCAAGTTTGTTTGATGCATTTCATTACATCAGTAAATATTCCATCCATTTATACCCGTTGAATGCAGGTTATCAATTTTGTGAATAGATTCTGAAATGACCAAAAAGGTTCCACATGAATACAATTTGCAAAAAAGTCTAAATTGATATCCCGTCCTAAAATCTCATGCCGGAATTCTTACATTTAAGTTCTCACATGGTTGCTATGGAGCATCCAACAGGTCACTGGAGCATTTTGTTTTCTGGATTACTTTTGTAAAAACATGTGCCTTTTCTGTGATCCATAGAGAAAGGCTGAGCTGTGTTATGATACAGGATTATGTATTAGCTCAACGCTGAGGAATGACAGTCAAGAGCAGAGACTAGCCTTTCTGTAATAGATGCTGAATGTTTTGCTTAACTGGCAGTGTGTTATAACTGAGCTTGACCAACACATCAACCATTCAGATGATATCAGCCAGAAGAAACATAAAATTATGAGGCGAAAGTAATCCAGGAAAAATTCCCCTCTGTCATATTTCCGGGTTGTGTGTTATCCTTCCAAAGGTTCTATCAAAAAGCAAGAGACTACTGAGATTAAAATCTTATTTTGAAAGGCAAACTTCAGCCTGAACAAAATTTTCTTCTAACCTCTTGACACAGCCTGAACTATTTTCCAATGTCTTCCCATTCTAACTTTTGCGGTGCATTCTTTGATCTAACTCCAACTCTTCCATCCACACTTAAATCCACTCAAACGCTTTTTGTTTTTTCAATTGAACCCGTTGAAGAGTTTTACTCCTTCTCCAAAGTGTGTCGAGTATTGCCCTCTTTACTTTAACACAAACAAATAACAAAAACTAATTAAAAAAATAGATAAAAAATCTCTTAAAAGTTATGCACATTGGAATAATATTACAGATGAGGCGATTGTAGAAGTCCTACATATTCACTATCGCCAAATGGAAGATTCTCAGAGGGATGAATGAATCCTTTACATGTGGCCTGAGGATGTTTTTCTTCATTATTATTTCTAATTTAGTTTCTTTTTAAAAAGCTGAAATATGATATTGTTTTCCCCCCCCCCCACATTCTGACCTCAATGAGAATCTACTCGATACTAAAGTTGTATTGTCATTTTGAAAAAGGTAAAACAACTAAACCTCCCTAGTTTTGACAGCTATTCCATGGCAACGGATATGTTGTTCATGTTGTTGTTGAATGCTACCAAAATACTTTCCCCCTTGTTAAAGAGGAAGAAAAAAACTTTATAAAAAACACAGTGAAGTTTTAACCAACTTTCAATTGCCAGACGTCACCTCTTAGTGTGAACAAGGAGAAGACGTGGTTGTTGAATAATCAGAGCTGTTGTCTTCAAATTCATTCACTTTTTTCAATCAAACTTTTTATACTGTATAGTGCTGCACTTTTCTCAGCCAGTGGGAACAAGTGGATTCAGCTTTGAAATCCACTTTAAAATATTCAGAAGAAAAAAAATGCATAGTGTGGGACTTCTGCAATGGCTGCTGCTATATGAACTTTATGCCTCAACAAGTTCACTCCCAATCTAGGCTACGTAACTATCCCGGGCGAGCCCACAGATGTGCATGCATCAGAGATTTTCAAATCATATGTCGTGCTCAGCTGGAAGCCTCCCAGCCCTCGTGGACGAGCTCCACTGTGTTACATCATCGAGAAGGTGCGTTTCGCTTCACCTTTCGCCATCCATTCACGTCAATACAGCCACTTTAACCTCTGAACTGTCCGTGGGCGGATAAATAAGACACTGACCTCCTAAACTCTGGCGTTTACCCTTCAGTGTCATCTTTATGTCATTATTATTATCATTATTTTAGTTGTCTTCTTTTAAAATCCATGACAGCATTACATGCAGTTCCTTTTTTTCCCAACACTTGAGTGGCGCTTTATTGCAGTCATGTCGAGTGAAACTTTAAAACCAAAGTTTGAGGGGGGAAGGACTGGGTCATTTTAACAAAGTAAGATATTATATCAAATTAACATATTACAGATCTCTTATACATTGTTGTGCAGACACATTATGTCAGATTTCATCCTGATACACGTTGAACCTTTGTGAGATCTCCATTAAAAATGTTATTATGGGCTTGAACATTATAGTTAGATTTACTGCATCCTTCAGAGTTTAAGAGGTCACGTGTGTTTTTATGCCTACATACATGAAACATGACAGCACTAAAAGCTCATGTATCATTTGCATTGTTGGGGCTCCACTTGTTTGCAGTCACTGCCCAATCAGTATATGACAAAAAAAAAAATAAAAAATCAAAATAATTGTATCATACACAATTTTGTCGAAAAAAACTGACGATGAAGTTATATGCTAGAAATGTAGGTAATAAAGAAAGTAATAGAGCCCAAATGATATATTGGCAGATTCAATATTGCTAGTCAATATGTGCACAGATATACAAATACTGTATATTTGTATCTGCATAAATGCTGGCAGATATGCAAACAGTTTTATGTAGTTTATATGTTTTCGTACCAATGTTCTTCGTGCTCTCTCTGTATCTGCTTTAGCCAACAGTCAAGTTTTACAAACCTTCGACAAAGATGTTTAATAATGTTGTGTTTATTTCAAGAATATATTGTTGTTGATATATCATCAGATTTTTTTTAAATTCTTGAATATTGACCCCTCAAGACACTCCAATCTCATTTGGGCTCTAGCACAAACAGAAGTGCCCAAAAACAAAGAGAGTCTCTGTAATATAATGGTTATCATATCTTTAACGTTCCTGGTACACACACACACACACACACACACACACACACACACACACACACACACACACACACACACACACACACACACATTGATATTTCATATAGCAGGAATACATTTATGTATAGATATGGTCAAATCTAAACTAAAGTGAGCTCCAACTGTGCAAAAACACGTTTTCTTTCCTTGAAGCTCCTCTTTGTGTTTATGCATCATCGATGAGGTTGTCGCAGATGGCTGTACCTTCTCATTCCCCCCCTCCCCAACTCTCCCACAGTGCTTAGCAGGCACTGGAGCATGGCAGCGGATCAACACAGCAGTCAAACTGCACTCCCCGCGTTACCCAGTTTTTGATTTGCAAGATGGGCAAAAGTACCAGTTTCGAGTGTATTCTGTCAACATGTACGGCTCCAGTGAGGCCTCTGCGCCCTCTGAGTCCATCCAAAAGGTTGATGAAGATGGTAAGAGCTGGAATCAGTGCACAGACTTTGTGAGTTTTTATTTAATGCATGCAGAGGAACAAATGGATTAAAATGACATTTTAGAAAAGACTCATGCACCTTTACAACATGTATTATTATAGTCTGTATAACAAACAGAACCCAAATTTGACCACTTTCCAAACTAAATATGACTCTGAAAATAAATTATATTTTTAATGAAAGAAAAGAGATTTTGACATCAGAAGAAATGTAGAGATGAGGGCAAAATATTTGAGAGTGTTTCATGAAATCCGTTCAACCCCAAATTGTAAATACCTCCCCACACATTCTGTGGTCTCACCCAGAATTCAGATTTTGCCAAGATGAAAAGGACTTTAAAACAGCTATTGTATTTCTATACCTCGAGCAAACGCTCTAATGTGCAGAAACGTCAATTTACCTGCAAAAACAAACTCGTTAAATGCCCACATTGACCTTTTGTTAAAAGTGAGTGACTGTATGTTGCAGGTACTGAGCTGCCGGTCGGTATGTACCCATCAATGAACATATAATTCACAGTTTCAAACTGCTGTAATGTCACAAATGAGTTCACTCTTCCACTGTGTGTTTGTTCTAACTATGAGGGATGGTTAGAGCACATTGAAATGGCTTAGTATTGTAATAGACAGCGGGACAACCATAAGCTTGAACTAAAACCCACAAATTTTACAACAAATAAAAGGATGATCAAATTCTTCAGAGCTGTTAAGCTCAATTAATCTCAATAGCAGCCCTTCACATTTTGCCCAAACATCCTGTTTACTGTGGAAACATGTCAAAGCCACTTCATGGGGACCTTTTAAACAAATCCTCAGTGTTGTGTTTAATCCACAGATGTGTGCCACAGCAGGTTCACAGAACTAAAGTCACTGTTTGTGCACATAATGTCCAGAAACACAACAAAGAAGTTGTATATTTTACAAGTGCCAGTCCCTTTGTAAGCTACAGAACAGTATGAGAAGGACACACAATGTGCGGATCCGACCTACAGTAAGTGGTATTTACAGCCTCTGTTCATAATGTCTGTTCAGTAAAAATGTACATGGATGGGAAGAGGTACATCTCCAGAAAAAGTAAATGTGATAAATTGTTCACTTACATTGATTTACAGTTGATCTGATTATATCCGAGATGTTCAGATGAGGTATATCGAGCTCTGTTGGTCATTTTGCACTTTATCCCAAACATGAGCTCCACAATAACTAATTGTGACTTGATTATCATACCATCGTTATAATTTTGCATATTTTGTGTCATGTAATTTGTCATTTCATGTCTGACCATTTGCTATAAATTACTCATTTAAATCCAAAATTAATGCTTCTGACAAATCAAAACTGTATGTATCGTTAAATGTTGCATTTAATAAATAGACTATCACTTTTGAAAAGGTTTCATTTAAAGTTTAAAAAAAAAAATCACATTAAACGGTCCTTATAAAGATGTTTCTGATTTCCTATACCTCAGATGTTAAATGTTGAAATTAGTTTTTCATCATCTGCATATAATTTTGGAATTAAAGTCTAAAATGTGGATCCAGTGAAACCATTAGTATTCAATATCACTAATTGATGTTCATTTTTCTCCTGAACAGGCGTCCCCTCGGCTCCCGGTCAGATTGTTGCTACCAGGAACACCAAGTCATCAGTGTTTGTGCAGTGGGAAGCTCCCAAACATCTGAAAAACCTCATGGGATATTATATCGATGGCCGTGCTGTCGGATCCAAAGAGTGGTTCCCGTGCAACCACAAACCCTTCAAACATACCAGGTAAGGGTTCCAAAATAAAAGTCTAACTATGATTCATATTTCAGATAAGTTTTGGAACCTCTTGGAATCAAATGATTTGAGGCTGTGCTCTTATCTTATACTGAGCGTTATTGTGAACTTTATCCAGTTTGATCCCCCTTAATCACCAATTTCTTAACAAAACTCATGTGACATGTAGATGCAAAATCACAACCACATAGTCATTAGTCTTTATAATCTGCTGTGGTTTGAACATCCCAACCATTTGGACGATTTCCTTTTCCTGACTTGATGCAATTATAACTCTGAAGACAAACTCTTGATGGATTCTTGTTAAGTGTTACTTAATGGCTACTTAATGGTAGCCACAACAAAATATAATTTGTGCCAAAAATGTATTAAAAATAATTAAATAAAAATATCCGATACAGGAACAAGGGGAAAGACACCAAGAGGCCCTTTGTTTACCGTGCTAGGTCCTAATGTGGTATCATAGACAGAGAAAAATGAACACTCAGTTTGTGTAGATGGATAGCAACAACTGTTAATTGTATTCAATTTAAATAAATAAAATACGGATGTGCCATAGGTTCGTGGTCCACGGCCTGATCCCAGGGGAGACCTATGTGTTCCGCGTCCAAGCCGTCAATGTCTTCGGTCTCAGTGACGAGTCTCAGGAGTCCTCTCCCATCGCTGTGGAGCCGGCCCTCGGTAAGACAAACCCTCACTTATGGTTCTATTAATATGCTACTATTATTTAAAATGTCAGAACCACAGTAGAAACCTCTGGTAAAAGACAAAGGTGAACACATAGCATACTTTAAAGGAAGATTTAAAAGGAAATGGAATTCATAGGAGGTTTCCTTGATTCAAGCTGATGCTCAGTGTGAGTCTTGTACTTATTGTGTCCAGGGAAGGGGGTGGAATATGGTATGTACTAGTGTTCATTTTCTCCCACCTTACTTACCCACGGCTCCTTCTTTGTCCACCTTCACTTTGCATTTTGTGTTTTATTCACAAGAAGGTATATTTTCAGTACCACTCTGCACCTATTACCGCTGGAAAACACTTTATATTTTAAATTCAAACTATTATGTAAAAGGATCACGTACAGGTAGTCACAATCATCCATATGATTTGTTTCCAACAGTAAATAGAATAATGTTTGCAGGACTGCATAAGGATGCGTAAAATGTTAAAGTTGTCTGTAGTTCAAATGTGACGCTACATTATACATGAAACTGTAATTCAGCCACTCCCAGTGCTCCCTTCGGCATCACCATGCTGAGCTGTGACGGCTCCTCCATCACTGTGGCCTGGAAGAGTCCCAAACACTGTGGCGGCTCCAAGATCAACGCCTACTACATCGACAAGCGTGACGCCGACACTTTGGTCTGGAAGGAGGTCAACCTGAGCGCCATCATGGAAAGGATCTGCACCGTGAGTGGCATCAATCAAACACAAAATTTGATTATTGAAAATAAAAAAAACACCTGATGTAAGTTTGTTTTGGAACTTTTAGCTAAACCTTTGGATTGTCATGGATATCTGAGGAATAAGTTGTGTTTTCATGCAGTTGATCTTTTAAAGATTGATAAAGAAAAACCTGATTGATTTACATCAGGGTTATTTAGCAGTTAATCATTCAGTCTGATGAGATGATAGAGATTCCTTTGTACCCTTAGGTGGACAATCTGAAAGAGGGAACCTTTTACGAGTTCAGGATCCAGGCCGCTAACCTTGCTGGTGTTGGTCTACGATCAGCTCCCAGCACCCCAATGAAATGTGAAGCTTGGACCATGGAAGAGCCAGGTACTGGATCACATGTGTTTCTTCCATTATTCAGTACTATTAACAAATTCTTAATGTGACAAAGTTTTGCTGGTTCCACTGTCAGTTATATAGGGCAGCTATTCTTTTGATGAAGACACATGTTTTTCTGGGTATCTTGTAGTGAATAGTTGAGTTGCTCGATTCTAAAATGAGATGTTTTAGAGATCTCCTGATTGCTGAAACTTGTTGATTGGAAATTTTGTCAGTGAATCTCTATTCGGTATCTTAAATACTACTTATCAATCAGAATCAATCTCAGAGAAAAACACTGCTTTTAGATTGGAAATATAATAATTATGTTCATTGAAATGTATGTTCACCTAACTTTGCCTCGTTTTAAAACAAGAAAATCCCCCAAAATTTTTACTTGGCAGTTAAACTACAGCTGGACGACCATCTCTTTGGTCCTCATAATGTGTTTTTTTTCATAATTTTTTTTTTTTTTTTTATCAATTCAAGGCCCAGCCTATGACCTCAGCTTTAGTGAGGTCAGAGGTCAATCTCTGGTCATCTTGTGGAAGGCTCCAGTTTATGCTGGAGCGAGCGCTGTCACTGGATACTTGGTGGACATGGCCAAGAAGGGTTCATCAGAGTTTGTTACTCTGAATCAGGAAACTGTGAGCCACCGTTTTCTGCAGGTAGGAGACCTGATGCATTATGTATAATGTATTAATAATAACCCAGCACCCCCGTTCACCTGCCAATCCTCTTCCCACACTAATGTCACACTGTACATGTGATACTTTCACGGTTTTGTGCAGGTGACTGGACTGGAGGAAGGTGAAACTTACGTTTTCAAAGTCCGTGCTGTCAATGCAAACGGTGTCGGAAAAGCTTCCCAGTTATCTGAGCCGGTCTGTGCCAAAGCTCTTCCAGGTAACAACAACGTCACACAGATCACTTTTACTGACAACTTTTTTGCACCACACACTTTATATTGCCACAACCAGTGCTTGAAATGGGCAAGTACTCACCGGTAAGCATTACTGGCAATAACACATTTTGCTCATCAGCGTAACGTGGTCTTTTTCTAGTGCACTTATATGTTGTCTGATGCTACATAAGATCAGAAGGAGGAAGATCCAGCTGTGATTGGTTGTTATATGCTGGGAGGATTAAGGTTAGGGTTAGAGACCAGTTGACTGACAGTGAATTAGCCAATCACAGCACCAAACATTCCAGAGCGCACTTCCCTCCAGCTAATCTTTCCATTCTTGTCAGTGGCTAATGGTAAGTTTACATTAACCCTACAATAACATTGACCTGGCTGCAAAAGGGCACACAGAGAACACACAACACAAACACTACACAAATTATGTCACAGCTCAATGTGGGTTAAATGACAAACTGAAGAAAGAAGTTTGCTTCTGTCATCTCTTAGTAGAGTGTTTACATGTTATTCATTTTCACAGGCACTAAGGAGATTGAGGCTGGTGTGGATACGGAGACTGGAGACATCTTCCTCGCTCTCGAGGCCTGTGAGATCTGTGAGACGTCCAAGTTTGTTTGGTCGAAGAACTACAAACCCATCGGTGACTGCCCCAGGGTCGGCATCACAACCAAGGGCCGAACGTAAGCTCGCTGTTACCCACAAAACGTCAAAGGCTTCAGGGGCACATCTATTTGGCTTCCTCTCAGGTCACAGCAGAAGGGATTATCTTTGAAAAATAAAATATTCTACTGCACTTTCATTCTGTAAATACAGCAGCGCAAACAGTGTGTTTCTCCCCAAAGGCCCTCATCTGGTTTGCTTTCTGTTTGCCTGTCCTCACTGAACTCACAATAACATGCTGCTGAACAGGATTATGTTTTTATGTTTCCTGTTTTCAGTGTTCATAAAACATATACACGAGGTCATTTAGATCGCTGAAAACAATGCTTCCTGTTTTCAACAAGTTTGCTTTCAGGTGATGTTTAACATCTGAACTCCAAACTATGTTTTTAGGTCTGGCCATGACAGAACAAAGTGTGCAGTCAAAATTCAAACTTTATTCAATTTATGCTAAACTGTATGCTCACCTGGAGGCAACTCTAACATTTTTACATTCTTAGCTGACCTAAAAGCCTGATGGCTCATGGTCATGTTTGAAGGTTATACTATCTTAGCCTTTAATCGGCAATTATGACTGGAAGTTCATCAACTGAACTGTTTTCTCTCAAAAAGTAATGTCAGATTATGAGAAAATAGTAAGGTCTAAAACACCGAGAGACGTAACAAAACCGAGTAAGCTAAAATGCTTTGCCTCAAACAACTGCATACTCTTGGTTTTAACAGAATTTCACACTTGAATTAAATAGTTAATTGCTGTAATTGTCTTGACTTTACTGGATATAGAATTGTTTTTGTTTGTTTCACAGCTCCAGACTTACTTTTACCAACCCAGATAAGGATGATTTGGGCAGATACTCTGTGGTAGTCACTGACACAGAAGGAGTCTCTTCCAGCCACACTCTTACTGAGGATGGTAGGTCATGAAGTTTGCTGTAATACTGTATAAGAAATAAACTCTTACAAATTTACAAACAAAACAAATTTCATGATTAGGATTCTTTTAGCTCTACATCCTTTGTTGCTGTTGTTGTGTTGTGTTGTTGTGTTTGTTGCACAGCTCAGGTTTGTTTTCTTGAATCTGTTCTGCAGCCCTAAACACCATGCTGGAGCTCAGCTATGCCATCAGACATCCAAGTGAGTAGCGGGCCGCATCATCACACCTCTAGTGTCCTTTACTTTTACATGCTTTCCTGGTAATCTAATCTCTGTGTGTTTGTCTCGGTGCAGTTGTTCCCTTGAAACACGGTTTGAACTACGAGGTTTTGGAGAAAGGTCACGTGCGTTTCTGGCTGCAGGCCGTCAAACTGTCCCCATCCGTGTCCTACAGGTTCATTGTTAACGACAAAGAAGTCACCAGTGGGGAGGTATAATGTCAACATTCAGTACTGACTGAATAACTCACAGTAGCAATAATACACTCATACAGCTCATACTTAGGACTTTTTTACTTCAAGAAAATGTGCTGTATATTTTTCTGTTCTCGATCCTGTTAGGTTTATTTTTCCAGCTTTGTTTGAACTCCGAACTTGCAATTGTTATCTTGTTGTCAAAGAAACCAAACAAACACACACCCATCATCCATGTTAAGCAGTCAGCTTTGTGTCCTACATTTAAAACATCTTAACATGATCACATGACTCCCAGAAAGGAAAACAATGATCCGCTGTATGTGTTTGAATGTTTATCTTTTTGTAGTGGTAGATACTGCATCTTTTACAGTATCTACCATGGACAAATGTAAAGAAAGGTGTAAAATATTTTTTGGGAAAATGTCCATCAATTGTTATGTTGATGTATAAGTATTTTATATTGCCTTGACAACAACTAAATTTGAGTTATTTTTGTTCTCTGATGCTTTAAAAGGTTTATGTTCACCAGTACATGCAGATTGTTCATCATTGAGTCAATATTTTCATTTAAATGTGTTAATGTACCTGTGAGTTACTGGAATATATTAAAAGTATAGTGATTAGAGCTTTAATATCATACAACTATAAAGAAATCTTATACACATTCCAGAAAGGGGTCTGAAAGCTAACAAAGAGACTAATAAGAAGGCAAACACCTCCAGGTTTAAGACTCATTGGAAATATCATTGTTTTTTCTAATTTTTCTCTCAGGGCCATAAGATCAGCCACGATGTGGCTACAGGAATCATCCAGATGACGATGGACACTTTCACGAGAGCCAATGAGGGCACGTACACTGTCCAGATCACTGACGGCAGGGCCAAAACTCAGACCTCCCTGGTCCTGGTAGGAGATGGTGAGACGTTCTTTATGTCTCATATGATGATTAATAGAATCGCTGAGTGATCATTTTAAATTCTCACTCCACCTTCCCTATGACTCTCTCTTTCAACTTTAAGTGGACTTCTGAGTGACTGTGTTTTTGGTGTTTCAGTGTTTAAGGTTGCTCTGAAGGAGGCTGAGTTTCAGAGGAAAGAGCACATCAGGAAGCAAGGTACCAGCACTCACAATGACTCATGTGTAGTATTTCATTGTAGTAACTTTTGTGTTTTTTGATGCAAAATATTAAAAATATTAATAAGTTAATTATTTTTACTCTGACCACCTTCTAGGTCGGATAGCCTTCACTGTTGCTTCAGCTTTATTGGACGGTTAATTTAGTCATTTACATGATTTCTCATTCTTGTCATTTTAGGTCCACATTTCTCTGAGTATCTGTATTTCACTGTCACTGAGGATTGCACTGTGATGCTCGCCTGCAAGGTAACACCACCACATGATGTTCTATAATTCTAAACCCCATGACAGTTGTGCTTTTTTATTTCTTTATTAATGAAGATGAACTCACTCACATTTTTGAGTATTCATCTCTTTGGCTCCTTTACCTTGCTGTTAAAGTCAAACCATTTAATCCGGTGTGTTTGTCAGGTGGCCAATGTGAAGAAGGAGACGGCTTTCCACTGGTACAAGGAAGACGACGAGATAGTTCCAGATACTCCTCCCAGTGTCGCATCTGGAGCCTGTGCTCTTCCCATCCCTCTGGTAACATCTGCAGCAGGAGCTCGTTGACTCACATGCTGCGTATTAACAGTAGTTATGACTTTCAACTTTCAAACAAATATTCTTCATGACAGCGAAAACAATAATCTATCTCTGACCTAATATTCAACTTACACTATATGTGTTTGGACTTATTTTGCATTGCATCTAAATTGAGAAAATAAGAACTGTGAAAGTCCTCATGTTAAATAATGAGTCACCATGTGCGACCAAAGTCCAGCTGTTTTGTCACACTGAAGGAAAATGAGTAAATTAAGGCATTGTTTTAAAAACTGACAGATTTGGGACTTTTCTTTTGTTTAAAATTCATGGACATAGTTATACATGTCAGAAAATAAAAGAAACAGAGATGACACAAGCAACACTGACATATTTTGCTTTGGGCAAATGTGATGAAGAAGAAAATCATAAATAAAAGGAACTCTGTGACAACTACACTGTGAATTGGCACTTTACACTTGTAAATGATTTATTTCTTGTATGTCTTAAATGGTAAAGTAACACACTCCTGCCGCTTTGTTGATACAGTAATCATGTGTTCATTCAGTTCTCCAGAAAAGATCAGGGTGTTTACAAGGCTGTGCTCAGTGACGACAGAGGAAAGGACACATCTGTGTTTGACATTTCCGGCCAAGGTACAGTTCCATTGTTCAGATGGGGTCAACCGTGGTGCTTGGTATTGGTACATTAGACATCTTATACGGTACTTATTATGGTTTTTTTTTTTTTCTTCTTTGACAGTGTTTGACGACATCATCAATGCCATCGCCCAGATTGCTGGTAGGTTGGATCAGCTATAATAAAAATCATCTCAAATTCAGAATATGGGTGTAATGCTTAAATACAAACCATGCAGTCGCGATTCCTCACAGGACTTACTGTAAACTTTTTCCTCTAAAGAATTAGCCTGTTTCTAAATGGAGCCTTAAAATGACTTAGCCTGAAGATCTTCCCTCCAAAAACAATTCTAATGAGGCATATTTGTGATGTGTGATATTCAGGTTTATTAAATAAAACTGACTTTACTTGATTTCTTTCAGAGTGGAAGTGCTTAGCAAAACAAACATGTACATTTAGAAACATTTCTTTAGAAGGTGGAAAGCAGCAATGCCTCATTATCAGCTGCAACAACTTGTGTTTCTCTGGCAACACAAATACCTGCTGCATACTTTGTGCGAGTGAAATTGTGCACAATACGGAGACACCTAGCCGTTCTAAACACACAAATTCACTTTAAGCATGCCTGGCTTCAACATGTGTCTGTAAAACCAGTTGGTTTTGCTCCCAACAGGTGCGTCTGCCTCAGACTTGGTGCTGCAGTGTACTCCAGAGGGCATCAGGCTGCAGTGCTACATGAACTACTACACAGAAGAGATGAAGACTGTCTGGAAGCACAAGTACAGTTTACATACTTTGACTCCACCAAGTAGATTAAGTATATAAAGATTCAAATGTTTACTTTTACATGCACTGGACTTACCCAAGGCTGCCACGTGTGTTATTCACCTGTGTTTATTTACTCTGATATTTTTCACTAAAACATGATTAGTTTTATCAGAAAACGTGCAGCCCTTCTTCAGGAGTAAAGACCATGAAAACAAGTTTATATAATCATTTCTTGTGTCTTAAATCACTCACTTCTGTTAGTACAGTTACATTTTAATACTCGTACCTGTTTACTGTGTGAATTTCTACAGCGTAGTGTTGACTTTACTGTCATTCAGCTTTGTTATTCAGATCAGATTCAGTAGAGTAGTAAGTGATGGACTAACATACGCTTTTGTAGAGCATTAACAAAATGTGTGTGGGAGGGGGAGATAAACAGAGATAGTTTTGAATTGGAGTTTGCTATCTATTGTTATTTTAAGGTGTATAAAACTGTCACCTTGCTTAATATCTCTCTGACCTTTGTCTTATTAATTCAGCTGTAGCGAGTTAGCAAGTGTCACAATGCCACTGAGTGAAAAGTGTCATCAGAGTATCTAAAAGACAATGGCTAGTGCATTAGAGATGTAGAGATTTGTAGTTTGGCTTTCTTGAAGAAATTGTATTTTCTTGATTCCTGTTCTAGGTTTTGTACCCTCATGGTTGAAATGCACTGATTGTAAGTCACTTTGGATAAAAGCGTCAGTTAAATGAAATGTAATGTAATGTAGAGAAAGGGACTTATGAGGCTCTGGTGTTGGTGATGATGGTTGGAGATACTACTCTACTGACCCCCGCAGCGAGACTGTGAAGTTTATTCACACATTATTTGTAGTGTAAAGAATTTTGAAGGACATCTCTATTCACACTCCTTTCACAACTTACTCATTTAGTATGGAATGTAATGTTGTTGTTTTTTTTACCAGTGAATCTACTTGCACATTTTTCTTCTAATGTTATAAATCCCTTCTAGTTGTAGTGATGGTGCACTTTAACACAGACTGTAGAAATTGAAATCCTCCTTTTTCACTCAGTTGGAGTTCATAACTAAATGGTGAGGGTCTGTGATGTAAACCTGCAGGGAGAGTAAGATCGCCTCCTCTGAGAAGATGAGGATTGGCGGCACAGCGGAGATGGCCTGGATGCAGATCTGTGATCCGTCCGATAAGGAGAAGGGTAACTACTCCATTGAAATCTCAGACGGTGTGAAGACCCACACCCGCACATTTGACCTCTCTGGACAAGGTAAAAAAAACTATTCCTTCATCTACATCTGTATATTCATTTTCCTTATACTTTAGTGTTTGCTTTTTTACCTATATTGTTTAATTACTCTGGAAACAATGATTTTCATTTGTTTTATTATTTTCTTCACTCTGAGTTTCTATAAAACTTCTGGTCAATTAGAAGAATAAAGTCAGTGATCGTGATCTGTTCCTTTTTTTGCAGCATACACTGATGCCTATGAGGAGTACCTAAGACTGAAGTATGTTGTTTGAATGCACAGTAGTTTGTGAACAATAGTATCTTTAAATTATGTATAAATTGTATTAATCATGCTGAACTTCTATCTTTTAGGGCAGCTGCATTTGCTGAGAAGAGTAAGTATATTACTTATTATATTAACATCTGTATTTAATCCTCTAGATTTGAACCTTTTCTTTAAAGGCACATTGACCTATTTATGATTTGGAAGCTATGCATCAATCCAGAGATGTTGTAGAAACTCAAGTGACCCCAACAGCTCTTTGAACATTCTGAACATGTTCTGAAGAGTCTTGGGAGCAAGTTATGTGCATTAAAAGCAAAGTAGAAATGAAAGTTAAAACTTTACATTCCTCAGGTCTCTCCTCCTGAACACCTCAGCCTTATTTAAACCAGGACATGGTTCTCAATCAAATGTGTAAAGGCAGAGTAGGCCATGTGTTTAAGTCTGAAGTGTTGTGTTTGTGTAGTTTCTAGTTTGTCCTGTAGTAATATGAACTCTTTTCTTCCTCCTCAGACCGTGGCAGAGTGGTTGGTGGTCTGCCTGATGTGGTCACTATCATGGAGGCCAAGGTGAGGATTTCTCAGCATCTACCTTTAAAATACACATTTATTACACATTTGTTTTGGGTATTTTGTTTACATTATTACATCAGCTATTTGGTAAGAAGGTCAAGGATCTGCCCTGGTAACATACCCACTGAGCAATTGTGGAACAAAAAAAGGAGGAGTTATGGGCTGTCACACTAAACCTTATTTTTATGAAACAAACAAAGTTCAAAAATGGGTAGAAAGTGTTTCTGAGAGGAGAGTGAAGGCATGCAGAGATGGTAAACTATGGTACTTTCTAACGAGTTCAGTTTTTAACCTTTCAGCTGAAAACAGCCTCCAGTAGTTTTGTAAATCACATTTTGTAGAACAAGGATTGCCAACCATTTCCCTCCGAGAGCTCTGCGGTCTACCGGGTAGACAACTGTTGTAAAGTGTCAGTTGACGCAAATTGTGTCAAATGTATTATCTTATATTTATCAGAGGTATCTAACCATGCAGATAGTTTTGGTTTTATGCGCTTTTGAGATACTTGAGCTTGAAAAATTGTGTTTCTTTTACTGAAACTCATCAGCATTACCTTGATGTTTGTTCAGCTGTCATGCGAGCTGTTCAGATTGCATCCATAGCAGTTTTAGGTAAAATTATGCTTCAACATTCTGACATTAGAAATAGTTTAACAAATAAATCCTAATTTAAGGTTTAATTACGGGGTTTTCACAGAATAAATCACTATCAAGGTCAAGGAATAATTCATGTGGCCACTTTTTTAAATGACTTAAGTACTACAATTTGGAGGTCAGGGTTCATGGAAAACAAAAGAAATTCATAACAAATTTGTGTCATTTCTTTTTAAAACAATAAACATTCAACATACTTTAGTAGCGCTTAAAATGGCACTTACTTTTAGCACTTTGTAGTTTGGCTTTCTTGAAGAAATTGTATTTTCTTGATTCTTGTTGTTCTGGGTTTTGTACTCTCATGGTTGAAATGCACTTATTGTAAGTCACTTTGGATAAAAGCGTCAGCTAAATGAAATGTAATGTAATGTAATTCAAAAGTCTGTCACTGGTCTAAATTCATGCTGTAACTGTTGAGGCACTCGAAAGTGAGCATATTGTCTATGAGATTCAAACGCAGAAACGACAGTGATGCTACATTGTAAAACTGACTAGTTTACTTCAAGGATAATTTAAATAAAATAAAAATGTAATTTGTTTGAATAAATTTTATTGAAATAGTCACCCAACAAAACCAACAGAGGCCTTTGTGCTTCTGTTTGATTCCACATACCATTGTACCCCTACTTCACAGATTGGGGATGGGAGCACAAGATCTGTCTATTGTAGCAGACTAGATACCTCAGGGGTACAATACATTTTAATGCGAACTCACCCTTTAATTATTTTTTATGACAATGTTAAACGCGTTATCTGAATGAATTTTGACTTGAGTTGTCTCCTGACCACCTTCAGTCCCTGAGCCTGACCTGCACCGTGTGGGGCGAGCCGACCCCCGAGGTCACCTGGTTCAAGAACGAGCAGGAAGTCGCCACCAACGAGCACACCAAGGTCATGTTCGACGGTGGCAAGTTTGCCAGCCTCGTCATCAACAAAGTCAGTCCTGACGACTCCGGCAAGTACAGCATCAACGTACGGAACAAGTACGGTGGCGAGTTTGTGGAGATCACCGTCAGCGTCTACAAGCACGGAGAGCAGATCCCTGAGCCCAAACTGGGACATCCCAAAACAGCCGCGCCTGTGCCACCAAAGTCCCCAGCCCCCCCATCCAAGACCCCAACCCCTTCCAAATCCCAGACCCCAGCACAATCCCTGAGGAGCCCAGCCTCCACCCCCGCTTCCACCCCGGTCCCCAAGTCTCCAACCCCGGTCCCCAAGTCTCCCACTCCGACTCCTAAGTCTCCGACCCCGACTCCACCTCGCAGTGTCAAGTCTCCAACCCCACCTAGATTCATGAAGTCTCCCACCCCACCGAGGAAGTAAACGGCGGTGGTGATGTCTGAGGGGGAAAGTTTAGCCGTTAGCAACTTATAGCATGAGAATGAAACCATGAGCTGTTCATTTAAAGTTTATTTAGATGTAGACATTAAAGTCCCACTTTCTAAACTGCTACTACTAAACTACTCTGGACTACAACTTCCAATAAATGGGCTGATAACCAGTCAGCTCCATGTCATTCAACTGTTCTTTTGACACAAGTGGGTAAAAGCCAAAAACCTAAAAAAAAAAGTTAAGGCAAAGGTAGAATAATGTTAATGTTTTAGAAGCTGCACCTTCCACTACGCACTGCTAGTGGGATGCCTGTATCCATTTTTTGTGGATATCAAAGGAGAGTTATGGTTCATTACAGCCAGGGTCTTATTTACAGTGACACCAATAAAAATAAGTCAGATGGGTCGAGGAACACAATCTGTCAGACACCAGATGAGCAGATATTTAGAGTACAAAATGAAAGAGAACAGTAAAATTATAACCAACACTTCATAAAGGTCAATCACAGTTAATAAACCAAGTTAATATTTCAGCTTTGATTTTCTATTCCCACCGTGTTGTGTGAAACAATGGCTCTGTAATAAATAACTATTAGCTTAACATTTCAGGAGTGTTTTAAGTTTTATTCAAAACTAAGGCGGCTTTATCTGGATCTAATCATATCCCCAAACTTTAACATTTAAATTGGTGGGAATTATTAAAACTGATTAGAAATAATTCTGAAAACGACAGAAATAAGACCCAAGTTGTAATAAAGCAGAATTCTCTTTTAAACTGGATGACCTGGAATCAGCAGATACAGAGAGAGAGTTTTCAGTACTTGGGTGGGAAATTACCACCAGATACCAGATTACTACTTTTGTTTTTGCTTCCTTATTACCAGCTATTTTCTCCCAGGTAAGTGTTCATCATTTGGAGGTCCTAATTATGGCAGTCAGTGAGGCTGTGAATGAAAATATTCCTGCCCTGTCATGTATGCCATAGAGGTCCATCTGTCTGTGAGATGTGGTGTCTTTCCCCCCAGTGTTTTGTGATGGCAATAAACTTAACTCATCAACCTCCTCCAGTTGTCTTTGTGAGTAATATCTTTTCTTCCTCACCCTCCTGCATATGTCAGGAGGCAGCACAGATCCTGCACCAGCAATAAATGAAGCTAGTGAAGTACAGTGTGTACAACCTGTGTGGTATCCAGGCTCAGAAGGTATTGTGAGAGCTGGATAGGCAAGAAAACCTGCTCCTGAAACCCAGGTGAGCTGAGCTGGGTGGGGCTTATTACTGTAGCTGTCAGTGGAGTGAACAGGGCAGGTACAATAAGCTGTTCATTTCCAGAGAGTTCAGATCGGCAACTTTAGTGCTGCTGGTTTATGTTGGCGAGAATACCGACAGACGGGATAAACGTGGTTCTTTTTTAGTTGTTTTGAAGTGTTACGAGTCTCAGGACTCTGATTGCACTTGAAAACCAGGATTTTGTTTACCATTATGAAGTAGGTCTGTTTAATTTTTTTCATTCACTAAACATGTGTTCACTTTTAGGAACATTTCTTATCTGAACAACATGTAACATATGGTGTCTAAAGGTCTTTAAACGTGTTGCTTTTTCTGAGGAAGAAAATCCTGCTTTAAAGGCATTCAAAGGTGATTTTTTTTTCATAGGTCTTAAAAACAAATTCTAGAATGTCGTTTGCAGTGACGTTACTTTATCATATTCCGACATTGAATAAATTGCTTGATTGGTTGATGAATCTATCTTCTGCTGCTTTTCCAGGTCATATTTAATGATACTGCTTGGAATTATTATATACAGATGTTAATCTTGATAAAGTCACACACTTGGTAAATAATTCCCAACCTATAATGGTGACACACATTAATTTAATTCTATGTGTTATCAAACAGGTCTTTTCAGCAGGTTTAACTCCGTGAACCCTGTAACAGTTCTAAAACATGTCACACTGAAGGTAAAGAAGAAGCCTATTGTACATCGACTCAGAGGGAATCTGGCGCCTATGGAGTCCAAATTGTCCTGCCTGTCTTCACTTGAAGAAGAAGACAATCTGGTATACATTCAGCCACACTACAAAGAATCCTACCGACTGGCCATTTACGCCCTTCTCTGTGGAGGCAAAGAGGCTTACGAGGAGTTTCTTCGAGCCGAGCAAATCAGCCCCTTTCTGTCGGAGAAGGAGATCCTCTTCATCTTGGAAAATGCAGAGTTACCGGTCGTGGAGGATGACTCAGAAGGCAAAGAGATCACAGACAAAATCAGCCCCTCGACTTACTTCCCAACCGAGTCAGATGAGGAGGTGCCAGACCTGGACCTTGGCTGGCCGCAGGTCCAACTGGAAGGCACTGACACCAGCATCAGCCTGCTGTTTCACCCACCCAGACAAAACACACCGACTATTAAAGAGGTGGTTCGGAAGCAGATTCAAGAGGCGCAGCAGGTGAGGCATTAATACTGTCAGGTGAATGAAAAAAAACACTGCTGAAGACAAGAAGACAGCTTATCTGTCAGTTGGGTAAATATGTAGGGATTCGTCTTCCTGTCTTTGGTGCACAAACACTTACCACAGCACATTCATAAGTACAAGGACAACAGCAGTTTATCAAACGCACAAACACAATGAAAGGCGTGGCTGTACATAGAGAAAAAAACACATCGCTCCTCATATTTCTCTGCTGACACGGTAGACTGCAAGGCTTGGCTTAAGTTTATATCAACAAACAGTTGACTACACCAGTTCAAATTTTTTATTCAGTCAGTTACTATGGCAACTCAACTTTCTTCTGTTATCAAAAAGTACAAATGACAAAAAAAGCCACTTGATCCCTTGTTCTTGTGCTGCTACTTACTAAGTGGTGTAACTCGCAGCTGTTTTAAAAAGAACTGGGGACTAATGTGATACTTCACCAAAAGTTTGTCCTTTCAGTATCAAGAATTCACAGCCCATACTGCAGGTTTCAAAATAGCCAATAATAGCATTGGCTTGTGTGCTTCTAGGAAAGAGAGCTGAGAGTGGTCAGTTGAGTTCACGGGATTTGAAAATAGTTGTTCTGCACTTACTATTTGTGTTGGTGCGCAGCTACACAATAAAGGTTGAAGACAGGAGTTGCCTTTGAAGGTTTTACTGGAAGCAGTGGTGAGATTGTGAAACGCATTGGATAGAAATGCAACCAAGTCAATGAGAGAAATTACAAATAAGAAAACCATTAGACACCTCAAACAGAGTTGGACCAAAGTTATTTCAAGGTAAACTAGCACCATAATGAAAATACTGGATTCGCATCAGCAGTGGAGGATCAACATTAAGTCCCAGAAGAAGTAAAACAGTAATTAATCTTGTAACCATACACATGACACAAGCCCACAAGAGTTAAGCAGCCGGACCAACACCAAATTTAAAATAGTATTTACAGTATTTTTTTCAATACAGGAGGGCAAGTATAACAGCAAATCATCAGCCCTTGCATACATCTGCAATAGTGAACGTAGACTTAAATTTCTCCATTAAAGTTCTCTTTAAAAAAACTCATTAAGATGGTAGTAGATGTTAAGGGGGAAGGAGAAATTGAAATATTTTAAGCATATGTTTTCTAAATGAGTTCTTACAAACCTTTATTTATGGCAAATGTTTACTGCAGTTACAGAATGCTTTTATCCAACGGAGTTTACATATTGTCTCTCCGTAACACGCAAACACATCAATGACATGCACGGTGCAAACTGGATCATCAAGGGCAATGTCAAGTCAAGAGTGTTGACAAAAGGACCCATTATGGTCTTACTACCTGAAAATAGGCTACATTTTCACAAAATAAAATAGCAGCATAAAAAAAACTATCTCTATATTCCTTAATATAACATTTATGTAGAACAAAAATAGCCTCAATACCTTAATATTTGAAACATGTTCCACAATCACAGCAGATTCAAATTTCACTGAAAACACTATGTTTTGCACCCTAATAATAAGCAGCAGATGCTTTGATAAAACTTAATTGAACTGCAGTTTTCAGCAAAAAACAAACAAATTATCTGTTGAAACAACGTAAATACAAAAAACAACTAAGCTGCAACAGTAATTTTTTGGCAACAATGTTGCAAAATAATTAAACATGTATCCAGAAGCTACTAAAGTTGCAATAGTGACTTGCAGCTGACAGAAACCTGCCTTGCAAAAGAAACTAGGCGCTTGAGGCAATTTATTACTCATTACATCTTTTAAGAAAACAAGTGATGAGATAGTCGTGTCACAGTGTGATTGATATACAACAACATTTGAACAAGATTCTCAGTTTTACTCCCACACACTCTCTCTCCTCAACTGCACAGAAGTAACAAAATAGCACATTGTCCAACTGTGAAATGTTTTCTTCCTAGAAAGGTTAGCATGAAGTCCATGTTTAACTTCAGATACATGACATTAACGAACCAACATGTCTCAGCTTGAACCTGTTCAATGTTCACATCTACAGGTTGTGACAACTACCGCCTCACTGTCTCCAGAGCAGAAATTAATTCTTCGTAAATTACAGCAGGGCGTGTGAGACTTCGTCTGAGTGTGCAGGAAATGGACTTTCATTCCACAGATATGCACCGTTTGGTAATGATTGATGAAAACACATACAGTGGAGCAACTTTAAGTTTAAGTTTAACTGATCAGTGGATGCATACATAGATATTGGTGAAACAGGTACAACTTGAACTGATCATTATCGGGATATGTACCCTAACTCACTTCTGCCTACAGACTTCAGTCACGCTTTTCTCTTCTCTAGAGAACCATACCTCTATAGAGCAGTATATGTGATGCAACAAGTGACAAGTAAGTCCAAAATTCTTTTACAAAATGTCTTGAAATTTCTTAAATTGTGACATAAAAACCAAAACTTTAAATTTAGCTTACTAAAATAAAACAATTTTAACTATTAGAAACATTTTAGAGGGTCAGTGGTCTGTGAAGTCATGAAGGTAGTTTTTGCAATTTTTTAAATTTATTTTAAACATTATAACAAACTTTGATCGAACATAAAGTTTCACATTGGTGAACAGACGCTGAGCACACTAAGTCACTCATTCAGTAACTTATAGCGCTGGCCCATAGCATGTATACAAAAATGGACGTAGCCTCTGTCACGTCACTCGCAGATTTCCTCAAAACTGATTTCGAAGCATTTCAATTCAATTTAATTTTAGTTATATAGCGCCAAATCACAGCACAGGTTATTTGATGGCACGTAACACATTAAAGTCCTTACAAGAGAACTTTACAGGATTATAGAGAAAAAGAAAATGTATTTTAATTGGAAGAACTTCTGAACAATAAATTCTCCCTTGTAAGAGTTCTTATCCGACATCTTTGTAAGTGAATAGATATTGTTTTTTTCTCTGTCTTCAGGTTATCGCCATAGTGATGGATGTTTTCACTGATGTTGACATTTTCAAAGAGATCATCAGTGCTACACTCAGGGGAGTGGTGGTCTACATCCTTCTAGATGATTCCCAAGTCAGGAGCTTCCTCACCATGTCACACAGGGTGGGTGTTAACATCCAGGACCTCAAGGTAGGAACTCAACACTGTGAAATACCACATTAAAGGGACAAAGTGTCAAGTGTTTAATATAGTTTTGGGTGGCTTAGAGAAAATGTAGTGATCATAATGTGTTGAGCTGACCACAAACTGTGTGCAAAATGTAGACGAAGAAAGAAGAAACGATATTTTATTTCCTAGAAATCGTGTGAGAAATGAAGTGAGATTTGATATGATTATTCGGTAAAAACACAACACACCCATTCTTATGTGTGCAAACAGAACAAGAACAATTTGGATGAAGATTAAAAACTTTCCCATTACCAATTACCTTTCAATCTACAGATTTAACATCAAACTCGTTTTCCTCCCAGTCACATCTTGTCCATGGGGAATTGTCTGTTTTCATGCAGCAGACATTTTAAGATTTTAAGACAATGTTTATCTTGCAAACATTTTTAGGACAAGGAACTTTATTTAGTGATGTTTGGGGGCTTCTTAAAACTCCACTGAATGCCTTTTCATGGGTTATAAAACACAGAAGCATATGAAATTGCTGGCAGTGAACAACAACAACAACACTGACAAAAACAGTGACCCTAAAACAGGATGTTAAAAAGCAGCACCCACACTTATTTATACCGAACTGATTCAGTGAAATTGTGGATTTTATTGGTGCTAATGGTCAGACCAAAAGGCTTGCATGGTAGCTGGCTGTCATTAGGGTAAGTGTGTGTGTGTGTGTGTGTGTGTGTGTGTGTGTGTGTGTGTGTGTGTGTGTGTGTGTGTGTGTGTGTGTGTGTGTGTGTGTGTGTGTGTGTGTGTGTGTGTGTGTGTGTGTGTGTGTGTGTGTGTGTGTGTGTGTGTTCTTAAGACATTGTGTTGGAAAATGATCCCTTCCTCTCTGGTCAGCGAGATGCACAGAAAGACAGAAATTTACTCATAAAAGCATAAAGTACCACATTGAAACACAGACAACGTAAAGCATGTTGACTTGTTAAACATGATCTAAAGTGGTAATTGTCTGCTATTTGGAAGAAAAAAAATATGTCTACATTTGGAAGCTTTGCCTGTGGTATGACCTTTCTTCTGTTGGCAGGAACATTTAGTGGATTAAGTCTGACATTTGCTCCACACCCTCATGAAAACATTGCCATTTACGAGCAATTCCCTGCTACAATTCTACCTGTCATTATCAAACGAGCAGAGCTGCAGCAGCCTTAGGACAGATCTGTTAGTGTGGCTGGATTTTCCTGTTAAACCGTATCAGGATGATGGTTCAACAGCACAAACAGTGAGTCAACAGAGCGAACACAGCGACGGCTTTGTGATCTCAGCGCAAAGTGGTTAGCCAGTAGCCACATCAAAATACCAACCGCGGAAAAACTGACAGGTTTTATCATGCTGTGTATCACAAAGGGTGCGTGCAGGAAAGCTACCAGTAATGGAAATAACAAAAAAAAACTAGTTCCATTTTTCCTTGATTTCTCTGAATAACTTTGTTCAGATTAATCAAATTAAGTGAAGTAAAATGCATTTCAAATGGAAATGTTGAAAATGTGTTCGGTTTACATAAAAACACTGTGATAAATGTTACATTCATTTGGAGCAGTAAAAGGACAAGAGGAAAGAAAAATCGAACTTAAGATGAAAATATGACAAACAAAATAGAAGGTTCTTGAATAAGATTATGAAAATTGTAACTGAATAAAAACAATAAAGACCAGAAGGTGAAGGTGTGAGGTGTCTGCTAATTTGCAGACAGAGTTTACAGCAGATTTATAAATCTGATGGGCTGATATCTGTTGGCTGATAATAAATTCTCTTGACAGAAGCACAAACTCATACAGACAGTCAAAGTGTTGAGATCCACAAAACCATGTTATAGTTCCAGAAAAACTCAGGCTGAATTGAAATAATGCACAAAACGTATATAAAATTTGCATTTCTAGAAAGATGCATCTATAAATTAATTCATTGTAAACCACCAACTTGCATTTGTCTTCACTTTAATGCAAAACTTCCATCCATCCATTATCTATACCTGCTTTATCCTGAACAGGGTCACGGGGAAGGGGGTGGGGGGTGGGGGGGAGCCTATCCCAGCTCACTTTGGGTGAAGGCAGGGTACAACCTGGGCAGGTCACCAGTCTATCACATGGCCAACATGTAGAGACAGACAGAAACAAAGACCATTCACACCTAAGGGCAATTTGCAGAACCACCAATTAACCTGTCTTTTGGACGGTGGGAGGAAGCCGGAGTACCTGGAGAGAACCCATGTGGGCACAGGGAGAACATGCAAACTCCGCACAGAACGGCCCAAGCCCGGATTTGAACCCAGAACCTTTTTTGCTGAGGTGACAATGCTAACCATTGTGCCACCCTTAATGTGAAACTTTTCATTACAAATGATCATATCAGTTTAACAATTCAAGTAAAAGTTGAATTTCTGAAAAATGTACAGAATTTCAGCACTAGTTCAGTGCGGTTGAGGTCAGGTGACTGTCAAGAAAGAGAGTTGGATGGTTTAGCCCCGCCCACATCCAGTTCATCACTGTGCTTCATTAAGGAATATCAGAAGCTCCTCTATGTCCTATTTATCTTAATGCATTTATAACACCTGTGAACTGTAGGATTTCATTAGATTCTTTCTAATGTAAATGAATGTTGTCCTGTGTAAAACTAAATGGTGAATGGTGAATTATATCAGACATTACCACTGAAGACTGTTGCAAAAGGAAGGATCAAGATTGCCTCTCTCTGGCCAAAAGTCCTCTGAGAATCCAGGGAAGTTAATATTGAGCAGTACCTTCAGCAAGCAAAATACAACCCCACTGTTCTAATGACACAATATGATTAAAGCAAATGTTTAAAAAAAAATACCTGTCAGGAAGGTATGGTGTGAACATGAGCAGGATTATCTGTGGAGAAATTGGCTGAATAACTAAAACCAATAATCTCCAGTTTGAGGATTAAAGTAGTTATTTCAACATCAACCCATATTGTGAGCAAGTTATGAAGATGGTTTTCCTTCTTTGAGATGATTTCAGTTGTCTATTGCTTTAAAGCCAGGAACTTTAGCACAGCAAATTCAGGGTGATGTCTCCCTGGATCATCATCAGAGTTTGGTGTCATCGGTTGCTAAAGTGTTAACTGACAATAACATTAATGCAGAAGAATTAAAACCATGTAGATTAGCCACACAAACAGGAACATCATAACAGAGACTTTAAACTTCATGGAATGGCGTAATGATTATATAAAAAAAGATCCCAAAAATTCATAATGTAGTTAATGAAAAGTAATTACACAATAATCTTCCAATTAATCTGAGAAATATTGTGAGTCAAAATGGAGTTGTCCATTCCCTGCATGGCGATGTTGTCACACAACAATTAGATACATGTGACTGAAACATTTGTCTAAAGCAGAGGTCTTCAACAGGGAGGTCTGGGGGTCTAAGGGGTCCACGCAGGTACTGCAGGGAGTCCGTGAAATTTTTGGTTGATTAGACAATTTTTTTTTTTTTTTAATTCACAAATTTAAATGTCTTCAAATACACATTAACATGAATATTGTAGCGAATGGATAAATGAAGGCAGAAGATGTTATCTTTCAGTCAGAAATGCACACATTCAGGCTCTCTCAAGCTCACTCACAGCGGGAGACTAGTCTGGACCTGTCCCTCCAAGTGTCATGCACTCCTCCAGTTTAATTTAAAACACAATTTTATACAATATATATAGTAGGGGGTCCCTGCTCCATCTCTCTATCAGTTTGGGGGTCCTTGGCAGCATACCAACCAGTGTTGGTATGTCAACTGACCATGTCGGCTACATACCAAACTACTGTAGTTAAACCAAACCTAACCAGTAATATTGCAACTGAGTTATTTCTGCCTAATTCTGCACGATTAAGACGAAACATGTCCTGCTCACTCATGCGTGGTTTTTAAACAGGTAATGCCACATTCCAGGTTCTGATGCAAAGCTTCTCCTTTGGAAAACAGATGACGTGATCAAGAATGTGATCAACATGAATAGCCAACAGTGTTTACCCAAAAATGTACTGCTAGGATCACACCAGCTGTTTCTTCTTCACCACGAATCATGTATGCTTTATATTGATCTGATCATTTCAAATGTGTTCTTAACAGTTTTATATTTTTGGATTTATTAGTCTTACAGTTTAAGGCATTTGTTAGTTTCCATTCATTTATGTGCAGGATGGATATAATTTAGTAGACTTACAGCCATTAAAGTAAAAAATACATCTTTTTACATTTTCTTTTGTAACTCTATTATTGCATGGTAATGCATTTTAGATGTGCAGATTGGTTAATACAATACCTGATAAATATTACCATTAAAATTTTACTTTTAAGTAAACAAACAATTTGAATTGTTCTTTGGCTTTAACTTGATGACTCTCGTGTTTATTTATCTGTCAGAACCTTCGTGTTCGGGCAGTTCAGGGGCAGCAATATCAGTGTCGGTCCGGGATAAAGTTTCATGGAGGTCTGGAACAGAAGTTTATTCTGGTGGACTGCCGGACAGTTTTGTATGGAACATACAGGTGAGTCGGTCCCGCTTATACCTACTTTAATGTTTTTACCCACCACTCAGGCTTCCCCGATTCAACTTTGTAAACCCTTTGTTAAATAACAAACCAAGGTCAAAAGCTAGTACAGTATATGACTGGAGCATGTTTGAATCACCACAGGACTTTGTAGAAGATGGTCGGTCAACCAATGGTGTAAGTTTAGTCAGTTACGTGACAGTTGGCTGACCATTGGTGAAATTTTGATGACTCTGATCACAATACAGACAGAGCACAGATAAGAGAAGCACTTTTTAATAGATGCAAAGATCTGTGAATAGAATACAATATTTAATGTATCCAGACACAGATCAATTCATCAAGCTGAAACATCATATACCTAAATATAAAATACACTGTGTACACTGTACACTAGGCTTTTGTCCTAGTGTACATCTTAGTGCCAACTGCCACTAAGATTTGTGACGTGTATGATGTGTTTGCTGGTAATTGTCAGTCTGTCTTATCCTTTCTTATGTTTGACTATTTGATCAAATACATAAAACATTTAGATGGTAAAGATCTGCATGAGTTTATTATCAGCATGTAACATCTTTTCATCATCTGCATCCATATTGGTTTTCTGACGACTGTCCATTTTCTGTTCCAGCTACTCGTGGTCATATGAGAAGATCAACCTGAGTATGGTTCTGGTCGTCACAGGTCAGCTGGTTTGCTCTTACGATGAGGAATTCAGAAGACTCTACGCCCTCTCCACAGTTTCTGCCATCCTGTCTGGGGCGAGGCCATCCGTCCCGTACCTGAGAGACGCCGCGGCCCTGCAAAGCCCCAACTCTAGCCAAATTTCTCTCAATCAAATTCACATGAGATCCAGAGTGATGCATGGCATGAGAAGTGGTCAGGATGACAGGTTTAACAATGCCGCCACATTAAACAGGGGCCTGAGCATGCAGGAGAGGCTGCATCAGTCTCACTGGCCCGACGAAGGCACCCTGATGAGAGGGCACAGTTACGGTGGAGAACTACAAAATTTAAACTCCATGACTCGACTGAGGATGGGAACCAGGGACATTGGAGTCCCTGTCACCCCTGAGAGGGGTGGAGCTAGTCTGAGGGTCGGTGGGGACTCACTGCTAACCAAAAGGTTGTCTCCGCACCACCTCCGGCACCAGACTCGTTACGGTGCAGACCAGAATTTAATACCGTTCAACTCGGAAACATCCCTCCACAGGTGGAAGATCGACACGTACTTTAATGAAAACAATATGCTTCTAGATGCATCATGTGATCCGATATCCCCCATGACATCTCCGTATAGTAGCCACACAGGCTTAAACGAACATCAGTCACAGCTGATTCACAGCAGGTCCAGGGACATCAAGTCTAGAATGGAAGAAATGAGGCAAAAGAGGCTCAGTCTGCAGGAGTATGCCAATCTCAGGCAAAGCCAAGAGTCATTGAGGTCCTCATATCAGACTCTCGAAAGACAGAAATTAATATCTTCTTTGAGAGGTCTGGATATAAGGCAGAGCGTGGCAGAATTGGAGCCAAATACGCAAGACAGTCGCAACCTGGAGGACAGTGAGCCCAAAAGGGAAGGTGACAAAATAGAACAAATTCTGCCCGATGGCCACCGCTCTGACTCTTTTCGCGATATCAAAACAGTTGCAGATCGAAAGACAGGGCAGACATATGACTGGTACGAGCCTCTTAGCAGGACGACATCAGCCGTGGATTTAGATATAAAACTGAATGATGCAGCACGCAAGCTCTCTCATTTGCAGTCCAGCTGTCTCAGCATTCAGCACCCGAGAGCAATGGAATCTTTGACTGAGATCCCTGAAGAAAAAGAGGGTTCAAACCCTCGTGTTAATAGTTTGGATTCAGCACTCAACAACAAAAATGAGAAGATTTGCAAAAATTTTGCAAATGATAACTCTGCGAATTCAAACTTCCCTGAAGAATCGCAGAGTCAGGAACAAGCCGGAGAAAGCCATGGTTCTATACCTAAGGTGACCAACAGCACAGGTTTAGCTGCACCAAGAGAAGGAATGAAATCCATTTCCAATGAAGTACAAACTGTCCCGCAGACCTCAAACACATCTACAGGATGTGAGCATGCAGTGGAGACTGAGAGTAGTCAGACAGAAAGGGGGCAAACACTAGGAGAGGAACCAACACTTCAGAGGAAGAATTCCATGAGAATGAAAGTACAATCAATGCTTACGTCAGATGAAAAGAAAGCTCCCAAAAAAGAGAAGTCACTCCAAAGAAGGGCCTCTCTGCGATCACAGAGCAGCTCAGGATCAAACCAACCAGTTGGAGCCAACCATTCACAGGCAGAGCAAACAACAAAGAGAGGCCAATCGCAGAGTGTCCCCAGATCACAGAACTCTGTCAGTGGTCCCCCGGAGACGGAGAAACATAAATCTCCGTTCACAAGATTGCCTTCTCAGCATTCAAGCAAAAGAAAGACAGTTGCAGCAGAGCAGGACCAAGGCTCAAAGAGCACTCTGGACGACGAAGGACCGACTGTCTATCAAACCAGGAGAGGGAAAGCCTACAGTCGATACGAGTATTTGCTTAACACTGAAACTATTCATCTGGATAAGTCAATGAGGACGACAAGTATGTATTCCTCAGACAAAGACAAAAACTCCTCTCTGAACAGCCGCGACTTACCAATGTATCAGACACAAAGTGGCACAGATAACAAACTTGGACGATTTATGCAGCGAGTAGGAAATCTGATCGGCAAAAACAAGTAGGGAGGAAGATAAGAGGGCAACCACACTGAGGAATGAAGGCGCAGCTCGAGCATAGTCCTTCTTTTGTTTATTGATTTTTTTTTTTTGCTCCCACACACAGACGGTAACTGCAGTATGCGACACATTTCAGTTTGTGCGTTCTGTAATGTGACGAAGATCTTATCGGGAAGATATGTATAACGGATAGCAAAAACCAAGATGTACAACGTATCTGCAACTCATCAGTGGTTATGTATCAGTCTGAGGAGGATGTTTCAGGGAAACTGGGCTGGTGTGCCACAACTGATAATTCAGGCTGAATATGTCAGGAGCACTTTGATACACTGAAAGATATTTTAAGTTGAATTGTAAAATGATTGTTTAAAAAAACATCTTATTCTGAATGTGTTTTTTGAATTGTTCTTTTTTAAAAGGAGATTTTACTTTTATTCAGTTTGACAGTTATAGCGCACTCTTCCTCAGGGGGAATATATTCATGTTTGAAGGATCTGGCTGTGTTACAGCAAAATAATGTTTACTAAAACAGAGTAACCAAAATGACTATTGAGAAATTTAGCCTCAAAACCAACCTGTTGATTATCCAGCATAACTAGAACATTCTGGATACAGATGTTGTGGCCAGTGACCTGCTGCTCATCTGTACACAGTATACTGACAGCTCTGCATTTTACCCTTTGGATTTCTGTGACTTTCTTCTCTGTGACTTGTGCTAGAAATAGCAATTTTGAGGATCTGCCTGTGACTGGTGTTTACATTGTGGGAGGATGAAGGTTTGGGGTAGGGTTAGAGAAGAGTTGATTGACAGTGAAACAACCTATCACAGCTGCATAGAGTTTAGCACGTGCTTTTTAATCTAGCACCAATCTTGTTCTCGTATACGTTGACTTCTTTTCTGTCAGTGGCTAGTAAGTAGTAAATTTCACCTTAAAATAATGTTGGCCTGGCTTCAAAGGGGCTCAAAGAGAACAGGAAAAGAGTCAGACAATGTCACAGCAGAGCTTCTAAAGTCAAAACCTTACCAACTAGGGTGACCACTTGTCCCGGTTTGTGCGTTACTGCACAGCATTTTTGTTCCTTTTCCCCACGTCCCACATATTGACACAATGTCCCGCATTTTGATTGGCTTCTCTAAAATCTGTCTTCTATGCAATGGCTTTGAATAAAGCAGGGAGGGCTATCATCATGGGGCTGTGACTCATGTCAATCAAACTGCACTTGTGGGTGAGTGCAGGTTAGGCTGTCACTGTTACATGGAACATGGAAAATAGCGATTCAAAAAGTCAGAAGATGTGCAAATATCGGCAGAATTTGGTGAAAACTACCTCAAAGAAAAGGAGATGCAGCCACAACAAAGACTGGAAACTACTTATAACTGGGTGAAACTGGTAGAAGGTGATTCTCTGAGGTTTTTTTTTGCCTTTTTTGCTAAACTTATTTTTCAATTTCTCATGGGGAAGAATACGACCTGAAGCGACACAGTGCATGTAAGTCTCACATTAAAAAAAGAGATCTGTGGATGTAGTTCCTCCTGAAACCTATGGATGACTGCCTTACAGATAAAATAACAGCAGCTGAAATAACCAGCATTTACCACACTGTGCAGCACTCCCAGTCGTACAGGTCAGTAGACTGTGATAGGAAGCTGGAACCTGTCATTTTTTCACACTGAGATTGCAAAGAAAAAGTCATGTGGTCGGACAAGTAACAGCTATAATTACAGATGTGCTGACATATCTAAAATTTATTTCAGATTTAGTTAATCTTATTTTTTTATGAAATGCAATAGTTAGGTTAGGTTAGGTTAGGTTAGGTAGTTACTTTATTAATCCCCAAGGGGAAATTTTTTCGCTACAGCAGCATACAGAAGCAATAAGATAATAATAGAACAATAGAAAAGCAATAAAATAGCAGTAAAAAATATGAAATATAATATAAAATGCACAGTATATACAGTACAGTATATATCTATATATATTATATACAAACAACCAAGAAACACAGTCAACAGTGTTATTGTTATGTGATGGATTTTGCCAGAGGTGAGTTATTGTACAGAATAATTGCGGTCGGCAGGAATGATCTCCTGTATCTGTCCTTGTGACAGCGCAGCTGGAGGAATATTTTGAAGAAAGTGCTCCGCTGTCCCTGCAGCAGGTGGTGGAGGATTATCCAATATGGATAATAGTTTGTTCAGCGTCCTCCTCTCCACCACCTTTTCCAGACTATCCAGATTGTAGCTGATGATGGAGCCGGCCTTCTTAACCAGTTTGTTAAGTCTGTTGGTGTCTCCGGCTCCAATGCTGCTCCCACAGCAGACCACAGCAAAGTACAAAGCACTGGCCACAACAGACTGGTAGAACATCTCCAACATCATGCTGCACACATTGAAGGATCGAAGTTTCCTCAAGAAAAAGAGTCGACTCATCCCCTTCTTGTAGACAGCGTTGATGTTGGTCTTCCAGTTCAGTCTGTTGTTGATGGACACACCCAGGTACTTGTACTCCTCAACCATGTCCACCTCCTCTCCCAGAACTCTCAGCGGTTGTGGAGCCGTCGTCTTCCTCCTGAAGTCGACCACCATAGTTGAATTTGGGGTGAACCGAGGGAGTTGAAGTGAATGATGCCTGTTGATTTGGTTAATATGTTCCTACATACATGCAAGTGGTTCTACTGGAAAAGTCTGAATAACTTTAATATAAAGGTGTCTGGAAGGCACACTGGTGGCATGTGTTCATATCTGTTGTTGTAGAACATATAGGCAAGGTCACTGCTAAAGATAAGAGCAGGAAAATCATTGAGTGAAATTCTGTTATATTTATATGTATGTGACCACATTTAATGTAATCTGTTTCAATGTACACAGTTAAGTCAGATTTACTGTTGATTAGAAGAAGCACTGTACTTCTGTACAACTATTGTGATAGAAAAAGAGAATACATAAGTGCAAGCAGACATAACACCGTAAGAACTGTGAAACGTTCGCTTCCTTTCATGCTAATTGTATTTACTAGCATGGGAGTTGGAAACGTTGCATTCAAATATCCAGTATGTCACATGCAAAAGGCCCAACCTGTAACCTGCATTGTCTTTTTTGTGTTTATTTTTTACGTTGAATAAATAAATCGTGAGTACCTCTCAGCATTCATAACGTGTCCCACATTGTCGCACCTGAATGTACTCTATGTCCAACATTTGGCTTGTTGAGAAATGGTCACCCTTTTACCAACCAGTGCAGGCCAGGCGCAGCAAGCTACCATTAGCAGCAAAGAGCCTGCTGTGATCGTACAATGCAGGGGTCTCCAACCTTTTTTCCTCTGAGAGTTACTTTAACAAAAGGAAAGTGTCAGAGAATTACTCATGTTTAGTCAAATTTATTCATATAAATTGCTGAGCTCCACCCAAACCAGCTGAATAAGGTTCTTTTATGTGAACCATAACAAATTAATACTTAATACATATTTTGTAAAATAGCTTATATTCAATAGCATGTGCATGCTTTTTTTTCTGTATCCATTTCTTACGTTTTCAATCGATGAAGCTCACACTGTGACATCTGTCATAGAAAACAAAACAACGTTTAGTTCTTCCATCCATCTATCCATTATCGATACCCGCTTTATCCTGAAAAAGGGTCACAGGGGTGTTGGAGCCTATTCCAGCTCACTTTTGGGCAAAGGCGGGGTAAACCCTGGACAGGTTGCCAGTCTATCACAGGGCCAACACATAGAGACAGATGGAAACAAAGACCATTCACACCTAACGGCAATTTGTAGAACCACCAATTAACTTGAGGTACATGTTTTTGGATGGTGGGAGGAAGCTGGAGTACCCAGAGAGAACCCATGCAGGCAGAGGGAGAATATGCAAACTCTACACAGGATGGCCCAGGCCTGGATTTGAACCCAGAACCTTTTAGCTGTGAGGGGACAATGCTAACCACTGCACCACTGTGAGGCACCAGTGCAAACCATTTAGTTCTTACTTTTCCTTAATTTTTGTGTGTCATACCACTGTATCACATCCCTTCGTCTGTTGTTGATGTTGCTGATGTTCACATGCATGTGTTATGCACTCAGTCTTTTCCACATTTACAGTGCCTTGCAAAAGTATTGACCCCCCCTTGACGTTTTTCCTATTTTGTTGCCTTACAACTTGGAATTAAAATTTATCTTTATTTGGATTTCATCTAATGGACATACACAAAATAGTCCAAATTGGTGAAGTGAAATGAAAAAAATAACTTGTTTCAAAAAAATTCTAAAAAATAAATAACGGAAAAGTGGTGCGTGCATATGTATTCACCCCCTTTGCTATTAAGCCTCTAAATAAGATCTGGTGCAACCAATTACCTTCAGAAGTCACGTAATTAGTTAAATAAAGTCCACCTGTGTGCAATCTACTTTGAACATCCCACAGAGCACCATTAAAGCCATTATTAAAAAATGGAAAGAATATGGCACCACAACAAACCTGGCAAGAGAGGGCCGCCCACCAAAACTCACGGACCAGGCAAGGAGGGCATTAATCAGAGAGGCAACAAAGAGACCAAAGATAACCCTGAAGGAGCTGCAAAGCTCCACAGCAGAGATTGGAGTTTCTGTCCATAGGACCACTTTAAGCCGTACACTCCACAGAGCTGGGCTTTACGGAAGAGTGGCCAGAAAAAAGCCATTGCTAAAGAAAAAAATAAGCAAACACGTTTGGTGTTCGCCAAAAGGCATGTGGGAGACTCCCCAAACATATGGAAGAAGGTACTCTGGTCAGATGAGACTAAAATTGAGCTTATTGGCCATCAAGGAAAACGCTATGTCTGGCGCAAACCCAACACCTCTCATCACCCCGAGAACACCATCCCCACAGTGAAGCATGGTGGTGGCAGCATCATGCTGTGGGGATGTTTTTCATCGGCAGGGACTGGGGGGAAACTGGTCAGAATTGAAGGAATGATGGATGGCGCTAAATACAGGGAAATTCTTGAGGGAAACCTGTTTCAGTCTTCCAGAGATTTGAGAATGGGACGGAGATTCACCTTCCAGCAGGACAATGACCCTAAGCATACTACTAAAGCAACACTTGAGTGGTTTAAGGGGAAACATTTAAATGTCTTGAAATGGCCCAGTCAAAGCCCAGACCTCAATCCAATTGAGAATCTGTGGTATGACTTAAAGATTGCTGTACACCAACGGAACCCATCCAACTTGAAGGAGCTGGAGCAGTTTTGCCTTGAAGAATGGACAAAAATTCCAGTGGCTAGATGTGCCAAGCTTATAGATACATACCCCAAGAGACTTGCAGCTGTAATTGCTGTAAAAGGGGCTCTACAAAGTATTGACTTTGGGGGGGTGAATAGTTATGCACGCTCAAGTTTTCTGTTTTTTTTGTCTTATTTCTTGTTTGTTTCACAATAAAACATATTTTGCATCTTCAAAGTGGTAGGCATGTTGTGTAAATCAAATAATACAAACCCCCTCAAAAAAAAAAATCAATTTTAATTCCAGGTTGTAAGGCAACAAAAAAAGAAATACGCCAAGGGGGTCAATACTTTTGCAAGGCACTGTATAGGGATGGCCGGTACTGCATGGAATGTATTCACATTTAGTCATGTATCTGTCAGTCTTGTTCTTAAGTTACATTTCATGGCATTCATGTCAGAAAAAGCTGCCTCACAATAGTATGTACATCTTCTAAAATATGGTCACTTCTGGCTCCAAAATAGAAAGATGGCAATGGCCAAAATCCAAACTATACAGGCTTGATTGTGGCAGTTCACAAACCAGTGGGTGATGTCACTGTTGTTTGCCACTTGGATGTCATGTTAGCATCAGCAAAAGCACGATTCAGTTTAACCCCAGAACATAGTCAACGTATGTAATTATCTTGTTCATGATGTATAATAGTGTTGTTTGTCCCATCAACTATTCAATTACATAATACAACAGGTTTACTGTTTCAATTCAGAAAATAAAATGCAACAATTTGCTGATACTGGCCAATAAACACACCAAAATGTCACTAAGCACTTGTTCTTTCCATCTCAAACACTGGCTGCAGCACAATGTTTCAATGTAATTTTCCAAAGCCACTGGCAACATTTGCAAGATTCTACCCTCTTCTATTGTGTCAGTGTTGCAGCAAAAGTGTTTGGGGCCGATATCTCAGTCCTCATAAAACCGCAAATGGATTGTTACAATAACAAGAACTATAAGTTAGAATATACAGTGCTGTGCTGTGTTTGGGTCATTGGTCCAAAATTCAGAGCATTATGACATGGCCGTCTTCTTCACTGAGAGCTGCAGTTGCTATAGCTGTAACTTGTTGCCGCCATCAAGGAGTTTTCAGGCATCAGGCATCATCTCTGAAATCAATGTGTTCCGAGTCTACTTGTAGATGTGAGCTTCAGGAAACTCCACCTGAGGTGGGAGACAAACACCCACTAATTCTGCATTGTGAATAAACATATTGAATAAAAGTGTACATGACAACTGACAGATTAGACGGTGTCACTCATAACAGCAGGACATATTAAACATCTGGCGTGACAGAAAAGTCACGCCAGACTCAAAAAAGTCCCATCCACACTGTCTATCATTACTCATGTGGTACGAATCACTGCACACTGCCAGGGATCCAGCTTATTACAGACTTCCTGGCTCTAATGTTTGTTCCTGCAGTTGCCACCAGTCTGTCTAATACTGCTGCTCTTCTCTACAAGGACACACATCAATATTATGAGACATTTGCATTGAACTTTTTAGTAAATACCCAAAGTATGCTATGGGTGTGTACACTGTTGCACACTTTCAAGATTACTAATTTATAAAGACAATTTGCACTCAGACTACATTTTGGTGTTTTGCGTGCATTAATAATATTTATAAATGTTCATCAATCAGTTTTATAAAAGAGGCAATCTGTTTGTGTGTCAGGGGCTGACACTGCAGTGTGAAGTTGTTCTTTGTGTTCATATGGAATTAGGAAAACAAAAAAAGCAAACTAGGTTTTTCATATTTTTGTTTCATCATAGTAGACACTCTTTGCCTTGATGACAGCTTTGCACACTGTTAACAACCAGTTGGTTTTAAGTTACAGGTGATGCTTGTCAAAAATGTCTTGACCATCAGTTGTAACATCTTGATGTATTTTTAGTTTACAGCAAACAGCCCTATTCAACTACTGGAGTAATCCATATTGTGGCAAAGAAAAGAGAAACAACAGGACATCATTACTCTAAGACATGAAAGTCAGTCAGTCTAAAATAATTTGTTATCTTATGAAAGTGCTTTTGCAAAAATCATCAAAGTCTGTTGTGAAAGTTTCTCTCACGAGGACTGTCGAGGAAAGAAAGACCATTCGTTTTCATACAGCCATCCTGCCGGACATCTTGTTGTTTGGGAAATACATATTTGTACCTGAAATCCTGTTGTTGTCCGTGCTGCACGGACATCATTGATGGATGGATGGATGGATGGATGGATGGATGGATGGATGGATGGATGGATGGTAACCACAGCAAACCCAAATAACAAATGAAAGGTGTCAAAGTTGCCACAGACCAAAGTCCAAACCAAAGGACCAAAATTTGTTTTAACCAAAAGAGGTCACGGTCTGGAACAAACTAAACCATGAGTGAAAACACATTGTGGATGGTTTGTACTTTTTGACCAATTACAGGAAATTGAGGCAGGTCATTTATTCAGGCTCTTTGTGAGCATTATTGTAAAATAAAAACATGTTTTTCTTTAGTAACACAACATAAACTATCAAATAATGTACATTGTATAAATTTAACAAGTGTTCATGTTTATACCTTAACATGAACACAATTAATAAATTGTTACTTACACATTAGATAACTGTTAATTAAGCTGCTGTTTACTACGGCATTAAGGTCAATTAATGTTTAACTTTAAAACTTTACTGTTTTTTTAAAACACTCAAAACAAGGAACTTCATAAATTCAACTTCATCTGCTGATGAAAATCTTGCAAGATGATGAAAAACTCCAGAACACCCATTAAATAGATCTCAGGGTGTCATTGTGTCTTAAATTTCTGATTGTTTGTTTAGTAAATTGTTTGACCAGGTTCTTTAATCCATACATTTCTTTTGTTGATAGTTAATGCACTAAATAAACATCCAGAGTAACATTTATATATATCAAAATATACTCTGTAAATACAAGCATGTGTGTGTGTGTGTGTGTGTGTGTGTGTGTGTGTGTGTGTGTGTGTGTGTGTGTGTGTGTGTGTGTGTGTGTGTGTGTGTGTGTGTGTGTGTGTGTGTGTGTGTGTGTGTGTGTGTGTGTGTATGTGTGTGTGTGTTACTGCATATTTGAGCTTCCTTCCCTGGCATACCTTTTTCATTACAATACCACTTCGTTTTTTGCTGTTTTAGTGCTAATAAACTGTCCACCAGCAACAGCAGATTCAGCATTTTAAAGTAAAGCAAAATTTGTACACAGGACAGAAAAATTGCACAATACTGCTTTGCAAATTGGGGATTGTTATTCCTTTATTTTGAAATAACTGAAAAATATCAACAATCTGTATTATAAGAAGGGATCAACATTGTATATAAAATAAAAAACCGTTTACATTCAAGCAGCTGTTTTTCATGCTTTTATTTGTGTGGCAGGTGGAAGTGTGTTTCATACATAAAGAAATTAGGCTTTCTAGATGAAATACTCTAGGCATTTGTTCCTCTCATCATCCAGTTCCTGGGTTTCAATCTCAAACTTTTTCATTGCAATGAAATACTGAACAAAAGGCTCTCCAAGGGTGCTGCGAATGACATGATCCTCCCCCAGTGCCTCCAGAGCATCATCAAGCTTCACGGGAATGGCAAACTCTTTCTGCTGACAGTGAGCTTTGCTCAGACTGCTCTCGGCGTTCAGGTTTCGTCTGATACCATCCAGTCCTGCAGCCACTGTAGCAGCCAGTACAATGTACGGGTTAGCCATGGCTGAGCCCAACTTGTTGTCAATGTGTGTCTCCCTCCCACCATGACACTTGATGTTGAAGGAGCTGCTGTTATCATTGCTGCCATGAGTGGCATACAGCATCCGCTTGGGGTCTTTGATCGTCTTGGCAATGTGGCTCCGGCAGCCCAGGCCGGGGGACATCAGGCAGCTCAGGGCAGCAGAGTGAGTGAGAAGGCCAGACAGCCATTTCCTACCAATCTCAGACAACTCACCAGCCTTCTCCCCACTGTGGAAGAGGCTACGTCGCCCATTAGCATCCCACAGGCTATGAGAGAGCACCCCCGCATTGTACAGACCATCGTCAGTGAAAAAGCTGGCGATGTAACTGTGTTTACGAGCCATTTCTTTGATGCCAGTGCGGAAGGTGAAGGCGCTATCGGCGGACGCAATCCCAAACTCTGGCCTCAGGACGATCTCCATCTGGCCGGGGCTACTTGCAGAAGCGATGCTGTCTATGTCCGCACCCATGCAGTACATGCTGTCCACCAGCTGCTGAAAGAAAGGCAGGTCATGGTTGCTGAGCAGGGTAGTGGCAGGGAACAGGAGTGTCTTTGGTCCGATTCGATCCGGCGCTCCCAGGACGCAGCATTCGTAGGTGAAGGATGAGTGCAGAGAGAACCCCAAGCTTTGGAGCTGGCCAAGGAGCTGCTTGGCAATGAGGCGTGGCGACGTGCGGAGGGGGCTTCCTGTCACAGTGCACGGGTCGCAGATGACCCGTGCTGTCTGCTCAGCCCAGGGTAGGACCCGGAAGGTCGAAAGGTCAGGGATCAGAAGGACATCACTACTGAAGTTGGCGGCGCTGGCATGGTCCACTTCATTGCTCTTTGGGCTCAGGGTCAGCTCCAAGTAGCTTCGTGGCATTGGTACCCCATATACCGCTTTCTCCTGTGAATACAACATTTACATTGAAATCATGGATTGATGGACGGATAGACAGATAAACAGACAGACAGACAGAGAGAGAGAGAGAGAGAGAGAGAGAGAGAGAGAGAGAGAGAGAGAGAGAGAGAGAGAGAGAGAGAGAGAGAGAGAGAGAGAGAGAGAGAGAGAGAGAGAGAGAGATAGAGAGATAGAGAGATAGATAGATAGATAGATAGATAGATAGATAGATAGATAGATAGATAGATAGATAGATAGATAGATAGATAGATAGATAGATAGATAGATAGATAGATAGATAGATAGATAGATAGATAGATTTTATTACATGGAAGAAGCGGACAGGTACTGTCTTGGACCTGGACACTCCGTGGAGATCGGTGGCCTCGAAGCGGACGAAGTTGATGTTTTCTCGGGCGATCTGCTGCTTGATCTGCTCCATGGTTGCAATGAACCTCTGGTTCACAGAGATCTCGACAATGTCGTTAACGTTATCTATGAAATAGAGTTAGAAATATCTTTTAATACAGTAAACAACCTTTGCTTACAAGTCTCCCGTTATTGAAAATAAAAATAAACATAAACAGTTTATACATTTTCCATGGTTTTTCAAAAACTCAAAGCTTAAGAGTCATCCTTTGTCACCCTGTCAACCAATAAGTAACATGAAAATGCAATGCAAAAATGGCACAAAAACAAAGCCATTGGAAACAGTGCCATAGTTACTCCATCAGAGAGCACTAACAAGTGCAATTTTTGCAGTGTAAAATATCCCATTCATGGTCATTGACAATATAGCTGAGGACAAAGAACATCAAATCCCAATGAAAACGAACCTCCTGGCAGATTTTTTTAATTGTCTCTCCTGATTGTTCTAAATATAGAAATAATGATTAGGAAGTATCTTTGGAATCAAACCGATGTAAATCCTTCTGCTAGGGATCAAGTGCAAGTTATTATTAAGAGACAAATCAGTTTATTATCATTAAAAGACCGCAAAACAGAATGGTTCAAATCAAGTGAATATTATGCTGAAATATGCTGAAATATTAAAAAGAAAACAAAGAAAAAAGGATAAAGGGTTCCCTTTTTTCATACTCAGGACAAGCACAAAGAATTCAGTTTGTACTGATGGTTGAAACCAAGTCAAGTCAATCAAGAGATTAAAAAAAAAAAGGAAAGGACTTGATGCTACAGTCCGATGAGTTTTTTTTTCCTTATTTATGTGAAGGATAAACTAGTCTTTTAACCAAAACGTCACCAACCTGAATGAGAAGCTGCAGTCTCTCCCCAGGAGCCACCGCTTGCATGTGTGTGTGTCCTGACTCCAGGCTGCCTATTTGTGTTGGCATTAGACCTGAACGAGCTGGATGAATCCATGGTTGAAGGCAGCTGAATAGATGTGCCATCTCTTGACCTGGCCCCCTTTCTGGAAGCGTCAGAGTGAGGTTTGAAGGTGCTGAACGCCCTGTGGGGGTTTCCATCGTCCTGGTGTCCACCGGGCCTTCCACCGCTACTACCGCCACTGCTGCCATGAAGATACGTATAGGGACTCCCTGGTTTTCCATCATCTCTTCCCCAGATGCTGAGCAGAGGACTGTCCCTTAAGATGGTCTTTAGCTCCTCCATGGTTTGCCTGGGGACGGCCATCTCTCCGTAGGATGCCCTGGTATGAGATAATGCCTCTCTCCTCCAGTCCTCCCCGGCTGTAGGTTCATCCATCCTGGCATCATCAACTCTCTCTGGAGGCCTATGAGGTAGAGGTGCAATGGAGATAACCGTGGGGCTGTCTGGAGGTATCGGTGTGTTGGTGGGAGAGTGGATGATGGATGGACCTCCTCCTCTGCTGCTCCAGTCTATCGGAGGCGCATATTTCCCACTCACCCTCACTCCCTTCTTGTTGCCGAGGCTCATCCCCGTGCCATCTATTTGGTCTTTGCTTCTACTTTGGCTCTCCTGGAAAACACATAATGGGTCTGTCACAAGAATGGTAAGAGATAATCAAGTCTGCATGATGTAGATTGTCAAAGAGATTAAGAAATCAAACCTTAATGATACCGAATAAAAAAGACCTAAATATCTGAAATACAAATCTATTCAACAAAGTCAAGTAAAAGCTCAAATGAAGCCCAAACTGCTGTATCCACCGACAATAATTTGTAAGAATAAAATTCAAATAAAGAAGGTAGATGTGGAGTTGTTACCTTGAAATCTTCAGAGTCATTCATTTCTTTGTTTGTACTCATGAACTGTGATTTGGAATTTGATAGCCTTGATGTGAAGGCAGAGCTTCACTCGCACATTAATTTTTATAGACAATTGGTACAATAGTGACGGATTAGAAAATTCTTTTTGCCCCCCAACACCTTCGGGAGTCCAGCTGGAAACTGGCACTGGCCGGCTGCTGGTAGACAGTGAATCAGCGCTGCTTTGAGCTTATTGGCTGCTGGTGAAGACCATTCAGTGTTGCTTTTGTGTAATTGCAGAGGGAAACTGCAGAGCTCAGCAGCTCTGCTTATGCTTCCAGAAAGATATAGGAGCAAAAGTAATTATTCCAGAGAGATAAAAACACACAACTATGAAGACTAGACAATAGCTTCTGTTGTTGATGGTGTATCCATTGAAGAGGTACTAAATGCCTGAGTGAAATGATTCTCCAATCTAAAGTGTGTTTCCGAGAGAATAAATTGACATAGATGTTTACTGGCAACTGTAACAATTTATTCAACATTTGCTCAGGCGACTGGATAGTTTCAAATCTTTTGACTTTGATCAATCCTAAACAGTACAACTTTCTAATGCATTGCATATTAAAAGGGTTTATATGTGGCTGACAAAACAATATTTACCACATTTGAATTTTATTCTATTTGTTTTATTAATATAGCGCCAAATCACAACACAACAGGCACTTTTAGGGCACTTAACATAGTAAAATCCTTACAACAGAAATGTGCAACTTTATACAAAGGAACCCAACAATTCAACAACAGCCACCAGGAGCAAAAAAAACCTCCCCTTTAAAAGGAAGAAAAACCTGAGAGCGAATGTGATATGGTTCAATAAGCTCTGAGATGAGAAAGAGCCTGGTCATGAAGAGCTTTGTAAGTCAGCAGGAGAATTTGAAATTCTATTCTTGATTTTGTAGGATGCCAATGAAGAGAAGCTAAAATAGGAGAAATATGAGCTCTCTTGTTAAATCCCGTCAGTACTCTTGCTGCAGCATTTTGGATCAACTGCAGGGTTTTTAATGAGTAATTTGGACATCTCAACAACAAGCAATTACAATAATTTATCCCAAAAGTAACAAATGCATGAATTAGCTTTCCTGCATCACAGCATCAAAAGCAGGATGTTTCTGATTTTATTAATATAAAGATATAAGGCAGTCCTGGAGACTTGCTTTAGGTGAGCTAAAGGACAAATCCTCATCAAAGATAACTCCAAGGTTCCTCACAGTGGTGCAGGAGGCCAAGTTAATGTCATCCAGAGTAAATTAGTGACCGGAGAAAAATTCTCTAAGGTGTTTATGGCCATCTTTGTTTTGTCTGAGTTTAAAAGTAAAAAAAAAAAACATCCAGACTTTTATGTCTTTCAGACATTCTTTTAGTTTTACAAGCTGATTTGTTTGGTCTGGTTTTATAGAAAGATATAGCTGGGTGTCATCTGCATAACAATGAAAGTTTATGCAGTATTTCCTCATGATATCGTCTAAGGAAGCATGTATAAAGTGAAAAGTATTGGGCCTAACAGCAAGCCTTGTAGAAAACCATAATCAACTCTTGTTTGCCTGATGGAGTCATTGTTGACATTAACAAATTGAAATCTATCTGATTTCAATTTGTTAATTTAGATTTGAACCAGTCAAATGCAGTTCCTTTGTTTGTTTGTTTGTTTGTTTGTTTGTTTGTTTGTTTTAATGCAGTTTCTTTCCCAGTAACATGTTCCAATCTCTGTAATAAAAGGTTGTGATAATTGTATCGAATGCAGAACTGAGATCCAGCAGGACGAGAACCATTGTCTGAGGCTATTAAGAAATCATTTGTAACTTTCACAAGTGCTGTTTCTGTGCTATGATGCACTCTAAAGCCTGACTGAAAATATTCAGACAGACCTTTCTTCTGTAAATGGTCACGTAATTGACTTTAAATGACTTTTTCAATGATTTTATAAATAAAGGGCAGGTCACGAATGGGTCTGTAGTTTCCTAAAACTGCTGGATCAAGAGTAGACTTTTTAAGTTAAGGTTTCATTACAGCAACAGACTGTGGTAAATAACCTGTTGAGAGAGATGATAAAATATGTACTGTTAGTGCTAATTAAGAGAAAGACATCCTTGAATAGTGTTGTTGGGATGGGATCAAAGCTTGTAGCCTGGCTACAGTGCTGAAAAGAAACCTAGGTTTATTCTTGTTTTCCTCTATGAATGATGAATAATATGCAGTTATGGCATTACGGAGAGCTTTCTTATATATATATTAAACTATCCATCCAGGCCAGGTGAAATCCTTGTAAATTAATGGAACGCCACTTATTTTCCAGCTTTTGCCTTAGAGAGCGTATTTAGCGTATCAAGGTGCAAGGCTGAACAACAATGAGTCTCATCAGAATATCAGTTTTTACCTGTTCATTGTGCTTCTTTGCGTTAATGCTTCTTGGCGAGTCCAGAGCCTCGTCAATCCTTCCACATCCAAAAATCGATGTTACTTTTTGGTTGCCATCCCTCTGAGTTGTCAATAGTCTGTGTGGACACAATTTTTCACATTGAAAGTCTGAATCTCTTTTTTCTGCTCTAATTTGGTGATTTAATTTTAAATTACTGCTCTAATGGTAGTTTAGTAAAACAGTTTTTAACTAAATACTCCAAATCTCTGCCCTCCATAACTGCCTCTGTTAATGTTGCTAACTGTGATACCAATACAAACTGGCTAATGTTTATCTTCTGTTATTCAATGACATTGATGACATGCTATTGGTTTAATGTGATGCCGAAGGGCAGCTGGCTTCCCTTGACCTAGTCCTGACTAATTGCAGTTTGGCAGCAGTATGACTGTACCCTCATCTAATTGGTTAATCATTTAATCTCTCTTTTTTTCACTAGGGGAAGCAAACTGGGCCTGCCTTCCCCCCAGGACATGGATATTAGTGAAAATTGCACTGTAATATACATTTTCACCACACATTCACCCCAAATAACATTTGGCACTGTTTCACTCATTGTAAAATATTCAATGAGAAATATGAAAAAGAGATAGCTGAAACAACACGGAGGAATTCATGAAACTGTTAAAGCATTTTATTAAAAATGGCAACTACATTGTGAAAAAAAAATGGGGAAGCCAGGCGGAAGCCAGTTTTGCTTTGAAATTCTGTGTGGGAATTTGAAACAGCCAGTAGCCTAAATGCAAGAAACGCCTCAAATATCTTAACTGAAGTAATTTTGCATCGAGTGGTCAAAAATTATAAAAAACAGATTTCAGAGTGCAGTGGCCAGTTACAGAAAAGGCCTATCAGAGGTTATTTCTGCTGAAGGTTGTACTTACTTTTTCCACAGAGGAATACAAGTATTTAGCATACATCTATTGACATTTGTGTTGATATGGTAGGCTATCTATATGCTTCCTAAAGACATTAAGATTTTCAAATACAAATTTTAAATGCTTTGAACCACAGAAGTGGGCTAAATAGATCTTCTACAAAGGTATATGCAAGCATGTACTGTCTGTCTTATTTGACATATATTTGGACAACCTCTTTGATACAGTGCCTACAGATAGTGTTGGTATACTTGACGAACACCACAAGGAAAATTTTGTTTTTAGTCAAGACATGTAACGGTAGAAAACCAGCGGCATATAACCAGGGATCAATACAAATAGGAGGGGTACGGTTGCGTCTGGAGTGGCATACCGTCATCCACTTTTCGATCTCAGAGTATCTCACAGGTCAACATGGGAAATTGGAAGATAAATTAAGGACATATAATTCGTTTGTTTTTTGTTTTTTTGTTTTTAACAATAGCCTACATTCTCTATTTACATAAAACAACAATTTCATTTTGTTGTGAATACAAAGAAACAAAAAATAATAATAATGACTCATTGTTCTATGTTTTTTTTGTCAGACTAAATGGAATAAGTGAATGGTTTTAATAATGGTGTTTATAAGCCTGGATCATTTCTGGTGTCCTCTGTCCACATGTGATCCCTGGAGTTTGAAGGAGCAGCTTCAGTCATCATCTGACCTGTGCAGCTCGGAGGCAGAAAGATGTCTGGACATCGCACCGCACATTTTCAGGGTGGGGTTTCAAGAGTTCTGTCAAGATAGAGGGAATGAAATACAGGAAGAAACGGAAGTTCATTGGGTTTGTTTTCAAAATAGAGGTTTAAAACGTACCATTAAAGAGGCAATAGTAGCACGAAAGGAAAGAAATACAATAAATCTATTTATATTGATATTAAGCATGTGACAAAACTGTATTTGAAAATAGGCCTATAGAAAACAGTAAAATAAGAAATGTTTAATCACATGTAGAACTCGTACAATTAGAATAAAAATTTCGGACAAATATTAAATATTTTGTATTACATGTAAATGCTTTAGAGCAAAACCTCAAAATATAAAAAAAATGTAAAATGTTATAAATGTTATGATTGCAGTTTTGCACGTGTGGGTGGTAATTCAAAACTTCTCTTGAAGGATGACATGCATCCCCCCCCCCCCCCCCCCGTCCCCCGTGTACAAAGCTGGTTAATCAGACTACTTTGTGTGAAGTTGGTAGGCTAGAATGGATAGAATTACCAGCCATGCAGCAATATATTACCTTTGAAACAATTACCTTTGATGCTTGACTCAACAATCACATATTCACAACTAACTCAATAGTGTTTACAGTAGTTTTTTTTTTCATCTTCTCCTTTATTATTGTTCATTATATTTGGGGCTGCTCATACATCCCATTCAAGTCAAGTCCTGTATAATTTGGAAATTTGGGCTTTTACTATTATGGGGGACATAATGCAAGGAATAAGAAACACGTACAACTACCCATCCATCCATTATCCATCTATATGTCTGTATGTCATATGGTGGATTGACATTAAAGAAGTTGAAGTTGAAAAAACAAAAAAAACAATGATACACGCTTTAGCCTAAGGTTCACAGGGGGCTGGGGCCAATCCCAGTATAGATTTAACCACCCATGAATACAAAAGTAAACAAGATAAATGAATTAAATCAAATCTATACAAAATACACTCATATAATATAATATAATATAATATAATATAATATAATATAATATAATATAATATAATATAATATAATATAATATAATACAATACAATACTATACTATACTATACTATACAATGTAATGTAATGTAATAAATATAATATAATATAATACAATACAATACAATATCATATAATATCATATAATTTAATTTTGAAAATGTTAACAGGAAGTGTCCTTCGTCTTTCTCTCCAGTGCGTCAGTGGGCCTGGCAGATCAGGAGACTTCGGCTCCGCTCGGAGAAACAGCACCGGACTGTATGGTGGAGAACCGTTTAATAATTGTACCTTTTTCTGGGGACCGGCTGTATGATTAAGCTACAATCTTCAATGAGTAAGCATATCCCAGTAAGTCATCTTTTTTCTTCTGGCTGCCATCTTGTTTGCCGTTTTTAATCTCCTCGTCTTCTACGGTAAATCAGTAGGTTATCGTTTGCTGTTACCAGCTGGCCTTCACGTTTCTTTGGTGAAATCACGGCCTTCTCGGAGACAAACCCGGTCCAATGACGCTCGACATTCAGCCCCTTTATTCAATGCTAACACAAATTCAATGAATAGGAATTCCCCCGGATATGAACGTGTACTTTAACATTGCTGTGCTGGTTGGGGAAGCGGCTGTCGGATGCGCTGCTCGGACTGGTCCTGGCTTGCTCCTCTCGGAAGTTTCTGTCGGATGAAATCGACGCACTTTCGTGTGAAATGCAAATGATATCTACATTGTGGTCTTCGACATGAACGACCTGCCTGCTGCTTTCAAAGAAGGGTTGTATGTGTCACCTGTAAGCAACGTGCAGTGTTCCTGTTCCAGCTGCTGATGTGCCGAGAGGCCTCTAACGTTATATGATGGCGCCCACTCGCACACAAAGGACACTTTACAGCCTGTAGTGTCGTGCTGTAACATGCCATCTATTTAAAACCCCTACCTCTGTGTTACACGCATCCTATGATTCTTCATATTACCTTGCTTTTAACAATTCAATCGCTTCCCTTTTAGGTGCCATATCATATTTTGTACTAAATACCATTTTTTCAGACTGAAAATAGCAGATTAACAGCATACTTGAACATGTTTTCCTGTTTCTAGAATAAGCAGAAGAAAAACATTTGCAGTAAAGTGGGCCCTCAGGTTTTACGCCATTTCTGAGTCAGATTTATAATGATGATAATAGCAGAGGGGATGTAAAAAGCCCTGCTGAAGGCCTCATGATGAGCTCAGCCTTCACAGATATGACCTAGATGTCAGAAACAACACATCCTTACTATTCTACTCCGGCAACCATTAGGTAGGATATTAGACTGTACTGCAGTGGGACTTTATTTAACATATTGAAAGGTAGAGTTTCATTTTGCCCAGATTTCCCCCATTTGCATCGCTGCAAAACATTATATCCAACATGTTTGTGAATGAAAATCATAAAACCACACCACCTGTTCATCCTGGGAATCAAACCCCAGACTCTTGCAGTGGATATTGCCCTGCTCAATTTGTTAACTCTCACATGTTGTTAAGGTGACTGATAAACACAAACACACCCTTGGATGTGAATTTAAACTCCTTGCTTTGTATCATTTTTAAAGCCATTTGTGAGGAACAATAGGTTGGTGAGGGAGGCTGGGATGTGTTTCAGGGTAGAATTCATGAGAATTCATGAGAATTTTAAACACCAAAGGGACTTTTTTTTTTACTTATTTTTTTCCCTTTCATTACGAATACGTTTTTATTTCTGGCAGAATTGTGTGGTGGCAATGTATGAAATCCACTCCTAAAAATCAAATTCAGACTTTTTTCAGATGTTTTTCTTCCCTGGGTTTTGGTTTTGCTCAAAACATTGAGCTGTTTCATGAGTCCATTGAATTGTGGTGTGTGTTTGGTGCCTTTGCTTGCAACATGATGATATATTTTCACATGATTTTAAGGTCAGCATAAGATCTTGTATCCACTGAATCACTTGGTGTTTGCTTCTGAAGGGCTGGTGTATTTGACTAGACAACATGGATCACATGAAGGCCAACATTTGAATAAATGCACTATTTGTCATAGAAGCGACATGTTCTGCAATGTTTATAATAAGATTGAGTTTCAATACCTAAATATCAACAATTTTGGAAAAAAAAAAACTTAAAGTACAGTGAACCCTCGTTTTTCGCGGGGGTTACGTTCCAAATAGAAACCGTGATAGGCGAAATCCGTGAAGTAGTAACCTTTATTTTACAATTGAAATAGATAGAACTGGACATTAAATATATCTACGTTACATATAGTCGTAATGTGATTTCAATGCACGATGCAAATCCGTGAAGCAGCGAGACCGTGAAAGGTGAACCGCGTTATAGCGAGGGTTCACTGTATTTTGTTAGTAAAATATCAAAAATTATGAAAAATGTCTGTCCGTTAGTCTTGACTTATGTCATGTTTATTCATAATAATGGGACAAGACAGAATATTTCTAAGGCTACAGTAATTATTTATTTTTTGGTATATTTGTTTGATAACTGCCTGAAAACAAATGATTGAAAATTAACTGCTGCAGTTCCATTAACATTATTAAAGTTATCTTTCAAAAAATGTATTGGTTCCAGACTCTAAAACGTGATCCTTTCTCAACTGTTGTTGTAAACTGAATGTTGTAAGGGTTGGTCTTTTGGTAAGACAAAATAAGACAGCAGACAATGTCACCATGGGCTTTGGGAACTTGTGATGGGCATTTTTCACAATCTGATGATTAATATAGGCCTAATTGGTAGATGAATCAATTATGCTAAATATATTAATTTGTAACTCTACCTTAAATGTTGTGCTCCTGTCAGTCAGGATATCAGGATATTGTTTTTAAAAAACTTGTCATTAGTGTTTGGACAAGAATAAATAACAAAAGTTTAATGAAACCAAATGGGCACCTCCACTAGTGGTTTAGTTTTAATGTGAATTATTTTGTATTTCTTGAGCCAACAAAACCTTTTATGTGTTTGTTAAAACTCAACAGAGGTCAGTGTTCTTAAATTATGTTTTTAAAAGCCTTTCCTTCCCTCTCGTCTCCCTCTCGTGTCCTGCAGCAGTTCTGTGGTGTTCTGGGTCACACATTTATGGAGTTTCTGAAGGGCAGTGGGGACTACTGCCAGGCTCAGCACGCTGCCTATGCAGACGAGTGAACAGCCGAACTCACCATCGATCCGAAGCACTTGAGCCACAAGAGGGACCCCGGAAAGTTGGCAGGACCGGGACGCCTCCCAGAACCAGCGATAACTCGGCCTGGATGGGGTAACTCCACCCGCTGCACACTGCCCTCGACGGCTTCCGCCTGGCCAGAATCAAGGTGGAACCAGCCTTGGTTTTATTTTTCTTCCTTTTCTTTTTTTTTTTTTTTTTTTTTTTTCAAAGGAGAGGGTTTTGAGTTCATTTTCAAATTGCCCGCCCTTTTTCGGCTGCTAACTCTCCAAATTTGCCCCGTGATTTTTTGATTTTTTTTTAGCATTGCCAACCTCAAACAGACCGGAGGATTTTTTTGTTTGAGTTTTTCAAAGCTCATTGGACATTTGTGTTTGACATTCCCTCCGAGTCTAACTAAGTGTTTACATTTGTGTTTTTACTCAGTGGAAGACGTTTAGGTTTTGTTATATTTTTTTTACGCTTTCACAATGGCTCGTATGAACAGACCAGCCCCTGTGGAGATCACCTACAAAAATATGAGGTTTCTCATTACCCACAATCCCACCAACGCCACCCTGAACAAGTTCATCGAGGTGAGCCTCAGTCTCTATGGTTAAATGTTCAAATCTTTTCAAATATTTAGAAAATGACAACGGTGAAATAAGATATGGGAGAGGACATCAGTGAGTGAAATGGCTTGAACCAGAAGATTTTTTGATTTCGTGAATTAAAGAAGCTGAATGTATTTTTAAATCAAGCGTCGCTGGCTGTGTTCTTACATTGTGCATTAGGTAGCTTCACTGTTCATGTATTGTTTTCTAATTAATCTGATGTTTACAGGAGCTGAAGAAATATGGAGTCACCACGGTTGTGAGAGTTTGTGAAGCCACCTATGATGCCACCCTGGTGGTGAAAGAGGGAATCCAGGTTCTGGTGAGTTCAAACATGGTTTCCTCATGCTGTAAACAAAAACAAATATAGTTTTTGGCATTTTATTTCCTCCAGTTTTCAGTTTCTTTTCCAAACATCACTTTTTGTCCTTGTTTTCATTGTTTTCACAAGTGCTTCCTTGGTGTGGAGATCAAACCTTTGTTGTCAACATTGTGACTTATTTTTTAGGTTTAGTGAGGTTCTAGACTTGCCATGCAAATATATTGCTGCAAAAACAACAAGCAACTCAAAGCCTCTAGTGACAGATTCATACATCTGATGCCAACGCTCAGATTATTAGCCCTTTTTACTGTTTGATGCAAAAGGTTCAGTTGGTGTGTCTTAAACTCGTCAAATCATATTTGACAGCCTAAAAGAGATCAGAAAGTCAAGGAAATACAACACTATCGAACAAACTCATTGCTAGAACAATTAACAATAGTTTTTATTATCAGTAAATCTGTCAATTATATTTTCTATTTATTTTTAGTATTTAAAAAGATTGAACATAGCAAAAAAAAAAAAAAAAAAAAAAGGCCAACCCTTCAAAGAAAGAACTCTACAGGTGTCCCTCCCACTATAACAACATTTGTCTTTCCCTTCCGAGGTTCAGTCTTCACACTTCTTTTGTTTTAGTTTCCAAGAAATTGGGCCTATGACATCATTTCTCTCTTCTCCAGGATTGGCCGTTTGACGATGGAGCTCCGCCCTCCAACCAAATTGTGGATGATTGGCTGAACCTGCTGAAGTTGAAGTTCAGGGAGGAGCCCGGCTGCTGCATCGCTGTCCACTGTGTGGCAGGTTTGGGAAGGTGAGCACTCACCGTCACAACCATAAAAGTATTATATTTTTATCATAGTGAATAATAATTTTACACTTGATCTGTTGGTGAGTGAGAATTTGCTGGTTTTCTTTGTTCAACATTCTTGTAAATTGAATATCTTTGGTTTTTAGACATTTGCTCTGATAAACAGGTATTTTGAAATTGGGCTGTAGCATATTGTACATGTTATAAACAAATATTCCACTAATAAGAAAAAACATAATTGCAGCTCTAGAGGCGTAACTCACTGCGATGTCCCAAATGCTGTTTCTTCACGTTTTCACAAATGCCTGTATTATCTCATTTTTAAGTATATATACAAATGTAACATGGCATATTGTTAAAAACTGAAATTTAAGAAACATAGAATAAATGTTATGAATTATAGTGCGAGTATGAAGCGAAATAGCAGACGTGTGGATTTTCTCCATGTTGCTGTAAATGACTCATGACATCACCCACATTCTGTCCCGTGTGTGTCTTCTTAGTTTGGACAAGGTTCAAGGTTCTGTCTCGATGCTGTTTGTTCAAAGCTCATCTGAAAAGGATGTGAAATGTTTTGGCTGATTTAAAAATACTGAAAATCAGAGTTTAAAATAAAGATTGCTGTAATAATAAAGCACAAATCTCTTTAACTGACATTGTTTTCCCTGCAGAGCTCCTGTTCTGGTGGCGCTTGCCTTGATAGAATGTGGGATGAAATATGAAGATGCTGTCCAATTCATTCGACAGTAAGTTAATGTGACAATGAAAACCTTTTGGCAGGGTTCCAAGTATGTTCAGATGAAGGTTATGTTTTGTTTACACAATGCCCTGCAGACTCTTATAAACTGATTGTAAATTAAAAAATAAAAGGCACTCAAGTGTTTTAGGCTGACACAGATTTGTTTTACGAAAACACCTAATAATGCAAATATGTGCTGAGCGGGATGTTTTACAGTTGAAAAATAAAGTGTGGAGTCTGGTGGCCATTAACTTTTCTGATCATCCTGCATTTTTGTGTGATATGAAACGGGATAATTTTAGGAAACATAAAGCAAGGAAGGATGAGTCATAACTGTAAATAGATGAGATATCAGATATTGAGAGAGAAGAGTCACTGTGTAGGAGAAGTGGAGGCAGTGCTTTAAAGTGTGATGCCTCATCGCTTCAAAGGTTCAGTCTACATGTTTGCTTTGAAATGATTGTACTTTCATAGAAAGTAATAAAAACATTGTGGTAATTTCACTTTTAAAGGCATATTCTGATTAACAATATGGTATAATATGACACTAGACATGTTTATATCACCCCATGCTATACAGTCATCACCCACGCCTTACTAAAATGCAGAAAAGGGCTAACAAGGTGGATAACTTGATTTTTTTTTTTTTTTTCTAACACACTTACTTCACAGATTAACTAGCTGTTGAGAAAATTCATATTTCTTCTGTAACTTTAATGTTTTAAGTCTATTGTGTTAAACTGAATTAATCCCATGCTGTATCCCACAGGAAGCGTCGAGGAGCATTTAACAGCAAGCAGCTGTTCTACCTGGAGAAATATCGTCCAAAGATGCGCCTGCGCTTCAAAGATTCCAACGGCCATCGCAATAACTGCTGCATCCAGTAGAGCCAAATCCTGACCCATTCAACTCCCACTACAGATGAATTACATTTAATCTTGCTAGTTTACTACCTGGCAGACTTGTTTTATTGTTTTTCTGCGTTGTGTTAAAGTATTTTTTTTTTTTTTTTTTTTTTAAACCATGCTTGGTAATTCAACTGTCACCTTCCCTCTCTGGGTTCAAAATCAAATGTTAAGAAAAAGAAAAAAAAACAAGTCGTGTGAACCGAGTTGTCTCTTCATGTGCCCAAATAAAAAACATTAGGAAGGGCCATGCTGAGTCGTGTATCATTGTAAGATGTTGGATTAACTGTTTTCTGCAAATGCATCCCAAAGATTTCAATTGGCCAGTGCATTAACATCGCCTGAGAATGTGTTTAAAGGAAAAAAAAAAAAAGAAACTAATTTTTTATTTCGTGTGTGCAAATATGTGTACCCCGTTCAATTTTAGGGTTCAGTTTCAAGACTGGCTAGAAAGAAGTATGCCTTCCTTCAAATCAGATGGATTATCCATAAATGCCTTACAATCGAAATGGAACAAAGGCAATTGATGTGGGAGTTGCCTCCCGGTGGCATTTGAAAAAGGTGTTTCATTTTTCTACTTGGAACAAAAAAATGAAACTGTTGCCTTTGTCTTGTGCAGGAAGTCTTACACACACTTATGCCCTTTCAGTAACTATTTTTAATATAAATGCTTAATTGTTGCAATATTTGTCAACTGAAAGTCTAGGAACTTGTAATTTTTTTCTTTATACCTTCAAAACTTCTGTTTACTAATTAACTGCCATGTCCAAAATGTGATCTTTTTTTTTTCTTTTTTTCTTTGTTTGCTTCAAACTGGACTTCCAATGTCTGCGGTATTTTGTATGCCTTTTTATTTGATGTCCGTAACTTAAGACTTGGATACTTGATGATTTTATGTATTTGAAAATGTGTACTATTATTATTAGGTTGGCTATTTATACTATCAATGGATGTGTGATTTAGTACAGTGAGCGACAAAGTTGTACCTGTTCACCAACTTGAGAGTACATTAAATGATACACTGAAAAACAACAAAGACTGTTAATGAGTCATTATTTTCAATGATAGGTTATTAACATTTTTGTCTGTTTTTTCTAAATAATATTTGGTTTGTGTCTAAATGGAAGTGCATTTCTGAATATGGTTAAATCCTGCTATTTATTAAAAGTGTATTTTGTAATGTATTATCCTGCTATAATACATTACAAAATACACTTTTAATTGAATCTCAAGTTCATAAAATTAGTTTTTCAAAAGAATATTTTATGATGATCAAGGTATAAAATCTAAAATCAAATCATGGGGCGGAACAGTGGTGCAGTGGTTAGCATGGTCGCCTCACAGCAAAAAGGTTCCGGGTTCAAATCCGGGCCTGGGCCCTTCTGGGTGTAGTTTGCATGTTCTCCCTCTGCCTGTGTGGGTTCTCCCCAGGTACTCCAGCTTCCTCCCACTATCCAAAAACATGCACTTCAGGTTAATTGGTGGTTCTAGAAATTGCCCTTAGGTGTGAATGGTCATTGTTTCTGTCTGTCTCTGTCTGTGATGGACTGGCGATCTGTCCAGGGTGTATCCTGTGTGCTCTAAGTGAGCTGGGATAGACTCCAGCCCCCCCGTGACCCTGTTCAGGATAAAAGCAGGTATAGATAATGGATGGAAGACAAATCATTCACTACTACATAAACAGATTGGATGGCATTACAAACAAAGCAAAAACATGATGCGGCTCTGATAGCAATGAACAGTTTTATTTAATAAATAATCCTAAAGAGAAGAAACAAATAGAGATAACAACTCAACTGTAAAATGAAACAGGAACTGAGCAGGATTTTTGTAGTCATTGAAGACTCAACAGGACATTTAACTGATTTTAATTTGTTTGATGAACTTTCTCAAAAGCGTTGGCGTCCACCCTGTGGTGGGTCCCCCCTTGTGGTCATTTATAAACAAACAGCCTTTAGCGTTTACAACCCCAAAGCCATCTTTTTGTATTTTTGAGAAACATCCTGATGTACATTTCAACTACCTGACTTTGTGGTGGTAAAGTCTCCACCAGCTTCCTCTTTGCTGTGACTTTGCAAGATGATTCAAAACAGTTTGCCGAATTACATTTGGTAATTTGGAGGTTGAAACATCAGAGTTGTGTCACACCAAAAAAAAAACTCCAGTGAAGCACTTATATATGTTGTCTCTTTGGTACATATGGCAAAACCTTTGTCATTCTGTTTTTGTAAGACAAAGATTATCTCCCTGCACACAAGAGGTGTAAAAACATGTATGCATCATCCCATCATGATGCTGCTGCATTCACTTGAAAACATCTGTATTAATGGTTAATTAATCTGATTTTTTTTTTTTTAATTTTATAGAGGCACTATCTAATGATACAGATGACACCGCCACTAAAATGTAAATGTGAACTAAGGAGGAAAAGGTGAAGTTGTTGAAAACTTTAGAGGGATCTGGCTTTCGTTTCAGGGTGTTTAATTACCTGTCATTGATTCACTTCACTTTTAACATCAAATTTTAGTGCGTTAAACTGAAATATGAGCAGAATTTGCTAAAGGGAGAAATTTTGAATCACTTTTGGAATAAAGGGTAAACACATTGAAGTTAGATAAATACTCAAGTCTGGAAAACGTGACAGGAATATTTTCTAAATGCTATTTTCAGAGGTTTTTTTCTCCTTGAAAGTTTGTCAGATGAAATATGAATACATTTGAATGATCAAACATAAGAAGATTTCACATTTAATGACAGTTTAAGTATAAAACTATACATTTTGGTACTGCAGCTGACCACAGGATTGTCAGGTCTGGAGAAAGAAAAGTCTTAAAGCTGTTGAACACAGTAATTCACGTTTAAATCGATTTTCTAAAGTGCAGTTGTGTTCGTTTTTGACTATACTTGTAAACAAAACATGCAAGCGGTTATCAAAATCTGTTTATTTCCTCCTTTGTACAATTTGAAGATGTCACGTAAAACCTCGATATAATAAATAAGACGTCATATAAAACTGCCAGAGAGGTTTTCACACATTGCAACCATCCAATCACAAAAACAACAGTTGTCGTGACAGAAATGATCAAACATATCCTACATTTAGAGGAAAAGGCACAGGTGGGGATTTAAGTGGATAAACAACAAAACTCACAAACAAATGTACGTTATACAGCAGTATAATTTGTATATTGACACATTTACATAAACATACAGAGAAAGGATAAGTCTTGCTGTATTTAGATTGAAATGGGGCTTTTGGGTTTGTACATATACAGTGAATTCTTAATCTCTCAAAAATAAGACTAATCCTTTAATATTACAGTACAGTAAAATGGCAAACTTGAGGTAAAATGAAACTTTGAATGTAAAGGAGTTTCAGAAGGTGATGGGTGCTGTCCCGTATCCACCTTAATATCAGTTTATAACCACAAAGATGCCTTCAAAAAAACCATGTTCCAAATGAGAAGACCAAAAAAAAGAAGAACACAGCCATACAATCAAGTGACATAACCCAAATAAACACATTTTCTAATGAGTTCTGGTTTCTTTTCCAGTCAATTAGTTTTCTTCCAGATCAGCTGCGACCCCATCTCACATCTCACTGGGGCCCTTCATGCCGGAATCCTTTGGTGGATCCGTCGATGGCACCATGGGTAGGATGCACTGTGATGACTCACAGTAACCATTTAGACCGGGTGTACCTGGAAGCCCAGGAACACCAGTGATACCGGGAATACCGCGAGGTCCCCTCTCTCCATCACGGCCATCTTTGCCATAAGCCGGACGTCCGGGGACACCTGCAAGAAGAGTAACAGATGAGTAGAAGTTAAACACACATTTTTCTTCAAAGGTCTGTACAGTCTTTAATAAACTAAAATCTGAAAAAGTTATATATATACACGTACATGTTCACGTTCATGTTCACTTAATCCTTTTCCAAACAGTTCTTGACTGAAATACAAATTTTGAAAATTCTATAAAATGTGTCTTTATTGCACAAGTAATCATTTATTTGGTGTTTTAGGAAATCAAAACAAGGTCAAAATTCAACATACAGGGCAACAATATACATACACCCACTTTATTATCAATAATCACCACTGGTCATTAAGTTAGTGGTGCTGAAAGTTACAAAATGCCTTTTAATTTGCCAAGACCGAAGTCTCTTAACTTCCTGTTGGTAGTCGTGATTGACTACAGTTGGTAGCATCTCTGTGCCCACATAAAAAGGGTTTGTTTGACAGCACTCATTTGACCAACACAAAGTACAATAGGAAAGTCCTAGGATCTCAATGAAGATCTGAGAAAGAAGATATTTGATTTTTCGCAACTCAGAAACGTCTCCTGGTGCCATTTTTAAACAGCTGCAGTTCCTAAGACCATTAGTTCAAACAAAAGTGCAGCTATGGGAAGCTGTAGCCACTTTGGTAAGACCGACAAAAAGACACAAACTGTCAGCTGCGAGGAAATTCATTCGGATGGTCACAAACAAACCCAAGAAACCCCAAAAGCACAGATCTACCATGAACTAGAAGCTGCTGGAACACCCATGTCAATATCTACAATCAAACAAGTTTTACATTGCCATGAATTGAGAGGCTGTCGTCCAAGAAAGAAGCTTTTGTTCCAAAAGCGACGCGTTCAAGCTCCACTGAAGTTCACATTTGACCTCGTGGACAAACAAAAAGCCTTAAGATGGAAAGTTTTATGCTGGGATGAGACAAAGATTGAGTTGGTATGTTTGGAGGAGTGACGGTGATGCATTTAACCCCAAGAACACTGTACCAAAACGGAAGTATGTAGAGTAGTATGCTCTGAGGCCCTTTTGCTGGCATTGGAAGTGATACATTACACAAGGTAGATGGAATATAACATAACCTCAAACCATTAGCTAGATGGTTGAAATTTGGACACAAGTGGGTGTTCCAACAGGACAATGACCGCAAACACACAGCAAAGCTGGTTGTGGAATGGACAAAGCAGGCTCACATTAAGCTTTTGGAATGGCCTTCCCGAAGTCCTGCCATCAACCAGGGAGGCTGTGGCTCAGACGGTAGAGTGGGTTGCACACTAATCAGAAGGTTGGTGGTTCAATCCCCAGCTCCTCCTGTCCACATGCCTAAGTGTCCTTGAGCAAGACACTGAACCCTAAGTTGCTCCCGATGGTGAACCATCGGTGTGTGAATGTGCTCCTGATGGCAGCACCTTGCATGGTGATCTGTCTCATTAGTGTGTGAATGGGAAAACCATGTTAAAGCGCTTTGAGACCAAAAGGTGATAAAGCGCTATACAAGTACAGACCATTTAACCCTAATATGGATTGTGCTTAAAAGTCGGGACCGTGCCGAGAAACCAACAAATTTGATTGAACGCTATCATTTCTTCCAAGCAGAATGTTCAAATATTCTGCCAGAAGCTTTTTGATTGCTACCACAAGCATCTTGCTAAAGGGCATTTAACCAAATATCAGGTGTGTTGTATGTCTATTCTTGACCCCATATTCATTTCAGAAAACCAAAAACAAATGACAGCTTGTGCACTGAATGTTATTTTTTTCCTATTGAAGATGTACAAATATGTTGTGTTGCCAATCTGCCCCAGAAAAAGGTCAGTTCAAAGAAATAATAAAAATTCCATCATTGCCATAACATTCATGTACATAATGATAATATGTAAACTCCTCACCACAACTGTATTGTAAGCAATGTAGTTATTGAGGCAACACTGTTATTCAACCTGTATATCCAGTGAAATGCATTCGTTATACTTTAAATTACAGCGCATCCCACACCTGAAAAGTAACTGATGTTTTGATGATGTGTGATCTCTGCTGGTAACTGAATGAAATGAAAATTGCATGTGAAAAATGCATCCCTTCCTGTACTGTATTATTTTTTATTAGAAAAGACCTGCAGAGTATGCTGAAGGCAACTCACAGCTGAATTGGAGAACAGAAGGAGGGCTTTGCTCTATATTTTTTTATCCTTTATAAAAATGTTGCAGGTATTTAATTTCACATGTAAATGTGGTATATTTTACCCACCTAAGTGTACAATCCATGCTGTATTGTCCAGCCAGTATGCATTTTCCATTTTTACATAATGTCCACTGAATAATGCTTGATTTACTAGGGACAGAAATATAGGACACTTATTCTATAATCAGATACCTGGTAGACCAGGGGCACCAGGTTCTCCTTTGGGTCCTCTCGCTGTGGGTCCTCTGTCCCCTCTGTCACCCTGGTCACCTGCAGAAAAGAAAATAATTATCACCAAGGGGAAAAACATAATTGAAGTTACTATATTTAGCATGAAGTTCAAGCAGACTTCACACCTCATCTGTTCCCTCATTAACATTAAGATGATTGGTCCCTAAAGGGGAAAGTGGGTCACAACCAATCAATGTGAAGATTACAGATGCTTGCAGCTTACAAATGTACAAGTTTGCCATTTGTATGATCAGATTTGAAAATTGCTTGTTTCAGGCTCCCACTCCTGTAGACCTCTCAGTTACTTTGGTTCTATGACAAAATATAACTTGTGTATTATATTATCGCCATGTACCATGCCAGCAACAGTAATGCTAATCCTTATAGTAAATCCTCAAAGAGTTGTAGTCATTGGTACAATGTTTTTGCATGTGTTTCCAAGTTTTGTACATGCACCTGCGATGCACCGGCATGCCAATGGTTTCCCACGGGTCCACACATCTACAGGTGGCAGCAATGCACCAAGAAACCCAGCAGTGTGCCACTAAAGGTAGAAAGCTGCAGACTGCTTGCACCTAACCAAACACCACGGGTTTCAAATTTGATTTTAAAAAAACTTAGCTTTGCAAGATTTTAAGAAGGAAGTAAAGGAAGATGGCAGCAACCAGTAAGTCCAAAGTTTATGCTTTAAAATGGTCACTCACCAACCTTAGAGCAACATCACATATGCTATTCTAATGTAGTCGGTTCTTAGAGTCTCCAACATCAACATCATAGTTATTGTGGGCACCTCTGCAGTAAATTGTCACTGAGTTCCAGACACTTTGTGATTCAGTCAAACAACCTTCTAAACATATACTCATCTGTCCAAGTGGCTCTCACCTTTGATTCCTTTACGACCTAGTAGCCCAGGTGGACCCTTCAAACCAGGCAGTCCTCGTGATCCTGTGTGGCCAGGGAAACCATTCTCTCCAGAGACGCCTGGAGGTCCAGGTGGGCCAGGAGGGCCGGGAAGCCCGGAAATACCTGACTCAGGCCTGCTCAGGCTGGCTGCTAGCTGGGCCAACTGCTCTGTGACACCGGAGAACGTAGTTTACATTTGTGATTCAGTCATTAGAGCAACTACTTGCAGAATGAACATCAGCTAATAGATCAAATACACAAAACAGCAACCTGCATCCACATACTGCGAGATCTTCAGTTATTCACTCCAATTACAGAAATACATATTGTATTAGCTCACTTATGCCTTGTGCTAACAAGCCAATTAGAACTGAAAGTTTGAAGATGACAAACTCTTACCTTGCATTACCCTCATGCAGACCTGTTTGATGTGTGTATCTGTTGGTGTTTTTCCCTGCGCAAACAAAGATTGTTAGTAGTGATCAGCCATTTGTTCTTGATCAAATTATGGTCTAACATATTTAGTCCCATGAATATGTGCTGCATTAAAAACACTCCCATGAAATTCTGTAATGTGTGTTGAACTATGGAGAATTCTCCCTGTTGAAGGATCATTTGACCTCCTGGAGATTTTTCTTTCTTTTACCAGCAATTTATTTGTGAAATTGTTGAACTGCAATTGTCCTTTATTGTAGAGAACCTACTTTCCAATAAGAAGCCGTGTTTCAGCAGAAATTCAGCGATCACAGAATCACAGATAGAAAATAAAATGTCTCACCGCTGGTCCCTGCGTTCCCGGCAAGCCTGGCACCCCCATATCGCCCTGCATGCCTCGTGGTCCTAGTTGGCCCGCCTTGCCCTCTTTCCCCTGCTGTCCTCTGCCACCCTCAGGTCCTTTATTTCCTGTCTCACCTGGTGGTCCTGACTGCATTCAACAACAGCAAAGAGACACCAAACTTTGGAATTGCTACAACAGATAGGAAGAATAACAAAAAGGAAGAGGCAGACACCCTTGATGAACCGAACCAACTGTACCAACAGGTATACTCTAAAAGGCGTAAGTATGTGTGGAATTATAAACAAGAAGGAAAAGGTGTTCTTCAGAACTGGCTTTTGTTATCTTGTTGAACTGCTTTTTACCAAAGCTGGAATAATGTCCAGACCACACTTGCAAATTTGAACTGCAAAATCTTGATCAAGCAGGTTAACTTTTGATGGCAGACTCAAAATGTTTTCTAGCTGCTTTACAGTTAAAGGTTGTAAATAAAATGCTGCCAAGCAACTGCTTTCTGCTCTCTAATGAGCCACATGAAGAACAAAGGCAACTTTGTCAGAAAACATTCAGGCTTTCTTATTTGAATGTGCAGCCATGTTACAACTTGTTCAATTATATTACATAAAATAGCACAAATATACCCTATAAAATGCTCAGTGAGTGATATAATGCGGAAAAAAAATACTCTGCTGAGGTGAACATACCGATCCTTTCTCTCCTGGTTCTCCTTGATCACCCTGAAAGGGAGAAGACTTGTTACATGTCTGCACGAAGTTGCATTCAAATATATTCATACCAGGTTGTCTTTTTTATTTTGATAATTTTACAAGCCATATCACATATTTTTACAAAATATTATTAGTTTATAAAGCAAATTTTGAGAGCTAAAGTCACTCTATGAACTGCATATATATAATTATCCTGGTCAGAAGCAGGTGTTTCAGTTGTTAATCACTCACCAACTCTCCTCCTTCTCCTGGTGTTCCTTCAGCTCCTACAGATCCCTAAAATGAAAGTGAGGTAGGGGACAGCACTTAGTCTGACACTGGGATCTCTTTGACATAGTCATAACAAGAGGTGGAGGTGCAATATTACTTATTAAAAATACCTGGTCTCCTTTTGGACCATCAAGACCAACTGCACCCTAAGAGAAAAATAACATAATAATCAGCTGGACAATATAAAGTATGTAATGGAAAACAATTAAATCTGTAGCATCAATACCCACAACGATAATATAATTTACAACCCCGTTTCCAAAAAAGGTTGAGGCACTACAAAATGTAAATAAAAACAAAATGCGATGATTTGTAAAATAATGTAAACCCATATTTATTTGGAAATTGACCGAAAGCAACATGTGGGAACAGAAATTGTATTGTTCTATATAAAGATTATGCCCATTATGACTATTACGGGTGCTTCCCATGTTACAAATATTTGGGTAAGTGAAAGTAAATTGCTGATATTTAACTTTTTAATAACAGTGACCTAAATTTGATCCTACCTTCTTCAGTCTGATTCAACTTGACTTCATTCTTTCATAGAGGAGGCCTTCTCATTTATTTGATTAAACTCAAAGTTACTGTACTGAGTTATTCTAACCTCAACCCTTGTTTTTCTAACTAAAGTAATCACATCAAGCCAGACCTATTCTGCTGCTGAAATTCATTCCGTTTGTCCACTTTGTACCCGTTATAACAGCCAGGTTTATACAGTGTATTGTATACAATCTAGTATATTGTATATTCAGTAAACATTAATGCAAGTGATTGGCTGATCGACCTTTTCTTGGCTCTGTGTGGCTGCAGACCAGGCATGACCAACATGTCCTGTTAGCTTTACATCCCCCTATATGACTCTTTGGATGATGACGTCAGCAAAGCCCCACCATGGTCCCACCCAAATCAACTATAACCAGATATTGTTTTAATCAGTAAAAATAACAATATCACATCAGTGTGGGACTTTATAAATCGAGAAAGGAAGCATTTTTAGTATTTTGAGCCAAGATACATGGAACTACTGTTTTTTGGGATGTTGGATTCACATAGCTTCACTTCAAATTTAATCTGTTTTTATTTTGTGTCATTTTGTGCTTTCTTACTCTGTCTCCCTTCAGGCCACGATAACCGGCAGGGCCAGGAAGTCCTGGAAGGCCTGGATCCCCTTCGCTTCCCTATTAAAACACCCACACAAACCAACATGAAGTAAACTGTTGAATACATTGAATACACATTTAGAATCCCAACACAGCTGTGTTAAGCTTAGAAAAGTTACCTTTCCCAACTTAACCAGACCATTACTACAGAAAATATTTAAAATAAAAACATATCCAGCTTCACATCATCTGAAGGGTGACGCTGGACCCCCCCACCACCGACCATCCACCCTCCCTCAGAAGTGTCTGGGTGTATGTGGGTATGTTGGCATTCCAGGGGAACAGAGATTTCTTTCAAGGCCTTTCAGCTTTTTTTCCTGCCCTTAATCACCCACTGAGCTACAGAAAAAACGAAATCCTTGTAACAAGAGGCCATTCATGCCCGTTCACCAGTGGATTAGAGACTTAAGTGCATGGGCAGAAGTTCACAAAGACCTTCAACTCTTTAATAAAAGCACAAAACATGACTCCACTTCCCAGAAATGCATGTTTGGAGCAAGATACAAAGTTGATCTCGGTGAAATATTCTCATGTTGAATAATACATTCAGGATAGGAAATAGTAGCATTATTTGTGAACACTGATGTTCTGCTGGCTTTGAGTTTCAGGGTGCTGAATTCTTACTGTTCTTTTAACACTGATGGCAGCACTGAACAGATCTGAGCTGAGTTGAGAGGATCACTCGGCACTTTGCTCAACAACTGTCAAATGCATTTTGTGTTTTCTGCCTGGTTGAATTTAGCTTCATCAGAATGTTTTCTTCCTTCACTGTTTCTCCATCCATCTGTAGTCTCCTTTTCATCCTTGTCCTTTCCCACAACAGTATTATTATAATCTTGTTGTTTTTCTCTCTGGTTTAATTAGTGCTACCATAAAGAAATGCTTTTAACCCTGATACACTGGTTTGTCTGGCCACCAGCACGGAATATAAGAAGCTCAGCAAAACTTTGCATTTATATGATTGAGCAAAGAAGGACATAACCCAAAGCTAGGTTTTCTGGTATTTGAAAAAAAGAGTTTTGATCCCAGGTCCTTAAGGGATGTTTGTATGTAAATGTGTGTAAATCTATCTATGGATGTTATTCAGATGTCAAGGGAGTTATCGGTTTGTTTGGATTGATAACTTCATGTACATGTAACTTTTACTTGTAAACCACTTTTTTTTTTTTGGTAAAGAAATTTAATAAAGCTGGTGTATAATTACACAAGGCAATGCAATTTGCGTAAAACTGAGAATCTGAGTCCATTTCTTTTTGATTTGATACGCATATAACGTCTTTTTGTTAGCTTAATGCTCACCTTGTCCTACTGACTTTTCACCACAGTAAAATGTATCCAGGTAATTCAGGTCTGATCACACCCTTAAACATAGACTTTCTCTTGGTCTTACCCTGGCTCCTGGTAATCCTGCAGGCCCATCGTGTCCTCTCACTCCTCGTTCACCCTAAAACAGAGAAGAGCTAAAGTAAAATCTGCAAATACCGACAGAAGTGTGTCAAAATATAACAAAAGAAAATGCAATACATTTGAATTTTTTTCTTGGTTTCTTGGTATTTTCACTGAGATTAAACACAATGACAACCATTCACTTTGAGAAGAAATGGTTTGCAAGGAACAAAGTATAAATTATAAAATGGAATCTCACTCATTAGCTTGGTCTGTCAGATAAATATTCTCAAAAGCCTTGTTCGCCTCCTTCAGTCGGACTGAACACAGTCACATTATTCAACCTTCTGACATAAAATAATGACTTGGTACTATCAGTCTGGGTCTGTCCATTTATTTAAAATCTCCTGCCAGTATTTAAGTGCTTGTAAGATATCCTGTGGGTGTGTCATATAGGTGTGGCCAGCAGTCAACTGTGCCTATTGTACCTTCTGGTTTTAAGAGGTGAAAGCCTAAATTAAAAAGCAGGTACAGGTGCATTTAAGAGACTTACTGGTCCTCCTCTGGGTCCAACAGGTCCCACCTCTCCCTGTTCACCACGCTCGCCCTGGAAGCAAATAAGACATCGGATCAGATTGATTGACATAGCTCCAGGTGGGGTTTGGTATTTTTGTTTTGTAATGCAAGTGAAAGTTGATTAATCCATGAGTTGATACCTTAAACCAATTCAAATCAACCAGGTGGTTTAAAGTCCTTTTACATATGAGAGCCTCATTGTATATCATTGTACAATTGAGTAAACGTTATTGCAAAATTATGGATTTGTTTCACCTTGCTTTAAACTTACCTGTTTCCCTGGAAACCCCATCAGTCCTACACCTCCTGGATCCCCTTTGTTACCCTGATGACAGTAAGAGAGAAGAGCACAACAGTGTTGGTTCATTTTACAAATAAACTATGATCTATATAGGAATCTATATCTAGGAATCAAAGTATAGTAGTGTTTTCATGGTATTATTCATTATTGTATAAAGTTTTGATCATACCATTGAACCGCCGTGTCCTTTTTGGCCATAAGCACCTGGCAAACCCTACATGAAGAAAAGAGTGCCAAAATCGATGTTAGGAAAGGCAAATTTTAAACTTTTATTGTTATATTAAGGGGTTGGAGATCACTTACCGGAAGTCCCTGTGGACCAGCATCACCTGGAGCCCCATTTTTTCCTGGAAGACCCTAAAAGATAACAAACAAAAAAATGTAAGTGTCCGTGAGGGGAAAAGTTGTCTTAAAGATCGTGTCTACAGATTCAGACTGCAGACTTTCTGACTAAATGCACACTTCTCAAATCCTTCAGCTGTTTTTGAGTCCAAAATCCCCTTCACAAACTAAAATTAAATATTATTAAAAACAGTAGCTACCTTGGACCCTGGCAGCCCGGGTATTCCCTCACGGCCATCTGGACCAGGAAGGCCCTGTTGACAAAAGAAGGAATAATGAGATGTTTATTACATCCATCACGACATACATGTGTTAATGAAAGCACCACCATAGACGAAAGAGGATGTAGGGTAATGCTGTTTATGGAAGGATCTGCATAGTGATTTTGGACAAAAATCTGTGATAATACATAATATTCAGTGACCATAACATATATTTCTGACTGAATCCCCTATTTGAAGGTAGAAAGATGGACAAGCAGGAAAAGAGGTAGGTAGTTGGATGAAGGTAGGGAAAACACTGGGGTGACATTAGCAGATGATGGATGGATGACTTGAGATGTAAACTGTTGTACGGCTTGAGGAAGGAAGGAAGGTAGATTTATTGATCCAGATTTATTTCAGCTTTAATAAGATGAAGCAATACTCACCGGTTCTCCTTTTGGCCCTGGCACTCCTCTGATTCCTGATGGACCTTGGTCTCCCTATGAAATGACAAAAAAGAAAAGTTCATGACTTCAAAATAATATGAGAGATTAAAAATATTGATTATATGTAAATTTCACTAAATTTAGGGGGGGGGGGATTAGCATAACCAAAACAAAAATGAATTGATCATTTTTAAGATCCGTGTTTTACCGTTTAGATCAGGGGTGTCAAACTCATTTTAGTTAAGGGGCCACATACTGCCCACTTTGATCTCAAGTGGGCCAGACCAGTAAAATCATAGCATACATAACGACAATATTTCTCTATGTTTAAATCATTGGTGAAGGTTTTTGGTTGATAAACCCTATTTTAAGGTCTTTCTACTATAAACTAGAAACATAAAGACCAAAAACTCAGACATCAGCCCACTGTTTATCTGCCTGGGCTCTCCTCTGCAGATTCACTCGCTTTGTGACGTCACAAAGTGAGCAGCGAGTGCTGCTGCCTGTGGCAACGAGCGCTTCTTCCTCCGGAGCAGACGTCGCATTTACGCTGTTTTTAAAGCAATTACTGGATCGATTAAAAAAAAATTACAAAACGTTTGTACTCATAAACCTCCATATTCTCATAGAAATGCAATTTATGTCTTTCTGTAATTTTCACACTTAGCAAAGTCATCCAGCGGGCCGATCTGGACCCACTGGCGGGCCGGATCCGGCCGTATGTTTGACACCCCTGGTTTAGATTGTTATTTGAGGTGATTGCATTTTGATTTGTGACCTTAGTATTTCTACAATCCTGCCTATGATGCTGATGACAAGCTAAACAAACCGATCCAATGACATTCAGGTTCATTTTTATAATTCCTCGCTGATGTTGTTTGAGGCATCATTTACAGAGGAAACAGGATGTGAGGACCGCAAAAAACACTTGGACAAAAATGTGAGGGGCACAATTTCTATCTGTCATTCGATGTTATTTGTCAAATGTGAACGATATATGTTTATAGCTAAATTTCACTGCTGTCTTTGACAGTTAGATTTGTGATCTTACCAGCACTCCCCGTGGCCCAATCTCACCAATGGCTCCTCTTTGGCCTGCATCACCCTAAAAATTTTTTAACTTTGATCAGTATTTTGTCTGAATGACAAAGAAAACTTAGCAGAGTTCATGATCAGGTTTCCACTCACTGGACCTCCAAGGATTCCTTGAGGGCCCAAATCACCAGGCTTTCCACGAGGTCCCTGTTTGGGGAAACAAAAAAAAATCAAGTAAAAGCTCAAATAAATTGAATACATTTTTAGTATACATGGTTTCTATGCAGTGAATGTAATGTAGAGGCATTTTTGCATTTTCTCCGTTAAGAAAAGAAAAAAAAAGAACATGTTGAAATGCTCATACATGAAGATTATATATTTAATGTTTAGACTCTTCTAGTGAATTATGTTCATGTTATTTCATGGCGTTAACTGTGCTCAGTTGTTGCGCAACAAATCCTCCAACCTAAGTGACTATATAGGTCATTTGCCATTTTCCTCTTATACAACCCATAAGAGGATACTGACAGCAGTTGTCATATAACACTATACTAAAGGTTTTTACATTTAGGCACAAAAACAACTTTGTTAGGTTTAGGAAAGATCATTGTTAGCCTTAAAACAATAATAATACATTAATAAATACATGGTTATGGTTTGAGAGTGGTTATGGTTTTAGGTATTTTGCTATTTTGTTGATCCATCCATCCACCCAACGTCCTCCAACATGCACTTTGTAGCTCTGTAAAAATGTAACGTGACCTCCTTTTTTGCATCAACATAATAACTATGGCCAGAAGAGGGTGCTGTCACTTGAATCTAAACATATTGTGTCATTTTGAGGGTTCTGCTGAAACAAGTGCTGTTGTCCTACATGACTTGTAGTCATATCTTAACAATAAAAATGGAACTATGGTAAACTGCTTGCTCAAACGACCTATGGGAATATTTTTTTCAGGAGGGCAGTTTCTTGTTTTATGTCCCAAGGGTTCAAAACAATATTTATAATTTTTTAACTTATCCTAATACACATTTTCTGCAATGTGTGACCTCTTACCCTGTCACCTTTGGCACCGATTATTCCTGCGAGGCCTCTTGCTCCACCTGGGCCCTAAAAGTACTCAGCGGATAGAGGAGTGTTAGTATGTTTGACTGTGTAGAGGCATTTCTGTGTGGATGAAGTTTTTCATTGCAACAGAGAAAATAGTGGAATATTTTACTGGTAGTCCTTGAGCTCCAACTTCACCAGACATTCCTTGTTCACCCTCTTCTCCCTGAAAGAGAATGTAGCCCGTATGTCAGGATTTGATAGGCTATTTAGGTTTTTTTTATCGATTAATCAGTACATACAGCATGAGTTTACCTTGTGTCCTTGTCTTCCGGGCTCACCTGACTCACCCTTAACCCCTTTGTGGCCCTACAGGAAAAAAACGAAATGTTAGAAATCATATAATTAAGAAGCTAATCAGTCAACATCAGTAAAGGACAATAAAGTCAGTAGCGATAAAAGTTGACTTACTTTCATGCCTGGGAGACCAGAATGTCCATGCAGACCTGAGGGACAGGCATTGGGACACTGAAAAACACAACAGCCTATTTGAGGTCATGGAAAAGCCCTCCCACAAGGGGGCTCCACTGTCAGCTGCCCCTGACTCAAATGAAAAAGTGTTTCTGTTTGGCAGTTGATTTTCATTACTGTGATGTCGGTGCTTCTGACCAGCACTAATCTGAGAAATCTTTGCATTCATCTGGGATCTAATACTTGACGTACATAAACGTAAAGATGGCTGCTTGCCTTGAAAATGTGTGGATTTACTCTACATTCTGGGAAATTCATGGGACTGATATAAACTGATAATACTAACTAAGCATTTTGTAAAAAAAAAAAAAAAAAAAAGATTAAGATCCTTGACAGAATCAAATCGAACACTATGGATACTCTTTTTTTTTTTTTTAGATAATTCCCATAAAACCAACAAATGGAACCATTTTCTTTGCTAGTTTCTTGTTGGTGTCTTAATATTGATTATATATTCATATTTTGTTCATATCACTTGTGAATTAGCTTGAACAGCCTCCATTTTTGCAGTTTGAAATGTAGGCAAGGAAAGTCCTACCATGTAGCATGTTATACATTAAGCCTTTGCTGGTTGTATTGTAGTTTGTGGGTATGTCAAATACTTTTTTACTCTTTTACTAATAAATGGGTGTAAATTAATCTACTTACCAGGTCCTCGCCTTGATAAACAGCTGGAGGTCCCTAGAAAAAAAAAACAGCTTAAATTGTCTTGTGTTCATTTTCAATAAAGATCTAATTTATTCATCAAAAATGATAATAGTTACACAAAATCTCAGTTGTTTTGACTGTGATACCCAGCAATGTTTCTGGAGGCTTTAAAAACTGCCCCCCACCACTGCCACTTTTACATCACATTTTCTTTAGGAGCTCCCCCGTTTTTGTTTTGCCCCACTGCAGTAAAGCACTTCTAATTTAACATTAATGATCACTTTCCCCGAATAATGTTTAACAGGAGCATAAACAGAAACTGTGATATTTACCCGAGAACCAGCAGCACCAGGAGGACCAACTTGACCTCTTCTGCCTCTCGCTCCCTTCGACAGATAGAGAACTTTTAATTAATTGATGTTATATCATCATCAGCACATTTTTCATTTTGTTTGTTTGTGTGTGTGTTTGTTTGTTTGTTTGTTTGTTTGTTTGTTTGTTTGTTTGTTTGTTTGTTTGTTTGTACTAAAGAAATTTGCAATTTATCTAATGAATTAAATTAACTTAATTTGCAAAGAAATTGTAAAAGTTGAATTATGGATGACGAACTTTCCATTGTTAATTGATTAGTGACCAGAGACCAGACCATGATTCTTATACTCACAGGGGGTCCGACTTTACCCAGTTCACCTGGAAGCCCATCTGTACCAGGAATACCCTGTTTAAAAAAAACAAACATGCATGAACTCTATACAGCCTCTAAAACCTTTAAAAGGGTAAAAACATAAGAAACTGTAAATGTGTCCGAATGTAAAACTATTAAAAAACATCAGCTAACGTTGAAACCTCAAAACTCAGAATTGTGTATTAGTTTCTTGGAACAAGAGCAGTAATCAATTTGGCTTTAAGATACTGACACTGGAACAGGATAAACTTTCCCTTTCAATAGAAACAAGTGGATTTAGAAAAATATTCTTATTAAAACATTCAAGGCACTACTCACTATGAAGTTTTGTCTTTAATGTTGTTGTGTTGTTTTTTTCAGTGGGAGGTTGCATAAGAACAAGAACACATATTTATAATTCACCAAGTGGGAAAATGTATTTCAGCATTTGTATTTATTATAACTGCAGACATCAAAGTAACAATCAGCCGCAATGTGTGACTACAGCATTGTAAACTTGGAACAGTGTCCTGGCATCAAATTAAAGTGGATCAGTAACCGCTGTATAATAATTTATATGATATTACACTGTACTCACATCAAGCCCGTCAGGTCCCACACCCTGGAAGAGAGAAATCATAGTTTCAGAATCAAATACATACTGACTTTTCAATAACAATCAGCAGAGAAAATTCTGGCATATACCTTTATTATAAAATGTAAATATTGGGAGGGTAATATCTGCACTTACAGGCTCTCCAGTAGGGCCACGAGCTCCGAGCTCACCCTAAAACCCAAGAAGAACAGTGATATAAGAATCTGCACTTATATTTCATCAGAATGACTAATTCAGTCAAATGTGAAATGATAAACTTACTTTTGGCCCTTTTAGGCCCACTGGGCCTGGATCCCCAGGAGGTCCAACAGGTCCCTGTACAAGCAACACAAAATACATTAAAGATATTTCATGTTACCATGATATTTGAAGTATATTGGTTAAAAATACAAAGTACAACATTGTGAACACTGAGTTTTCTTGATGCAACATTTTAGCTTTCTGCACTGAACAAACTAACAATAGCATAAACTTTATGTAATGATGTAAAAAAAATGTCAGTTCTTTGTGTCCAGCTGAATGCAACACCATGAATTTATCCAACATGGCTTCATGAAAAAATGTCATCATCTTTGTATTATCAATCACAGCAATGCTATAAAGAAGTGAAGGAGAAGACCATACTGAACTGTTTATAGCTCCACTTTTAAATGCAACATGGTCTCCTAGAATTTAAGGATTAATAAAAATTCATATGAAATTTGGCAGGACACATATTTCCACATGCTTAATTTCTAGTCAAATAAAAGGGAAATATCAAAAAATGTGAATGGTACGCTGCAAAAATGTTGATTGAAGGGATCAATAAAATGTTCACTCACCACATATTTATTTTCTGGCTATGATTTGGCACTGTTAAGTAGGTCAAAGTTGAACTAGGAGAAGTTTGGGTAATGTTTATACCATTTGCCTTTGTTTTCTTTTCCAAATAAGTCTAACGTGGGGTTGTTTACAACACTTGTGCCTAGTTACCAATAGCAATGACCTCAACTGCAAGACTTTAACCCAAGAAAAAAAAAAGGTAATTATTACACTTTCTTTGGTTTTATTCATGACATATGTCTAAAAAAAAATCAGATATTAGATTGAGGGTGGGCCCTTTCCTCCCTTCTGTGGCTCCTCCCCTCACCTGCCTCCTTCATTAAGGACCATCAAAAGACTCTCCACTTTGCTAAAAGCATGATCAAAGCAAGGAAACAGAGACACCTAAAACCAGTCAGTCAGTCTATGACAAAACTCTGTTCCTTCTATCTTAAAAAGAGACAGAGTATAAAAAAGGAAGACTCCTTCAGGTATTCATCCAGTGTTGTATTCTAGTTTATTTTCTGCTACAGGTATGGAAACTGATCTCACTCTGTTTCTTCTATGATTTGTTAAACTTTTCTCTTGCCAACGAAACTGTGAATTTACCCATCTTTTCTCAGCACCATTAATTAAGCAGACGGAAAACACAGTATAACCATCTGCACCACCTTTCCTCACATACACTTCTTTATAGTCAGCCATGCCTGGGCAGCCAATCCCCCTGCACTCCCTTCAGTCGCATACAAAAAGACCCCTGTTCCTGTCAGGAAGCTATTTGAGACTCTCCCCTAAATAGCCAGATTGATTTATTCAAGGGACCTTTTTTTCTCAATGTTTTTTCTCACTGGAGGCCAAGACAAACTGCTCACACAGCAGCAGATCTGAATATATCAAGTCATCCAGCTCAGATCTTACAAAGATTCCATACATCCAGACACTGGAGACTTTTAGACCCATCTACAGGATCAAGGCAGCTGGAGGATTCAAAACTCAACAAAGTTTTTTATTATTAAACAGTATTTGAAATAAAGACCAGCCTGCTGCACTAGCTGTAAAATGTATGTCTGGTAGGCGATATCTTAATCACCTGAAATCAAAACCTAGTAGTCCTGAAGGTACTGTCAGTATGTTGACATGTTGTTTTACTTACATCTGCCCCTGGAAGGCCTGAAGCTCCAGAAGCCCCGTCTTTGCCATTATCTCCGTCAAGGCCCTGGAAGCAGACGTTTCAGTATTATCACTGTCCATTTAAATAAATTAATCCTAAAATTAGAAGCCATTATATACACGTGGAACAAGAAAATCAAATTTGACTCACTGGTCCACCATTCACTGTGGAGTCTTCGCCTCTGTCACCCTGAAGACACATAAATGAGGTATTCAGATCAAAATGAGATATTAGTTATGGTTATTACATTTTGTTTCAGCGTCTGTTAAACACATTTTCAAAAGGTATTTCGCCCCATAGGATGTGTTTTTAATGTGATCATGGTACATAATTGAGTTTATCAAATGGGGATTCAGAAGATTTTCTTAATAGCGTCACAAACCATTGTGCCGCATGTGATAATTCAGTTAAATTGAAAACATGATGGATGCCCTGGTGGCCTAGCAGTTTAGGTGTCTTCCATGAGTTGAAACGTCCAGTCGTTTCCTGTCATCTGTCAAAGAACTCTGGAGATAAAATACACCTCTGGAAAAAATTGTTTTAATGTTTTTGCTTAGGATCCAAGATCACGTTCTTACTGAGTCAGCAATATCACATATGAATGTCAGGCTTTCTTTGGATGCTGCCAGGGTTTATTTATTTATTTACTATTTTTTAACATTGTGGGCATTGTCACTAACACAGCAAGCCAATTAACCTGAAAGAGTGCCAAAATGATTTAAAATCACAGTTTCTGTGGAAGATGAATGTGGTCCGGACAAAACACATTATTGTTTTAACAGTTGCTGCTTTTGGCTTCAGTGTTCACGAAGCAGATTAATCCATGAATGATCGGGACCAAAGCTGCATGAGCCACATCTGAAAAGAACCGTTTATGAAACAAAATGCAGACTCACATCGATGCCATCCACTCCGGGCACACCGGCTACCCCGGGCGGTCCTGCGGGACCTCTGGGGCCAACTGGGCCCCTCTGTAAAACAAACACAAAAATCAGTTTTCACTTTTTTCCCACTGAAATCCATCTCTAAATATCATCCAGTGCTGCTGCTGCTGCTGGTGTGAGGGGCAGCTCACACAGAGACCCATTGTCTGGGTGATGTGAGGGGAAAGGTCATGAAACCAAACCCGGTTTCCCATTTTAGTCATTATATCGCCTAAGTAACTGCATGTGTTCAGATTATTGCTGCTGTCTGAAGCTTATTGGTGCCAGGTGCGCATTTATAGACTCTGTTGGGGGGAAAAAACAGGTTATCTAATTCTACCTCAGATTCACTCGGTTTTTATATGTACATGTCCCATATTGATTCTGTTAATAAGCAAAAATGTTAGCAAAATGGGAAGAAGTAGTCTTAAAAGAGTGTATAAATATAAACACTATTATATATATCCTGCAAATATGCAGGATATCCAAGAAAGACTTTGATACTAGATTTAATAAAATGACTCAGTGCTATATGCAATATGCAGTTATTTATTTTTCATCGGGTAATATGGGGAAAAATAAGAACAATAAGGTAGAATGCAGTCTCTTCATTGCTGAGCAACACAGACAAGCTGAAACTGCCAATAGAAATATAAAAAACAATGCCATAGGAGAATAAAAAATATCACATCCCACTGGCGAGATATAAACCTACTTCTAGCCACCATACAGACAACCAGATTCACTACTGTTCTGTTACATGGATGCAAGAGAAATAAAATACCATAAAATGAGATAAGGTTTATATACATCCACGAGTGAGCACCACAGACACGCTGTGAGCACCTATATGTCTTCGGCAGGAGAAAATAAGCAACACCTATCTCTCACCTGAGCCGAGCAAATCAGCACAATTTGCAGAAAAAGCACCAGCAAAGACTCCCGACAGATCCTGGAGAGAGCCATGGTCTTCCCACAGACCGAGTAAGACACTTAAAAGTCCCTTTTTCCCAGATTTGATACTGCTCTCACACGGTCCACCTGTCAGCGTCCCCCTGACTAAAACCCCACCGCCTGCTGGAAGGGGAGGATGTTAGAAAGTCCTGATTATTCCTGAGAAGCTGAGGCTCTGCAGGCTGACTGGAGGAGGAGGGGTTCTTTGCACACGCAGGGTGTGGTGTATTTCCATTTACTTTGAAATTTTAAAGCTGAAAGTACAGTGAAAGTTGAATAACAGAAAAAGTGTCTGGTTTTGATTGTTGCATCTTTTTTAGGAAGGTTATGGAGCTTCATCATCTCCTCTACAAAACCTATTTGTATGATACAACATGACTTGATCACTATGGGGATCTTAATATTTATTATCAAAGTGACCCTAACTCAAAGTATGCTTACTAATCTTCTCTGGGACTTTGATCTAAATCTCATGGTCCTCACCCACAGATGGAGATGTGAGAAAAAAAAGTGAGTAATTATCATAAAAATGGTTGTCTCCATGACAACTGATCAAACTCCATCCACTTAGTGAGACCAGAAAGAAAACAACCACAAACAAATAAAACAAACAAAAAGAGCGGGACACAAAAAGACTACATCTAGACAGAGGAAGAACTACTAAGAAATGCAAAATTAGTTCAACAATTCACAAAATGGGAGCCGTTTTCTCTAACTACACCCATGGACGCAAATGAACTCAGAAAAATGTAGTGGGAGGATTATGAGTAACGACTATTCTGTTCTCTTCTGTAATGTTTCGGGGTCAAAAATTAAGCTTCATGTTCAAATAATTCAATACAATAGTGTTGCTATGGTCTGAATCCGAACATGATCACCACCACCTAACACATGGTGTAATGTCGTCACCATTTGAGAACGCATCTTTAGAAAATGTTTCATTTATTTTAAAGTCTTATTCGTCACCAATATCGCTTACTGTTTCTTGTACATCCTACTAATGCTCGGTGTGAATGTGAGAGCGAATGTGGCTATCTTTCTGTGTTGCTGATCCCCGGACCTATCAGCTGGGATTGGCTCCAGCCGCCTCGTGACCCTGGTCAGGGTCTCTAGTCGGGATAAAGCGGGTATACTGTACTGTATATATATATAATGGGGGATGTTACTACTCCAATCCAGTAGGTGACGCTAACGCGTCAACTAACTAACCGTTAAAATGCACAACGAACAAGGAAAAGACCGGATGTTTATAGAAGATGTGAGTAGGCGTCGTTTTCAAAGCTCGTTAACGGCCGTTGTCTTGGTACTGTGTGTCTGAACCTGTCAACAATACAACACGACTTCTACCATAAGATGTCAACTTCACCGTTAATATTGGCCTGATGACCACTGAGCGGTTTGTGTGTAGGTGAGAACCTTTATCAGCAAATATGTTTGTTTACTAGGCTGTATGTTTGGCTGCTAACTGTTAGCCTAGCCCTTTTAAGTTTCGTCAGTTTAAGTTTGGTGTACTTATTAGAGGATTTACGCAAAGATTAGACTCTGTAAAAGATTGATTTTCTGCTGGTGAGTTCGGCACGACGTTATTTTCGTTTGAATCAAGAGTACTACTCCTAGTTGTCGTGTTAACCAAAATGTTGTTACCAAATACTTGTGACATTAAATGTGAACTTCACTGCCGGTGTAGTTATTATGAATAACAATGATTGAAAGAACGCGTATTTAACAATTTCTACATTTTCTGCATTATATTCTGTAAAAAAAAGTTCAAAAGTTGAATGGGTGTGTGTGTCGTCAAGTATACCTTATACGAAACCCATTCATTTTCCCATTCAAGGCATAGCATGTTAATGCGAGATTGCTTATTTCCATCATGGTAAAAAAAAAAAAAATACACAAAACATGTAACACAAGATAAAACAGTAAATTATGAAGGTCATTACTAAAACTTAAAGCCAAAGAAATACATTTTAAGTCTCCTAAATACAAGCAGATTTCATTCACAACATGACATCTTACTCTTGTTGTTCTTTCACATCTCTGTTTTATCTTTTACATTCAGGATTTTAGCTAACTCAGTTCCTTGAACTTAAAAGAATATTATGGACAACCTGGATTTCTCAGAAGAGGAAATTCAACAACAACTGGCTGTCCTGGGCTACAAAAATATACCAAAACACAGGCTGCTTGAATTCAAACAAGGTCAGACTCTCTATTTACAACTGAAGAAAATATTGCAGATATATAAAAAAAAAAAAATTAAAAAAAAAAAACAACATCTGTGATCTCCATGTTTTAATTATCACTTTTGTGTCATGTCAGATCTTGATGAGCTGATTCGACATGGGGATTGGAAAAGCCTGGCCTCACCGAATCAGATAGACACCAAATCTCCGATGCCTTCATCTCAGCCAAGTCCTCCTGCCTATGTGAAAGAAAAAGGTCAGCGCTCTTGGTTGAACCTCACTTTTTGATCATACCAACTGTATTTTAACGCTATAAAAACATACAAGCACATCAGAGTGTAGAAGTTTGTGCCTTAATTAGTTCTGTATGTCATCTCTATGTTTTTTTCTCCACAGTTAGTCAATGGAACTTCGAAGGCTCTGGTGAAAGAATTTTCTTACGTGCGCGCAAAGCAGACCATAGCAGACAGGTACGTTTTAACCACCGCTGTACCCAATATGTTTTTATTTTTTATTAATGCCGTAGTCGACATGATACCACAAGTCCCTCAGAAACTAGGGAGGGCATCTTTGTAGTCACTAAACTGCATTGAAAACTGCAGATGTGTTTGAATTTTGTACAATTTGAATATGCCATTGTCTTACGGAATTGTGAAAAAAAAACTGCTTGAAGCTGAAATATTTGTTCTAATTGAAGAATGTATTTTAAAAAGTAATTATTAAACTCACCGTCAGGAAATAACCTCGCAGAATTCAACCTCCTTGATAGGGTATGAAACTTGACCATTCTCTAAGGAGGAAGGCGTCCATGTTGTCAAACCTGATAAAAATGAATACAAGAGCAATATTTTGATTGGACAAACAAATGTGGAAACGGACACACTTTTGATATTGTTGGACCAATATGACTGATTAATGTTCAATGTGACACAGGTGCTCACCACATGTGAGAACAGAGACTATGGACAAGAGCAGGGACGCCAGGACTCCTACGCTCAACACTCCATCGCGCCAAAGCTCCAGCTTCCTCCAGGCGCTCCGGTCAGGCTTCAGGCGGAACCACATCTGGAGGACAGCCGGCGAGCACCGCTCTCCGACAGCTTCACATCTTCCCCAGACATCCAGGAGAGATGCTTCATCAAGAGAAAAGTTCTGCGGTAATTTAAAACTCCTATCCACCATCACACATGCATGAGCCCAAGTCTGTCTTTGTCCATGTATCCAAATGTCTCTCCTTTCAGTCATTCATTTGTTTGTCCAAACTTAATTTTTGTCTTAATTGTTAAACCGGCCCTGAAAAATACAGCTGAATGTTTGTCTGGGGTGTAAAAATCAACTGAATATCAGACAAAACAGAAAGCATCTAAAACGTGTGGTTGTATCCGTGTATAAGAAGGGATCCAAATTTGTTTGAATTAATTGTTTGCAGTGTATTTGGCAGATTCTATTTTAAAGAAACTGAAATTTGAAAAGTGACCAAAATCCAGCTTTCATCCCTTATCCTTTTACATAAAGTGGAAGACAGAGATCTATTTTCTGAGTTTTGGTTCAATGCTGAATCAATTACTTAAAGAACAACTGCACTACAGTGGTAAATTAAACAACTGTGTCATGGAGCTGTTGCCTAAAAAAATATTGCTAATGATGATAATTTCTTCTACTCAAATAGTTACATTACACTTCCCATAAATATTCTTTTTGCTGTGCTAATCTATCAAATATGTTTTGTAATTAGATTCAAGCTCATCTTTCTGAAAATAGTGTTGTTCTGAGTAGCAGGCAGAGAAGTCAAAATCATATTCAGTTTATAGTGAAATACTGCAGTACTGTAGTCCTGAAAATGTATCAATAAATGACCAAAATAATCCAATTTATCCAAGCTCTAATCATTTTCTGAATCCTTTTTTAAATATTCAACTATTAATTTCTGCCATGGTAAACAAAAACGGAATGTGTGATACATCTGTAACACAAAGTAAAATTGTATAACACTGACTTTTTTCCTCAGGAAATATCGAGGACAGTCGCTTGTCTGCGATGAATCAGTCTACAGTGACGACTCAGGTGACGTAGACCTCACTGTATTTAAAGGAATCCTTCTAAGGTCTTTTGAATATCTGCTTTGATTTTGATTGATTTGTTCAATATTGATGCTAAATATTATTACAGAGTGCTTTTTACAAGGAGTAAATAGACTTCAATTTTAAGATGGAAACAAATGTTGAAACTCGAGGCCACAAATTACCATAAGTGAGCCAAAATAAAAACCAACCGTAGGAACACAAGCAAAACAAACAAGGAGATAATTAGCATTGCTAAACATGTATGTAGGATATTAAAAACTGCTGTGAATCGCCAGAAATGGAACAATCTGCCCCTCAACTGTTAAATAGACGTTTAGAAATATCAAATAGAAGGAATAAATGATAAAAAGCAGAGATGTTATCCCTTTGACCACCTGCAGTGGGGGCTGTTTCAGCAGTGAGGCTCTTGGATATTAGCTAATCCTCTTAGATCCTTCCTTAAGCCCTCGACCTCCACACATCACACGCTCAACATACCTTTGCAGGAGGCAACGCGGCACCATGTACAAGATGTATAACACTCAGTGGGACGATGAGAGCAACGACGGCAAGAATTCGCTCAGCTCCTCTTTTTGGTCCGATGGAGAGAAGCAAGAAGAGGACGAGGAGGAAGAGATTGAGGGAGTGCTTGACTACAAACCTGTTGACAACGCAGAGGACACTTCAGAGGAGGAAAAGCCAGAGCTGAACAACCCGCGGCTCTTCACTAGAGAGAGTTCAAAAGAGGGAAGCGAGGAGGAAGACGAGGACGAGGTGGATGAGGCAGATGAAAGTTGTAACAGCAGCTCAGATAGTCGAGCACCAAGTCTGATGACCTCTGGTTACGGCACGTACAGACCAGAGGAGCAGGAGGGAGGAGACTACAGAGACGACAACACCATAACCGAGTTCGACCAGGACAGTCAGGGCGATCTGTCTGAGATGAGAGACGATGAAGAGGACAATCGGTCACTTGGTGGCTATTGCCAGTTTGATATTGTACCTACACATGAGCCAGACTTCAATGAGACTACGGGGTGTTTGTTGGCGGACAGGAAACTTGTCGCTAATGTAGCGTGTTGTGGAGACGATGGTCCAAATGAAGAGAGAGACGTGAAAGGAGAGGATGAGGAGAAATCAGAGGAAGAGCTACATAAAAACACAGAAACGAACGCAACATCAGAGAAACAAGTTCCTATAGAGACCAAAGACAGACTCCTGTTGGATGAGAAGCATTCGGAAGATGGGAGTGATCTGAAAGAGGGTGAAAAACAAGAAGAGGTGCTTGACCTTCAGGAAGTGAATAACGTGGAGACGGAAGTCGAGGACAAAGTGGCGTCCGAAGATCCAGACGAGTCTTCAAGCCACAAAGACATCAAGTTCATCGACTCCAGAGTGGAGATGAGCCGGATGACGTACGACAAGATGTGTGCAGAGTGGGAAGGAAACCTCAGACAGAAGACTGGTAGATTCTTCTCTCTGAAACAGCAACCTTTGTGTTACCTTGTTTTACTTTGAGACACCATTGGTATTTTAGTATCAGGCAATAAAAAAAGGCTTTAAAAAAAAAAAATCTAAATATTCACTGCCATTGAGGACATGGCTGTTAGTGTTGGCTGCTTACCTGAAATAGAGCACCAAAACTTGGTAAATATTTGTCACCGAATATAAACATGAAACATAAAATAGTTTCTGCCATTTTGAAGAAAGTAACACAACAAAATGTATGCTTATTTTCTTAATTTGATTGTTTGTTTATCCAACTCTAACTACTAACATTTACCTGAAGGGGTTACAAATTATGAAAGCTCTTTATAGGGTTAAAAACAAACTCTAGGATCAACATAAATGAAAAATAATCAGCAGAACGCTACACTACTTTTTATGTTTTCCTTTTTTCTCTGACAATCTTTTGGCAAATTTTTTCTGTTAAAAATCAGCTACATTTTGAGGCATATGTAGAGATGTTGTATTTCCTGAGTGGACTGTGCTGTAATAGAATAATGTTCAAAGTCCGTCTGGTGGTCCAGACACTCACGGCACAGTTCAGTATTTTTTATCAGCGACTTAGTAAACTCAGTCATTATTAAACATTTAAAACTGGATTCCTTTCTAGTGGATGCAGTTGAAAAGATCCTCCATGTTTGAAGATGTATAAAAATGAACTGCTTTCAATAGTAATTTGTGTCTGATGTAAATTTACCATGAAAAAGTTAACTTTTTAAAAATTCCTTAAAATTACATGCAGGCCTCGTCCTCCATTGAAAAATCCAGTGTCTATGAATGTGCCAATATTTTTCATTTTAAAATGTTTAATTATGTCTCCTTGTCAAAAGGACATTGGTAATATATGTGCAATGCAATCTTCAAGTTTCAACATCATCCTAAGACGTCTATTAGACAAGGATTGGCTTCCAAGGTAGTCACCACGTCAAAAACTGCTTCCATGAGGCTCAGAGAAACTTTCCACTTTCAGCAGAAGAATCAGAACCAGAACAGTTTCTACAGGGTGTCGAACTCTGAACATACATCATTTTGCACAGCGAAGCTCAAGCGTCCAAGAGTAAAATATCTGATTGGTTGATAGTGTGTTTGTTTGCAGATGCAACGAGCTGTCTGGAAGAGCAACTGGCTGACCTTCATTTGTCCACATCAGCTCCTCAGGACTGTGAGTCACAGAATGAGGCTGGAACCGATCAGAGCTCCAACACCGACGGTATCTCTTTGGGCGCCTTTGAATCCTACGTTCGAGGCATGGTGGGTGGTGTTATTAGTGTTAGTGAAGATGAAAACTGCAATTTCTTTATATGAGGCCATTTTCATCTGGCCTACTTTTAGACATTAATAGATGTTTGAAGATGTCCTGTCATTTCCTTCCTGACAGACTCGAGCTCCGAGTGATTTTGATCTTCGGCCCAAACCCAAATCCTGTAAGTCAACGGCAACATAATGTACCAACGCCTGTTGTTTTTACAACCCCAATTCCAAAAAGAGTTGTGACGCTGTGTAAAATGTAAATAAAAACAGAATGCAATGATTTGCAAATCACATAAACCAATATTTTATTGCAGACAGACTAAAATCTTTGGTCTATTTGCAATTAAATATGGATTTATGGGATTTGCAAATAATTGCATTCTGGGTTTTTTTTATTTACATTTTACACACCATCACTAGTTTTTCAGAAACAGGGTTGTATAATGACACTTAACAAACCTGTGTACAATCTATCAAATGAATTTATGTTTCAGTCATCCGACCAGTGATTAGTCAACAAACCATAAAGAAGAGCGACCCGGTGACCAAGTGAGTTACAAACCTCTCTGGAAATGATTCAGGACCCACAGTTCTATTTTCAAGGCTCAAACCAATGAGGTAACAGGATGCCAAAAGATCCTGAGAATTTGCTTTACTACCATGTTGTTCTCAACCATCCCAAAGTAGCCCTTATCTGTTTCATACAACGCTCCAACAGCCTACGTGTTTAAAGCGGTGGAGCGCTGAAATGGCCCTATTAAAATGATAAGACTATCTACCCCTTGTTCAAACACACCTCTGGACAAAGGCAGCTGGAATTTGGATAAAGAAAAAATAACGTTGTATAATGCAATACAATGTTATTTTTCCCTCATTGTATATCATACAATGCAGTATGATATACTTGAGTTAAAACCGAAGCATAACTAAACCATTTTTATTTCTATCAGATTCGTCCTGATGTGACAGTTAACTCATTCGTTCATGTGCTTTTTCTCATCTCTGCAGGTATTTCCAATATAAGCAACTCTGGGAAATGTTCAAACTTCCTGGAGAAAAAGACAGGCGAGCCGTCCGCTGGGAGATAAAGGTATGAAAACATTTCTGCAATGGACGTCGTAAAGTAAAACAGTCATTCTATCAAGCCATCAGATACCGTCATACATAGTTGTATGTATAATACCACTATCTTTACCTTTTTGCTCTTGTGGGATGAGACACTTAATGTGCTTCACGTTCAGTTTACTTTTATATCAAATTATTTATATAAATGATCCAATTCAAGTTCCATTTCTGTGACAGGCGGCAGTAGTTTGCTGTAGTTGGTAGAAATGGTGACTACCTATGAAACAGCCACAGTGACACTGCAGTCAGCAACATGACACGTTGGTATTGACCATGTTTCTGTATGTTTGCCGATTACTTTCAGGAAAGACTTGCATACCAGCCTCCACCAGTAAGTCATTTCCCTTTATTCTCTCCCTGAAGCAGCATTAGGTGATGATTTTGTGTGCAGGTATTTTTTTGACTTTTGGCTTGGAGTCCTTTTAGTACAAAAAGATATTGCGAAGGTGTCACTTGTATAAAAAAAATTAAATTAAAAACTCAACACAGCACAAGTTGCAGTCTGAGTGGATCAGACTCAAAACAATCAGACTGACGGTACCATAAAGCTCTGGCTCAAATTCCAGAGGTTATTTAAAGGTCGCACACTGCCGCTAGTCGCTTTTCTTTCTTTATTTTTTTTACAGTAGGACACATTCTTGTCTGTACACCATGTTTGTGTACTGCTGTGGTGATGGATACACTCTGAAGGGAGTTAGAGGTAACACTGCATTCACAGCAAAATTTCAAGTTGTGGAACTTTTATCATGTACGACAAAGATTTCTGACATCCGAACAAACAGAGTGATGTGTCCTTCTCCAACTATCCTTAAATGACCTGAGGACTGAGATTGATTTAAGCTTTCCTGGTGCACAAGAGCTCACGTTGAGTGTCCATCAGGGATGCATGTTTATGCTGGCTGAGCCATGTGTTGCCTTTTGCGTTGGTGTACTTGCATGAACCTCGGTTGGGACTCAAGAAGTCTGATGTGGAAAAACTGACCTGCTTCACTGTGAAAGTAGCTTAAGTCTTGTTTTGTTTTGTTGTGTTGCAGCCTAAACCTCGGAAAGTTTACGTTCCCAACACCTACATTGTGCCCACAGAGAAGAAACGCTTGGCGCTCCGCTGGGAAATCCGGAACGATTTGGCCAACGGTTTCCTTCCACACAAATTCAACTGCCAATTTTAAGCAATTTTTTAAAAGTACTTTGAATAAAATTTTGCATTGTTTTTTATTATTAGAACTATTTGTCATTGACTTTGTTGCACATAACATAAAGAAAACATCTGGCTTTCTGTCAACGGTAAATATATTACAAGTCATTTCTTCTAAGGGAAGTCGGAGTAGGGCAGCTTGAATGGGTACAGAGGTGTGTAACGCTGGTCGTGCCAAAGCAACTTGTCTTCAAGAAACTTGACGGTTTCCAGGGTGAGGACGATGGCTTCATGTTTCAGCATGCTGTGGACATTCAGACCTGACGAAGAAAAGATGGGGGGGGTCAAATTTGAACTTGTATAGAAGGCATAAGTCACGCAACTCTCCTTTATTACAAACAATATTTACTGAGAACGCCTGATTTCAAAGGATGATCTAAAAACTGACTGCTGACCAAGATCAAATCTGGTTCTACATTAAAAGAAATGTTGCTGAGCATTGAGCTCTCATAGAGGTCAGCTCCACTAATTTGATGAAGCAAACTGCATGGCAATTATTATTATTATTATTACCAAAACTATTACTTTAACATGAGTGAAGGGCATGAATAGACCACAGAAAATGTATTGTACGTATGGAAAAAAATATTTAAAAAATATCAGGAATCTGTTAAATCCAGTGACAACAAAAATATAGCTGGGTGCTAACTCACCAACGGCTGGAATGATGTTCACCGTCTTTAGGTCCGCTGTGGCCCGAAGGATGTTTTCAGGAAATTCTTCCCCTCTAAGAGCAACAAGAAAAACTTTAGCACTGAGAAGCAATGAGACAATCCAGTTACCAACGTGGAGGTTCAAATTCATTTTTAAAGTTTTATCTACTAGATGATATACAGGAGCCTCGCTGTAGAAACTCACACATCGACAATTAACACAGACTCTCCCCAGTTTCTGTGTCTGATGAGGTCCAGCAGGTACTGAGGGTCTGGTGTGGGGATGTTCAGGGAGTCCACGATGTGAAGATAGTCCTGCAGAAACAGACAACTTTATAGCAAGAAATATTATTTTCTAATATCCTACGACTGCCGCGACTTTTTTGAAAACTGGCCTCAGAAACATTTTAACAATACTAATTTCTAAATTACGATAAAATTACCTTTACTAAATTAACTAAATTTCACCACTGTGGGATTAATAAAGTCTAAAGTGTTTACTGGGGTGAACGTTACCGTTTCATTGGTCTAAAATTTGGGATATTTAAGAAAATGATTTTTCCGTAAAAAGCCCCCGCTCACGACATATTTAGGCCACATTTTTTTAACAAGCTAAGTAAAGGAATGATCATCCAAATTGTTATGCATTTACAAATCACATTTTCATTGAATTATTTTTTTCAAATAATGGCAATTATGACCCTCTAAATTCCAGTATCAGCTGGTTGCTATGTTTGCAGTTGAAAACGCAGCCTGTCGAGGTTTAAGTTACCTGAGCCATCTTGGTACTCAGCGCCACTTTGAGTCCTTGCACTCGAATTTTCATGGGTAACATGTAGTAGTAACTGGTCGGCCCTCTGGGTCCGTGAGACACCCCGCCTGAGTGAAACATATCGGCTGTCAGACTCACTGATTTCCAACATGCAATATCCCTCCAGATCAAACAACTGAAGGAAGAACGTGTATTTGTTTATGTGACTCATGACGACGGTTGTTGAGAAAAAACACAGAATCTCATAGGCCTGGCTTGTGTGGTATTTTAACAATGAAACAGATTCATTTTCATTCATCTTAAAACAGAAGAGGCAGCAGCCAAATCAAGCATAGACATTCGAGTGCACTTTACAATAAAACCAGAAATATTCACCTCCTCTCCATATCGGTGATCGAATGCTTCCATGGCGAGCTCGTCCACTTCCTTTCTGTTTCCAGGGTTTCCTGCCTCCACCTCTGACCTCTGACCTGATCTTTGTGTGGGCGTGACTCTTAAGAGATCAAGACAACTGTTAGTCAAATCTGAATAGTATTCTCTTTTTGTTCAACCATGAATCTCACTGCTTAAGTAATCCATGTTGAATATATTTGTTTATGAATACCTTTAAATCAGAGTTACATTCATTGTCGAAGCCTTTGAACATATAATAATAATAATAAATAATAATAATAAAAGACAAAAAAAAAAATTGTTTTAGGTTTTACTTTACTTTCCAACCAAATCTCTTGTTACTGATGTGCACTGCATTTTTAGTTTGCTGGTTGGGATGATTACAAAAGTTGAGATGTAAATAAAAAGTGCAATGACTTGCAAATCATGCAAACCCATATTCAAAGGAAAATAGACCAAAGACTACATATCAAAGGTTAAAACTGAGAAATGTCATGGCTTTGTGAAAACGATATGCTCCTCTTTAATTTGTCGCCAGCAACACAATTAAAAAAAGTTGGGACATGGGCATGTTTACCACTGTGTTGTGTCACCTCTTCTTCTAACAACACTCTACACATGCCACAAGACCAGTTGCTAAAGTTTTGAATGTGAAATGTTGTCCCATTCTTGCCTGATATAGGATTTCAGCTGCTCAACAATTCAGGGTCTCCTTTGTTGTATTTTTCAATTTATGATGTGCCACCTGTTTTCAATGTGTGTGACAGGTCTGGATTGCAGGCAGGCCAGTTTAACAATAATTGTTCCTTTTCAGATGTGGAAGCTACCCATGCCATGTGCACGAATGCACCCCCATACCATCACGGAGGCTGGCTTTTTAACTGTCCTCATAACAAGCTGGGTGGTCCCTCTCCTCTTTAGCCCAGAGGACATGGTGTCCATGATTTCCAAAAATAATTTTGATTCGTTAGACCACAGGATGGTTTTCCACTTTGCCTCGGTCCATCTTAAATGAGCTCAGACCCAGAAAAGGCGGCGGTGTTTCTGGATCATATATGTTAACTTTATATAACTATGCTCACAGACAATTGTTTTCAGAAGTGTTCCTGAGCCCATGCAAGGATTTCCACCACAGAATTGTGTCTGTTTTTCATGCAGTACCACTGGTACCGAAGATCACGGTCATCCAATATTGGTTTTCAGCCTTGCCTCTTGTGTACAGAGATTTATCCTGATTCTCAGAATCTTTTAATGATATTATGTACCAGAGAGGATGAAATCTCCAAACTATTTGCTACCTGTTACAAATTGACCTAATTAGTTGTGAGCTGTTTTACCACGTGCTTCATTTAGCGTTACATACGTTTTCCAGTCTGTTGTTGACCCTGTCCCAGCTTTTTTGAAATGTGTGGACGGCATCAAATTTAAAATGTGCATATATTTTTCATAAAATAATAACATTTCTCAGTGTCAACATTTGATATGTTGCAAATCATTGTATTCCATTTTTATTTACATTTTACACAACGTCCAAACCATTTTGCAAACGGGGTTGTAGGTATCTGTTGCTAACATTGCGGTTAAAATAAATTAAAAGATGTGTGTGTATTTCCACAATCACAAAGTTCAAAAACAAAGAGTCAACTGATGTAATTTGACCTTTTATTGCAACACCAATTGTTACGTATATATTATACGAGTTTGTTTTTATTTACCAAATGTTACTGACTCAGCATCAGCTTTGCAACACTTGCAATAGCAAGGATTTCCACCACAGAATTTACCACGTGCTTCATGTAGCTTTGCAACACTTGCAACAGCAAGTGTTGCAAAGCTGATGCTGAGCTTAAAAAAAGCTTAGGTATGTGGTCTGGGTTAATCAATCATGCACTAAATGCTTTGAGTTACTTTTTATTAAAAATGAGAAAATTTGTAACTTACAATCCTTTTGTAATTTCTCTGCCATCTTTCAACATCGTGTAGAATATCGAGCCTGAGAACCAAAAATAACTCATATTTCAGTGGATCTTCAGCAAGATGGGTTCAAAGTTGCAGACTGTAGCTTGAAATTGCTCAGCTTTACCTCGGAGGCACCGCAAAGACATCCGGGTGGAGCTCAGCCAAACCCAACGGCTCGCTGTCCTGCTTTTCCAGAGACTCCACCCATGTCTGCAGGAGTTTCAGGTGAGCAGGCACGACAGCTTGGCACCTCCTCAGAAGAGGCAGCGAGCAGTCTGCAGGGGGAGGGGAACGCTCTGCGAGAGGACAAAAAAGAGCAGTCAGTGATGGACACTTCACACTCTGTTCATACTAAAAGTTTTCAATGACAGTTTCCTTCATCCCTTAATGATATAAATGCTACATGCAGAAAAAAAAATATAATATTCGACATTTGGTGTGTAAATAATTTAAAGGTGCTGGAAAAATGTATTTTATATTGAACTTCAAACACCAAATTACCTTAACATTCAACTCAGGTTTAGATTGACATATTTATCGAAGCCACAAGTTTTAGACTTACTTAATCTGGCAGGATCCACGAGGTTGTCGGGCAGCAGTAAATTTGGAGGCAGAGCGCTCTCCCGACAGAACGATGAGGCAAACTGAAAAGGGGAGGAATAAAGAGACAACTTGAGAATGACTAAAGATTACAACAAAAAAACAGGTTGATTTCTGTTAACATCCAGCAGGACTTGCAAGACCCTGAGAATGTTACTTTAGTCGAGCTTACTAGTTTCACCGTTTTACTGGATAAATTCTGGCTGAGCCTGCTGTACAACAGAAAATAAAATACGGTTTTATATTTGAGCTGTTGAAATAATGGCACATAAAAATAAGTTATGACAGCTGGGAGTGATGTATAAGAATAATGTGTTTAGTCTTAACAGTCAAAAACCAAAAATGTTCAACTGAGAAATGCAGCAATGGCACAAGTTTTATAAACTGTAGTAAGCAAATGCTTTCTAATACTTAAACAAATATGAGGTTTTTTTAAACAAGGATAAATTGGCAGCCATTGGGTTAAGTGATTAATGATTTAAATCCTTTATCAAGAAAGATTCTTCCAAAAAGGGTTTCTGCATCTCTTCTTGTTATAAATTGAATATTAGAATTTGACAACGTTAACTTCAGCTCCAGGAAATTCTGCTTTGCCAGACCCTGTGTTTTTTGTTGTTGTAGTTATTTAATTAATTTTGGGTATTTCACAGATTAATTTGATTTGTTTGGGAGATTCAGTGCGCATAATTAGGAAATGTAATATATATAATTATGTTTACATTAGTGTATAATCACCTGAACCTCGTGTTTTAAATACCTCAGAAGAGTTGATATCTACTTTGGGGTCGGTCTTCTCCCACAGAGCCCACCATATTTCTCCAGTAACTCAGATGGGACGAACCAAACACCGGTTCTAGAGAAGGTCTTTTGTGTTTTTCACAACCTGTGTAAATTCTCTTATGTAGAGGGTAAGGGGAGGGGTCACCGTTGGCATCCTGCTCAATTATCTTTAATTGTTACGCTTTAGTTAAAAAGTGCATTATCAAGAAAAGAAAAATGTTAAATCAGCAATCAAATAATTTGAAACAGAATAGAGAATCTGTGATAAAAATAAAAGTTGCAGCCCTAAATGATTAAAGTAATTTAGTCCTAAATTTCTATAATTGAGAAATCTACCAGTTCTTTCTCAATTAACTTATAAAACAACAACAACAACAACAAAAACTCATCCAAAAATAGTAAAAAAAAAAAAAAATTTAAAATGCCCATCAGAATTAGCCTGAACATTCAAAAAGTTACTGTTAAGCTTCAATGGTTAACATAAAGACCACAATCCAAACCTGAAGTTTCTAGTCATGGACTCAAACCTACATTTCAAAATCTACATTAACACTTTACCAAGATCCAAGACTACATCAGCTCAACGCACAGTGACACAGAGCGATGCAAGAAGGGAATTCCCTTCCAAATTACATTTCACAACAAAGGAATATATATATATATATATTTTATTTTTTTTTAAATAAATGCTAAAATAGCACTACCTGAGAAGAAACTTTGTTAAATGATGATATTTATCTGGTTGATCACGGTGGATCCAATCGGAGCAGGTCTTTGTATATCCTTGTGTTTGTGTCATTTAAAATGGTGTCAATTGTTTGTTGTTTTATTTAGTTAGTAAAACAATGTATGAGTTGGGTAAAGTGTATCTTTGTATTGTCACTAGGTAAATTATGAAGAAACCCAGGAAGAGTAGTTGCTGCTATGCAAAAACATAATGAGGTTAGGTTAGGTTAGGTTAGGTTAGGTTAGGGTTAGGTTAGGTTAGGTTAGGTTAGGTTAGGGTTAGGTTAGGTTAGGTTAGGGTAGGGTAGGTTAGGTTAGGGTTAGGTTAGGTAAGGTTAGGTTAGGGTTAGGTTAGGTAGGTTAGGTTAGGTTAGGTTAGGTTAGGGTTAGGTTAGGTAGGTTAGGTTAGGTTAGGTATTTACTTTATTAATCCCCGAGGGGAATTTTTTTCGCTACAGCAGCATACAGGAAGCAACAAGATAATAATAGAAAATCAATAAAATAGTAGTAAAATAGCAGTAAAAAAATATAAAATGCACAGTATATACAGTACAGTATATATCTATATATATTATATACAATATAATGTATACAATGTATATATATAATATAATGAGGATGTAAATAAACAATTACAAAATAAGCTGTCGTAAGCTGAAGCACTGTGAAGTGCTCGTTGAAATACCTACCAGGCCAATACGTGGGCTAATAGGTTATATGTTGTGTACACCGACGGATCGTGACACATGACTTGCAGATATTAGAAAGATGACCTGAGTTAACATGTTTGATGCAGCGAGGTGTTGAGTCTGAACCGTATATCGATATAAACTGGCTGTTCGTGTTTCTCACCCTTTTAGCGACTCCTCTGCCACAAACTGCGAAAGAAAGTCGAAGCATTTCCGCTCAGGTTTCTTCTACAATCACACACACATTTAGTTTCCTCTTAAATCATTTGAAATAAAACATCATAAACGGATTCAAACGCTGCACGAAAGGTCGTGGACAGACTTCTCGAAGCGTGGCGATGGCGCATGTTTGTGACGTCGTTCTACACAGTAGTGCCATCTGGCGGTTGGAGGTGGTTAAAGCGCCTTTTCTAGTATAAAACCTCCGTTTCGTGTGATTGTTATAACGTCAATAAAACATTTTTACATTACATTTAATATTATAAAAATGTAAAGGTAAAAAGGTATCCTACTCTTTCAAACTCGAAAGAACTGATAACCATTGCTTACATTTTAATGCTGAATCTAAATGTTGCCAGGGGTCTGTTTTGTAAAATTTTTACCTTACACATAAACACTTGTACGATGAGACAAATTATAATTTATTTTCTATTTTTATTTTAAATAATTGTTACTTTATCATAATGAGAAAACAATTAGTGAATGAATGTAACCTTGATGAAACAGATCCTACATTATCTCTAGTGTCATACTATCAGGAAACAAACAAAATAAATGTTTGATTTGAACATTTTATTGACATGACAAATGGTAAATCATTTTAAATGTGTGATGGTATTGACCCTATATAGTTTAGTAGCCTATATACTGTATAGTAATCTTAAACAAGTTCATTATGAATCCATTTTGTGTAAGAAGCAAAAACTCAAATGCCGCAAAAATAGTAACAATACGCTAATAATTTAGATACAGTATATGCCCAATGTACATAAAATACAATGCATATTCAAAATAATAGATATACAACATAACGTACAAATATATATATATAAACAACTTTGTTAGATATCATCAACTGAATCATAAAATATTCAGAGTAAAAAAAAACATCTTTAATATGGTAATGTCCTCTTGACTTTCAACATCAGTAGTAAAGACAAAATATGAAGCTTCTGGGTGCCATAACAACAAAAGGTTTACAAAAGAACCAAAAGTACATACAAAGAATACGTCCTTTTCAAACAAGTATTGTTCAATATAAGTACTCCTTATTATAAAATGGTAGAACATATATTTTTACTTTCTAAAACCAGTACAAGAATGCTACATTGTAATGTAGTTTTACATTTTTATAAAGCTACACGAGAGCTATTATGAAATTTTTTTATATTTTTTTTTTAATAAGGCAGAAAGCAACACATTTACTAAAAATCATAAGTGATACAACAAACAAATAGTTGAAATCACAATAAATAAACCCAAAATGCACACCTGAATGAAAACTTGAGAGCTTTGAAAGCTACACAAGGTTGGAAAAGAATGTTGACCCTTTTAGGTCATTTCCACCAGGAACTTCAAGGTCTAAATTCCCTGGATGGAAGTCCCCTCCAAGTGTGTTATATTTACGATTTGGCATTTTTTGAGTTTCTGCTTGAGTAGGAAAAACAGTGACGTAGTAGCCATCACCACCCCCAGGTACTCTTATTCTTGAATCTTGTGAAAAATGCTGCAAGTGAGCATTGCGTTCAATGTCACTGGCTGGGATCCTTCTGGTGTTTCTGGGGTACCTCATGTCAAAATTAACTCCTGATGGGGATATTACCTGTCCATAGTTCTGTGATGTCTGGAGGTCCAGTTTGGAACCCCTGGCTCTAAGCACATGATATTTTCCAGTAAAATCATCAATGTTGAGATCTGAACGATTGAAATCAGTATGTTGGCCTAAAATACCATCCACCACAGGGTAGCTGGATCTTATTTTGGTTCTGGGTGAATTTCTATCAGTGTGCCATTGTCTGACATCTCCATCTATGTCCAGGTCTGGCATTTTTGTGTTCGCACCCTTCATATTGGATCTGTGATTCTTATATGAAGGTCTTTGAAAATGTAATGAGGGATTATCTTTGTTAAGATCTGGGCTTGTGATATTTCCTTTCAACTCTGCTGGTTTCATATAAAATTTTGCATTTGGAGGACAAATATCAAGATTTGTTGGTCTCAGAGAAGCACCAAAGTCAATATCAGACCCCGCCCTATTAAGATCTGGGCCTCCAAACTGAGGCAGTTTAAAAGACGGGAGTTTGAATTTTCTGTCTGTCAAACTAAGATCAGTCTGGGGACTATGGATGTTTCCCATGGGAACTTTCATGTCATCCTTAGGAACTCGTATACCTCCTTTCAGCTGAGGGCCAGTAAAGTTCAAGTCAGGTTGTCCCATATTACCATTTATTCCATAACCAGGACGTTTTGCACTGAGGTCTAACTTGGGACTCTTGAAACTGGCATCAGGTAGATCAAAATCTGGCATAATTAAACCGGGGCCTTTCAGTTTAGGACCAGAAAGATCCATGTCTGGTGTTTTTGCCTTAGGTCCAGAGAGACTGAGGTTTGATGTATTTAAACTTGGCAATCTAAATTTACCTTTTGGACCATTGACATTTACATTTGGGAAATTCAAGTCTGGCCCTTGTCGTTCATCATTTATGTCAAACTTGGGGCCTTTTGGCAGTTTGATTTTTGGCTTGTTGATCTTTGCATCAGGGAAACCAATGTTGACATCTGGAGTAGCCATATCTAATTTGGGAGCTTTAAGGTCCACATCTGCTAATCCCAGTTGGGGGGCATCTAGCACACCTTTTATCTTTGGACGTTTGAGATTCAAATCTGGAGTTTTTAGGTCTGAATTTAATTTAAAATGTGGTGCTTTTGGTAATTTGGAATTAAGATCAGGTAAATTTAGATCCATGTTAGGGCCATCTAACTTTGGACCAGAAAATCCTACATCGGGCATTTTCAAATGTGGCACATTAAATTTTCCCGATGGCCTGCCAAAATCAACATCTGGCATTTCAAAGCCAGCTTTAGAGCCTTTGAATTGGAAGCTCGGTGCACTCATGTTACTGTCTGGGCCATCTAGATTGCCATCAATCTCGTGTCCTTTTAATTTAGGTAGGTTAACTTTGGGCATATTTAATGTGGACATTTTCCATTTTGCTTTGGGTGAGTCAATGCTGAAATCTGGAGCATTGGCATCTAACTTTGGAGTTTTAAAGTCCATGTTTGGTAAGTTTACATCGGGGGCATCAAATTGCCCCTTTAACTTTGGTGCTTTCAGACTCAAATCTGGAGACTTCAGGTCTGCATTTAAGTCCATACTTGGCGCTTTTGGTAATGCACCTGAAAAATTTAATTTAGGCCATTTCAATTTGCCTGAGGGGGCATCAACATCCCAGTCTGGAGCATGAAGCTCTGCCTTTGGTTTTGGCAATGTTGGCATTTTCAATTTGCCTGATGGCAAGTTCAGCTTTGGGGTATTGAGGTCCAATTTTGGGCTTTTGAGATTAACTTTGGGCATGTTTAAATCTGGTGCAGTTATTCCACCACTGAGATTGGGACAAGAGATATCTAGGTCAGGTGATTTGAGGTCCAAGTTAGGACCATTTAACTTTGGACCAGATATACCCCAATCCGGCAAGTTCAAGTTTGGCTTCTTGAATTTTCCAGATAGCCCAGGAACATCAACGTCTGGCATTTCTAGATCAGTTTTAGGACCTTTAAGACTGACATTGGGGACATTCACATCAACATCTGGACCATCTAAGTCTCCACCAATCTCAGGTCCTCTTAGGTTTGGAAAACTGAATTTGGGCATTTTGAGTTTGGGGAATTTAAACTTTGCTTTGGGTGAACCAATGTTGACATCAGGAGTATTCAAGTTGGGAGTTTTAAGGTCCATGTTTGGTTTTGCCAATGATGGTATGTCCAGTTTACCCGACGGCATGTCCAAGTTTAGCTTTGGTGCTTTGAAGTCCAGTTTGGGGTTTTTAAGGTCAAAGTTGGGCATATTTATGTCTGGTGCATGTATTCCACCACTGAGATCGGGACCAGTGATATTAAGGTCAGGTGACTTGAGGTCCAAGTTGGGACCATTTAACTTTGGACCAGATATACCCCAATCAGGCAGGTTTAAGTTTGGCTTCTTGAATTTTCCAGATAGCCCAGGGACATCAATGTCTGGCATTTCTAGATCAGTTTTAGGACCTTTAAGATTGGCATTGGGCACATTCACATCAACATCTGGACCATCCCAGTTTCCATCAATCTCAGGTCCTTTTAGGCTTGGAAGACTAAATTTGGGCATTTTGAGTTTGGGCATCTTAAATTTTGTTTTGGGTGAACCAATGTCAATATCTGGAGTGTTGACATCTAACTTTGGAGCCTTAAGATCCATGTTTGGTAAGTCTAAGTCAGTGGCATCTATTCCACCCTTTATCTTTGGAGCTTTTAGTCTCAAATTTGGTGACTTTAGATCTGCATTTAGGTCCAAATTCTGTCCTTTTGGCAATGTACCTGAAAGATTCAATTTGGGCAATTTCAATTTGCCTGAGGGAGCCTTAACATCCCAGTCTGGGGAATGAAGCTCAGGCATTTTTAGTTTGCCTGATGGCATGTCAAAATCAATATTTGGGGTATTGGTGTCCAATTTGGGGCTTTTGAGATCAACCTTGGGCATGTTAATGTCTGGTGTATTTATTCCACCACTGAGATCGGGACCAGTGATATTAAGGTCAGGTGACTTGAAGTCTAAGTCCGGACCATTTAACTTTGGACCAGCTATACCCCAATCAGGCAGGTTCAAGTTCGGCTTCTTGAATTTTCCAGATAGCCCAGGAACATCAATGTCTGGCATTTCTAGATCAGCTTTGGGACCTTTAAGATTGGCATTGGGCACATTCACATCAACATCTGGACCATCTAAGTTTCCATCAATCTCAGATCCTGTTAGGCTCGGAAAACTGAATTTGGGCATTTTGAGTTTGGGGAATTTAAATTTTGCTTTGGGTGAACCAATGTTAACATCAGGAGTATTCAAGTTGGGAGTTTTAAGGTCCATGTTTGGTTTTGCCAATGATGGTATGTCCAGTTTACCCGATGGCATGTCCAAGTTTAGCTTTGGTGCTTTGAAGTCCAGTTTGGGGGTTTTAAGGTCAAAGTTGGGCATATTTATGTCTGGTGCATTTATCCCACCACTGAGATTGGGACCAGTGATGTTAAGGTCAGGTGACTTGAAGTCTAAGTCGGGACCATTTAACTTTGGACCAGCTATACCCCAATCAGGCAGGTTCAAGTTCGGCTTCTTGAATTTTCCAGATAGCCCAGGAACATCAATGTCTGGCATTTCTAGATCAGCTTTGGGACCTTTAAGATTGGCATTGGGCACATTCATATCAACATCTGGACCATCCAAGTTTCCATCAATCTCAGATCCTGTTAGGTTTGGAAAACTGAATTTGGGCATTTTGAGTTTGGGGAATTTAAATTTTGCTTTGGGTGAACCAATGTTAACATCAGGGGTATTCAAGTTGGGAGTTTTAAGGTCCATGTTTGGTTTTGCCAATGATGGTATGTCCAGTTTACCCGATGGCATGTCCAAGTTTAGCTTTGGTGCTTTGAAGTCCAGTTTGGGGGTTTTAAGGTCAAAGTTGGGCATATTTATGTCTGGTGCATTTATCCCACCACTGAGATCAGGACCAGTGATATTAAGGTCAGGTGACTTGAGGTCCAAGTTGGGACCATTTAACTTTGGACCAGATATACCCCAATCAGGCAGGTTCAAGTTCGGCTTCTTGAATTTTCCAGATAGCCCAGGAACATCAATGTCTGGCATTTCTAGATCAGCTTTGGGACCGTTAAGATTGGCATTGGGCACATTCACATCAACATCTGGACCATCCCAGTTTCCATCAATCTCAGGTCCCGTTAGGCTCGGAAGACTAAATTTGGGCATTCTGAGTTTCGGCATATTTAATTTTGTTTTGGGTGAACCAATGTTAATATCTGGAGTGTTGACATCTAACTTTGGAGCCATGTTTGGTAAGTCTAAGTCAGGGGCATCCATTCCACCCTTTATCTTTGGAGTTTTTAGTCTCAAATTTGGTGACTTTAGATCTGCATTTAGGTCCAAATTTTGTCCTTTTGGCAATGTACCTGAAAGATTAAATTTGGGCAATTTCAATTTGCCTGAGGGAGCCTTAACATCCCAGTCTGGGGAATGAAATTCAGGCATTTTTAGTTGGCCTGATGGCCCGTCAAAATCATTTTTGGGGGTATTGATGTCTATGTTGGGGCTTTTGAGTCCACTCAGCTTTGGACCTGATAGTCCCAAATCTGGCACAGCAAAAGTTGGCATCTTACATTTTCCTGATGGATTTCCAATATCAGCATCAGGCATATTTAGCGTTGACTTTGGACTTTTAAAATCAAGTGAAGGTGCATCCCTGTCAACATCAAGATCTGATGGAAATCCCGGTCTGTTTAGTGATGCATCTAAATTCATGTGTTCACCGTTTGGACTTGAAAGATCTGAGGTAGGTATCTTCAGCTTGGGCATTGTGAATTTCCCTTTGTGTGAACCAGCGTTTACATTTGGAGAGTGGAGGTCTAAATTTGGTGCTTGGAGATCCATGTTTTGTACATTTACATCACGAGCATCTATACCTCTTACCTGTGAGGATTTCACAGTTAGGTTAGGTGTTTTTACACCTGCGTTGACATCCACATCTTTTTTCTTTGGTAATAGTAGGTCAGGTGTTTTAACATCAGCTTCACTTTTGCCAGAGGAACCAAATTTGGGCAAAGTGAGTGAACCAGAGGGAGCATCCAAATCTAAATCTGGAAATCTAAGATCAACCTTTGGTTTCCTAAGTGGAACTTTCACTTTACCTGAAGTCATGTCAGTGTTCACTCCATTTACATCAAGTTGTGATAGATTAATACCTGCCATTTCTTTGACTAAGTCAGGTGATGTCCCAGATAGCCTAAGCTTAGGTGATTCTCCATAAATGGAAGGATCATCCACATTTAGACCTGAGTTCTTTTGTCTCTTGGAATACTTGAGACCAAGTTTACCTGAAGGAATGTCTGGAGTTCCTACATTTGGCATCTTGACCTCACAATCTGGGCCAGAAAGGCCCAAGTCTGGCAGTTTGAATTTTGGCATCTTGAATTCTTGGTTTGTCCCTTCAATGTTTACTTTGGGAACACCTGTATTAAAGGATGGACCGGTCATATTTCCCCCCTCATGGTTTATCCCCATTTCAGGAATAGTAGGACCCGAACCTTCAAAGTCCACACCTATTTCTTTAGAGGTTCTGTTGTTTTCCAGTCCAATTTGAGGGCTTTCATAATTTGGCATTGCCAAGTCAACTGATGGACGTTCAGCATTTGGCCGTTGGATACTACCTGTAGTGTTGACATTTGGACCCTCTAGTAAAGTCCCAGAAAGATGGAAGTTTGGGGTTTTAAATTGTGGACTTCTAGCATCAAGTTCATGTGTTGGTGCCTGAGCTTTACTTAGAGTAGTCGCATTTAATCTGAGACTTAATGGTGGAAGGTTCATATTACTGCCATCTGTTAATGCTCCAGCATCAGAATGTGAATCCTTATTAGTATCTGTGCTCAAAGTCTTGGATTTCAGAAGTCCAAAGTCAACTCCAAGGCGAGGCAACCCCATGTGGTGTTTTAGGGCGACCTTGGATGGGTCTGGTACAGTTGGCTCGGCAGTAACTTCCCGGGTGATATTACCCTCCTCAGCACCAGGCAAGTCACTCCTCATAAACTTCCTGATTTTGGCATTGTAGAGTTTGCTGTAGGAATCTTTCAGCATCTAGAAATATAAGCCAAAACTCAGTGACTGGAAGGAAACAACTTCGTCAAACTTTATGTTCTCTAGCAGTGGAGGTGGGGATCAATTTAGTTATCATGACAATGAAGTAATGTAGACTGCAAATTAAAAACAACTTTTAGTTTAACATTATAAAAATAAAAAGAAAGAGAACTTTTTTTTTCTGAAACCTGCATTAAAACAGAATTACCATTTCAATAAATGTGAGTTACTGTGGGCCACATAAAAGTGTAAAAAAAATATTAATGTATAAATCAATTCTGTTTTATTTGATAATGTCTGTATTACACCTACCGCCTCAGGATGCCTGGCACACTGGTCCAGGTTATCGAGGCTCTTGCTTAGGTTGTTCCGAGTGAGGACTTGGATCTTGTCATCAAACGGCTCCATCAGCTTCAGTACTTTTAGCACCTCGTCTTTTGACAGTTGATCAAAATTGATTGTTGCCCCCAAAACTTCATCCCCTGAAAAAGAAAAATTGGTTATTTGTATAAAACAATGGCTTGTTCTAGAACATTCTCCTACTCTAATGTGTACAAATAATAAAGTATATCCTTAAAGGGTAGCCTTAAAGTCAAAACCCTAAAGCTTTCAAAAACTTTTAGCTTACAATGCCAAAGCACTTGGGACTGGGTGTTGTGAAATACAACAAGAAACACTGATCAAACAGCAAGGCAAACCTTCCAGACACGTTTTTCATACTTGATAACTGCTATGCTATGTTTTGACCATAATCTGTTAAATATACAATTAGACTGAGTGATCCAAAAAAATGAAATTCCAGTTTACATCTACCATGTAGATCATATTGTCTTTCAAAAACACTAACTATACACCAAATTACCTTAAGTCTTAATACAAAAAAAGCTAATCACTGTAGCCTTGGTTCTAAGTTAAGTGTAGAATGATTTCCTTCAGTTAAAAGCTTCTTGTTGTGGGGAAAAATATTTAAGCTATGCCTTGCTTTCAAAACAGGCCAAAAGCATATATGGAAAAACGGCTTCATTATTAAGTCAAGGCTCATACCTTCTTTCAGTCCCTGATTGGATGTGACATTGTTGATACTGGAAATGACCAGCCCTCCCTCCTCTGATTGCTCCAGAGTCAGAGCATCAGAGAGGCTCCTTCCCCTGCGGTGTGATGGCTGCAAGCAGAAACATTTCATGAAGTTGTTTAAAACAGAAGCATTTCTCCACATGACAGAATACAAAAAAAACCCCTGATGTTTCATACCATGATTCTTGTATTTCTGTCACTGTGGTATTGAAAGATCCATGTTGGCTAAGCCTATGGGGAAAAATAATATGGGAACATGATAAATAGCAGTTGTACATTTGCAACACATAAAACAAATGTCAATAAGAGTCAAATATAGTCATATGTCATAGTCACAGTTATAGTTCTATAATTAGTTAAATTCAGCAAAGGAAATGAAGACAGGAGGTAGTTTTCCAAAAAAGTAACTCTCCTAATCATGATTGGAAATATGATCATTTGAAATGAACGCAATATAAAAGATTTCTGAGACATGGAGTAAGAAACATCTCTCTCATATTAACTAAAAATCTTGGTCAATAGAAAACCCAACCATCTGTAGTATCGCGGTTCTCCCAAATTAACAATTCATTTATGTTGGTTGACAATGTAGAGGGAGTTCAAGTGTTTCTAACAAATCCCAACACATTTGAAAATTATAAGGGAACTGCAAACTATCACAACATTTTTGACAAGAGAAAAAAGATAAATAATTTTTCAGTCATTATACATTAATCAACACCTGCAAACTATGTCTCCCAGTAGGCCTTTGAAAGGCAAGAAATGCAAAAGAAAAAGGTTGTGAGCAAACCTATAAAAGAAATGTGTTTGGGCAAACACTTGTATTATTTTGTTACAGTTAGTGTTGCTGTAAACAAAAAAATGCAAGCGTAACTTTAGAAAATAAAGCAATGTTTAGCAGCAGAAACAGTAAAGAGACAATGAAAAAATATGTACAAATAAATTAACATTTTGTGTTTCAAGAAAAAACTTTTTAAGGTATATTTTCCTCTTATCTCCCTTTTTTAAGACTTAATTAAATTAAGGAAGGATGTGTGCTGAAAGCAGCACAAAATGTTGAGACTACACAGAAAGGGCATCAGTTTATTTATTACTATACTGTACACACTTAGACGAGTGGCACCCATGTTTAGAGCAGGCACATCTCAGGTATTCAATTTATGGCCTTGGAGCTGTTGGGTCATCATGAAGGAAAACCATGAACAGGTTTATCAAGAATGCTGCAAACAAGTGTTCTGTGTTTTGGTGTTTCCCATTTGAAAGCAAAGTCAAAGTGACCACACCCACTGCTTTCTAATATAGAAATCCTGGCAAAGACATAATGTTCTATCAAGTTCTGAGATGCCCAAGGGTGAGCTAGATGAACGAAACGGTGCTTTATTCTACAACACCACAGATTTTAAACTCTACATATAAAAAAAAAAAAGTATGAAAATTCAAATAAAAAGTCCTTTGGGACTTTCAAATTTAATTTCAATCTACATGTGTACTATTTAAAAGACTAATGTGTATTTATGCATTGCACTATAAACACAGCATTAATGTGCCATTAAACAGGCGCAACAAATATAGTGTAATCAGGAAATAAAGACCAAAATGAGACTACATTATTTATCTCTGGATTATCTCAATAGCATATGATATTTATTAACCATCTCAAAATGACATACTTTATGATTTGATTCAGTCAAATCATAAAGCAAATAACATCACAAATTTATATTATTTGTTTTTTATTTATTCTAACAATTACACAAAAAGTGAGAACATTGATATGATAATAATCTTCAGTTGATCAAAACCCTAAATATAATATGGCAAAAGGCCTCCATTGAATAAGAAAGTGTAGTTTTAATGTTTAGGTATGTCAAGTTTGTGTTTTTTGCATCATGTTTCTGAATGAATGTGTTATCAACACTAAGACATCAGATTTTTTGCATTTAATTCATATAATCACGCAGTTCCAAATGACATTTGAGCAAAGGAAGCGCCTGATATACAACCTAGTCATTAACCAAAAACTGCTCCACAGATATCTTTTGGTTTTATTCGCAATACAAAATCAGGGACCATCAGCACATTAGAAACTTGACAGGAGCATAGGTTTTGTAGTTTCTAATAATAATTAGTTTGCGCAATGATCCAAGTGTGGGACAGTGTGAGAATAAACAACAGACGCCAGGAATCTTTTAGCTCTAATCAAGATGAAACTAGACTTTGCATATGGGAAAGAAAAGGAACACCATTCAAAAGAAAAACGGTAAACTCGCTCTTATTTTTTTCCACAAATAGGTGCATCTATTGAAATGTAATACATGCTGATTAAAAATAACATGCTAAGAGCTTATTAAAATATGTGCAAAAAGGCATGCATATCTCAACGTGCTAAGGTACTGGTTTGACAGAAACTACCTGCATGGTGGCAACTGAAACTAAAATGCAACCAACCCAAATCCTGCACCTTAAGAAGTCATCAACAAGCAGAAGAAAAACAATAAGAACTTCAGAACTGACCTCTGGTTCCATCAGGCAGCTTATCATCTGGATTCTGTGTTGTTGAAGTTGTGTTGTAAAGTTTCACTACAGAGCAATCAGTCCATGCTGTTTGCTCTGCGTGTTGTGAATGAGAAGAGGAGCAACAGTCAGTTGGACAAATGCTCAACTTGAAGCAGATAAACAGGTTCCACCTCAAACGCCCTTCGTCCATTAACCGTAAACAGACACAATCATGCACATTCACATCACACACCCTCATGCTAACACACCTTGAAAACCACACGCATGTAGCACATATTGTACACAAACACAACAATCAATGCAGACAACCGCAGAACTTCTATCTCTGTGCGTTGCTCATACATTAACACATATTTTCCTAAGTGCACATGGAAATAGCACAACGACATACAAGTTAAAGCCATGAAAGTCTAAACCTTGACTTTCAGTAATTAAAACATGCAAAAAACATAAATGTAACTGTCCCTGACAACATGATAGGTGTGTTGACATGAGAAAAATACTGACCTGAGCCAAGGGTGACTCATTTGGTAAACGGCAGGCGTTTACCAAATGAGTCACTTGTTGGGAACAAAGCCGGTCGTCTGTGCGAATCTGGTAGAAAGAAAAGAGAGTTCAGTTTCATTCTCATTGTAATTATATAATTATATCTGGAAAGGTACAACTGTGGCTCCAGATGGCCTCTGGCATGATATAAGAACAAAGTGTTCTTATAATAGAAATATAATAGGAGGGACAACAGTTTTTACGGCCATGGAACAATTATATAAAAAAAAAATATATATAATTTTTTTAGTTTAGCGTATTTTTCGGACTATAAAACGCACCGGATTATAAGGCGCACTGTGAATTAACGTGTCTATGTTCACACATAAACCGCACCGGATTATAAGGCGCATTAAGCAAAACAACACAGTCTGGTAAATCAAACTTTCCACTTCCGTACCATTGATTCATTGATGTTGAATTCTTTGGCGGCTGCTCTATTCCCATGTTCTGCTGCGTAGCTAATTGCTTGGAGTTTGAAACCCGCTTCGTAAGCATGCCTCTTAACAGGTGCCATTTTTGGAGTCCTTTTACGTACACACAAATGTACTGTAATATAATGTTGAAGCACAGTAAGTATTACGTATAAAAAGTGGAGGGGGTAAGCGTACTAAATACTGTTCTCTGACTGGTTTATTGTAGCTAACGCATACTCCGGGCGCGGGCTGCCTTACATGAATGCACTTTTAGTTCAGACATTACATTCCTGTTACGGGCCGATCAGGTCGTGACACAGCGTACCGTGATGCTCCCAATATCCACTGAGCGGAGCGGCTTCGTTGCTTACCAAAGTCGTACTTACACATTTCGACAGATTTTTGAGCGCATTGTACCACATAAAATAACAAGTAACCATACATAAGGCGCGCTGGATTATAAGGCGCGCTGTCAATTTTTGAGAAAATTTAAGGATTTTAAGTGCGCCTTATAGTCCGAAAAATACGGTAATCATTAAAAAAAAAAAAAAAACTTTAACTGTAGTTTTTTTTAATTTTTATTTTGACACAAAAAAATAAAACAATTAAAAACAAAAAACCTTCAAAATAAGACATTCGCATGTAAATATGGTGTCATAATGCACATAATCACAATCACATTCTATGGCCCTGGGTAAATTCAGTATGACAGCAGTGCATGTAGCAACACCAGTGGTAAATTCAAAAAAGTTAGCTTGTTCTTTTAATCAGTATTCATATCTAAATTTTATTCATGGTTAACAGTAGACCTGTAGTGAGTCAATCGATTTGATCAATGCAAACAACCATTTTCTTCATACAGTAATTGTTTGACTCATTTTTTAAACCCAAAAATGTCAAACATTTGATGTGAAAATCTGATGCAATTCCTGTAGTTCTTCCATTACAATAAACTGTGAGCTGTTTAGTCAAATAAAATGCATTAATGACATTCTTTTAACAAATATGATGATTAGTATGTGTGTTCTTGATGGAAAAAAAGGATTTGTCTCTTCCTCTTGTTTGCATTGTGGCTCCGGAAAGTCTCTTGTCAAGCAGGCTCTGAAAAGTTTCCTTTGTTTTCTGTCTTATTTGCAAGTGCATCTAATTGATGACTCCCCTGTGTCCTTATCTTGTGACCTACAACCAACTCTGTATTACCATACAAAAGCAGATACAAAGGGAATGGAGGTGACTGTCAACCGTTTGTCAACTGTATAAAAGCTGCCCTAAGGAAGAGGACTAGTGGAGAACGGAAGACGAGGACTGCTGGGGGAAACCAGGCTGGGGCGAGCCCTGCTGGAAGGACTGCTGGAGAAGGACTGCTGGAAAGCCATGCTGGAGAACTGCTGGGGAGAGCCCTGCTGTAGAGAACTGCTGGGGGGAGCACTGCTGTAGAGAACTGCTGGGGGGAGCACTGCTGGACACCTCTCTTTGAGGGTGCATGTAGTTGCTCCTTCTTGCAAGAATAAAATGTCCGATGTGTTTGATTTTGAACCAAGCCTCTTGAGTAATTTTTCCAACAGTTCTTTACAGATGTAACTTGCCTGAACAGTTTGATGTTAACACCAGTTTGGAAAAATGTATCACTTGTAAATAACCTCAGAAACTCAGAAAATTAAAGACAGACAAAAGAACCTGCAGTAAGATTTAATCCTGTTCATGAGTGACTGCTGAATGACAGATCCCTCTGGTTACAAAAATGGCCTTGTGTTTCTTCAGTAGAAGACAAATATTAAGAAAAGCTGGATTGGCCTCTGGCTAATCCGCTTTCTGTATACAGCTATTGAAGCTAGTGTGCTTTTCATTCAAATGGAAACAGGAAAAATAATTACAGAGGTTGCAGAGTGTAAAGTTTAAACAAATAAAGGCATGAAACAAATTAGTGCATTTAAAATAATAATAATAGAATAATAATAAAAGAAAAAAAACTCCATAAATGCTCGGAGGAAGAAGTATGAACAGCCTAACCTTCAAGTAATGCAAATTCCCTTTTCAATTCAGTTCCTAAAATGATTTAGGAAAATTTAGATCTATATATTCTGCTTTGCGGAATTACGTTGTACAGAGAACCCATAGCAATAGCTAGCAGGACTGTTTGTCTATGCATGTTTTGCTAAGAACTGTCTGTGCTGTGATTGTTAATGACACCTAAGTAGAATATCTCCTTCTGCATAAAACCGAGCCCAAATTAATTGAGAAACAGAAGATGAAGGTCATGTGTAAGTTGCCAATTGATTTACAATATTGTTTATGTTAATTATTTGGGGGATTTAAAAATGCAATCAAGCAGGCAAAAATGTATTTTAAGGGAAATGTAGTTTTTACTATGTCATGAAAGAAAATTCTGGAATTCAGGACAAATCCAATCAATACGATTTCAGCAATAAAAATCTAAACATTTTAAAGAGCATCACTAAAACATAAAAAGATATCCGTCACCATACTCTCACTTCTGAGTCCAAACAGCTGGTACATGAGCCCTTGCACAAGACATGTGGTGAATACCACATTCAACAAAGTTTTCAGTTTGTAATGTAAAAGTTGTCATGTGTGAAGCCTGATGGTGCTTTAAAAGGCAGCGAGTTCTCAGCAAACCCGTCCAGGAGAATGTAAAAACATAGCGCATCTTCAGACTTTGGAATTCCCTCCTTACAGTGTCTTTTGGTCATCTCATTTTCCTCCATCACCAACCAATCTGTGGAAGATGGAGTCATCAGTTTGGCAGAGAGCATGAGGAGTGTCAAACTCCACCGCCTTCCCAGCATGCATCACAAGCACCCGGTCACAGTCCATGATTGTGTTGATCCTGGTGAAACAAACAGCAAAGAATTAAGTGTTTAATTCGGGAATTTTATATCATAATTTGTTTTTTTAAAAGCTACAATCTTACCTAAATTTCTAGAACTCAAAAGTCTGTTTGTCTGAAATTTAACATCCTTAAATACTTTACTGCAGATATTACTGCATGAGATTCTGAACTCTGGGCAAAAAAAAAATTACTTTTCAAGACATTTGAATGAGAAAACATTCTACCTGTGTGCAATAGTGAGTACAGTTTTGTCTTGAAATTTTTCTCTGATGGTCTGTTGCAGCAGTTTTTCGGTCTTCTGATCAACGCTCGCTGTGGCTTCATCAATACACAGGACCTGCAATGATGGGAAAACAGCATCTTATGTTCCGATGTTAAAATCGAGAGGTATTTATTGGAAACAGACGCTGCAGTCAACGCTGCAATTTTGTTTGTTTGCTCTGTTTGTGCTGCAACCTTCAGATAGTAGGGTGAGAATTTGGCAGAAATAATATGAAAAACTTACTGTTTTACTGTCTTGTATTACAATTGAGGCTGCTGCTGGAGTAATGGTGTGTGGAATGTTTTCTTGACACACTTTGGGCGCCTTAATACCGATTGAGCATCATCTAAATGCAACAGCCTACCTGAGTATTGTTGTTGACCATATCCGTGCCTTTATGGGCACAGTGTTGTGGCGGACAGACCCAAACATTTCCTTTCTCCAGGTCAAGCAGCCTACAACCCTTCATTCAAAGATGCCATGCTGTCTGACTCCCCCCCCCTCAGGACCACAGGTGTAGACCTGGTACAAACCTTCCCATAAAACCCCTTCTAGTTTAAACATTCCCAGGATCTAAATCACTTTTATCACCTTTTAGGAACTTTAGCTGTCAAAATGACAATCTCCATTTCTGACCGGACTAACGAATGTACCAAGAGCATGGATGGACCTGTCTCCCCTACATCCTCTCTGTCAGTGTGACCAAATTACTTTGTGAGCTCTTCTCAGACTAGTGTCCGTAAGGCAAGTGTGATGTCCTGCAATCAATCTTGATATGAACCAGAACCAAAAATTTTTTTATTATTGTGTTCTCAATTTGAGACTTTTCTCCAAAATCACCCAGGGGAGGTCTGATAAAGCAGACACCCCCTTCAAAGGCCATGGGTCATAAAACCACACAGACCCTGGATGCAGCCAGCAGTTAGAGTCATGTTAGTGTTGTGCAATCAATGTAATGTTAGTCTTTAGTAATGTTGTGTTTCAGTCTCACAGTCTTAGTTTTCATCTTTGTTTTTTTTCATCTTCATTTTTGTTCTGTTGATGCTCAGTCTTTGTCGTTACCGCAGTCTTTCATTTTGTTACATATATTTTTCTTACAAAGCAGCATACTCTGTAACTCAAAGCTCACAACCTTTTTGTTGAAAGCCAAGGAAGAACAAGTGCCATCAGTTACTTTGAAAATCAAGCATTCTGCAAGATTAATTTTACTCAGTTTTTGTAGTTTCCCAGTGAATAATTTTTATTGAGACTGTAATCTGGCCAACTGCAGTTAGCTATCTATGTTTTGAGCCTGGAAGCTATCTTTTTGTCATTCTGAGCTGTCCAGACATCACCCAAGCAAAGTTGTCTTCACCCAAATCTACCATTCACCGGTACTCCCCTGAGCCTGTCAAAACCTTGCCGGGACCGCTGAGGGATTTATGAACCCCAGGCCTGACTACAGGTCACAGGCAGAACAACGACGGGACTCTCCAGTTCTGTGATCTCCATCAACAGTATGTATGTACAGTACGGTATCTTTGATCAAATGGGTGATGTATCAATAGCTTCCTAAACTCCTAAATTACTTTCCAAAATCTTTATTCACTTTAGTTCCACCTTCAATATTCTCTCTTTCATTTCACTACTAAGTAAAAGTTTGTTTCTGGTATACTTGTTATCTCATTATAGTCATCACGTTCACACAATACCATATTCACGTTATTCATATATTTGTATATTCAATAAATAACTTCAATTAGACCTAAATGTTGTTGAAGTGATACTTTTCTGAGTATATGGAAGGATTCGATTTCTGATGAGAATTCATGTTTCAGATTATTATTGACTGATTTTTATTTTTATTTGGATATATAACTTGTCCAGTATCGGACCCTTCTAACACGAGTGCAAATTAAATACGTCATAAAATACATTTATATTATGCTACAGTGTATTCCACTGGCTACTTTCAACAGGAAATGGCATGACACAAAGCTCATGTCATCTCAGACTGGTTTCGTGAACTGGAACTCAAATGGTCTCTACAGATCTCAATCCAACAGAGCCCCTTTAGCATGTGGTGGAACAGGAAATTCACATCATGAAGGCGCTGCCTGAAAATCCGCAGCAACTGTGTGATGCGATCATGTCAATATGGATACAAATCTCAGAGGAATGTCTCCAGCACCTTGTTAAATCTATGCCATGGCAGTTCTGAGGGCAAAAGGAGGTCCAACCCAGTGGTAGTAAAGTACTTGATTAAGTGGCCAGTGAGTGTACTGCATTTAAACAGGCACGATGTGAGTGACAATCTGTGTTGTGGTCACAGTATAATGACCACAACTTATGTCCTACCTTGGCCTGTGTCAACAGAGCTCTGGCCAGACACAACAGCTGTTTCTGCCCCATAGAGAAGCATTTTCCTCTCTCTCCCACCTCAGCATCCAGACCACCTGGCATTCACAATCATATACACAAAAGACATTAGAGGCTGCCTAATTCCATGATCATCCTTTGTTCATGCCAATGTGTCAATTTAAGCTTTTTTGAATAAAACTATGCAAGGAATGGTGCATAAAGCATTTAACAAATAAATAAACACGAGAAAACAAGCGGAGAGGGAAAAAAAACAACAAAGACAATTATGTAACAATATGAAACATAACTCTCAGAATGTCAACCAGCAACTAGAAAGCAATTGCTCATGTGACCAGACGGGAATATTAAAGGGGACGAGTTATCCTCTTTGAGTCAGGTGGTTTTAAAACAGACACACCTTAGCCTGAGAAACATCACTCTTGCTTTTCTGCTCATGCTTAATTAACTGTCATCTCAAGGTCATTGTCTCAGTTTGTCAACAACTCACCCATTCTGCTGACCACAGTGCTGAGATGGCACTGGTCCAGGACATCCAGCAGCTGCTGGTCCAGGTGTCGCCCACAGGGATCCAGATTCTCCCTGATGGTCCCGCTGAACACAAAGGGGTCCTGAGGAATAATAGCTAACCTGGACCTGCAGAGGGGGTCAACAGCACATAACAGTTTTAACAGACTGCTTTTATGATACTGTACAGGACTTGGAGAATGAAAGGAAAGCAATGGTTATCTCTCAAAATGTGTTGATTTGTCCGTGTTAGCTCACTTTGTCATGTACTTCTTTTTCCAAATGTTATCCACCACCAATTTCAGGCCTACCTAAGTTGAGACAATCCCACAGTGCCAATGTCTAGCTGATCCAGGATGATCTGACCCTGGGTGAGCTCAACCATGCGAAACAGGGCCAGGAACATCGTGGACTTGCCAGACCCCGTACGTCCCACGATGCCTATTTTCTCCCCAGGTCGCACCATCACACTCACTCCATCCAGGGCATTAGGAAGGCCCTCCCTGTAGGCCAATGCCACGTTGCGGAATTCCAACCAGCCTTGTTCAGGCCACAAAGGGGGTAGCTGTCAAAATAGAGAAGGTGAGGTGCCGATGGTAAAGAAGCAACACTGACAAATTGGAACATAAACAGTAAACACATTTGCAGAAATTGTTCACAAATTTAGCAAAAATATTTCATTTTCCATGATTAGTTTCTTGGAAGACTAGCCTAACATGTTTATTTGATGTAAATTAACAGTAAATATCAGAATTTGTGTCACACTGTTAACAGTCAAAGAGCAAAGCAGAGTCACTGAAGCCAACATATGCCTTCCAAAGGTGTGGCCACAACTACAAATATCACTGGGTGTCCATCAGTATTCACACATGTATCAACAACAATAAAAGCACTCTGGAGTTTTCTGACCACTAACATTGCTATGCGGCTATTTTCCAATGAGTCAGAAAAAGTCAGAACAAGTGCAGAAGTACAGAATCTTGAAATGGTTATGATGTGTTAATCAGGAAAAAAAAAAAATCTCTCTCTTTATGTAATCCCAGACTGACTCCATGATGTGGAGATCGGTGCTCTGTGGGACGTCATCTGCTGCACAACTCCTTGTTCTTCTCGTGGATGAAAATGGTTGGTCAGATGCCTCCCTGATGGCATTGGAATTATGCTAATTCTCCATGCCACAAAGTTGGTGAAGCAGTGTTAGAGTACCAATTTAATGCAACAGCAGTACTTAAACTTTTCTAATCTTAGATTAGATGATATTTATGATAAAGCATGTTTGTATTTTGGAAGACAAGGGTTGTAACCTAAATCTATGCAGGGATGATCTTCTCCATTGGATATGCTAGTGACCCTACCGGTTTTATTGTGACCAAAAAGCAAGTTTCACTCACTGAAGAAGGTCATGAGCTACAGTCAGGCGCTCTAGAAAAAAGATAAAGTGAAACCTGACGTTACGTTAATATCACTATCCGTTTGTGTGTCTGACCTGCGTGTTCTGAAGCTGTGGCTCGGTTGGCAGGTCCGTGGAGTATTCCACAGTTCGCTCCACGCTCACCAGCTGCATTTCAGTCTGTGTGAAGCTGAATATGAGGCCAGATAGCAGCAATGTGACGGACAGAGCGTAAGATAGGCACAAACCCACCAGACCTGACAGGAACAACAAAACCAGCAACACATCAACAATGCAGCTCATTATTAAATCCTGCATGTCATATCTGATATACTGGTGCACGGCCATCAAATGCAGCTGTTGTCTCACCTGAATCAACAGAACTAAACTGGTGCTGAATGACAGCAATCAACCCGAGACCTGTCACCACAGCAACACCAATCAGCTGCAGGCGGATGTCCAGCCACTGCATGGCAGCATTGCTAAGAAACAGGCAGCGTTGGTTCTGCTCCAGACGCTTGGCGCTCTCGTCTTCAAACCTGAAACAACAGAAAACAGTTCCTTTAGTATTGTGTGCAGCGAGCTACTCTATGACTGTGGTACGAGGGATGGCATCTGTGGAGATCCAGGTTTTTGCTAAATTATATGGAAAGTATAATTGAAGTCACCTGTGTCAGAAGTTCTGTAAAGAATATGCAGATGTTTCATTTTGATTATTTGTCATTTTTTGTCATCCAGTATGTTTTTGTTTTGTGATAGTGTACAGCATTTTTAAATAGTTTTGACAAGTGTGGTTTTGATGATAAAAGAAGTTATCTAGTCAATCCAAAGCACATGTGACTTGTTTAAGAGAGCGATATGTATTTGTGATTTTAAAAAAATTCTCGGGTTTTAAAAGAAAATAGAAAAATAGCTGAGAACCAATGATTCATGCAGGAACACAATGTGAATATTTTTGACTATGTCTTCATAATTTTAGCATTTAACAAATCCTTACCCTCTTCATATCTTGTACAGTATATGTCCAGTAAAACATGTTTTAAACAATCTTACTATGATTGCTATAAATGTCAATGACACTAAAAATGTGGGAAAATTGTTCCAATTATAAACGTTGACAATCTGATCTTGGGTTGAACAATAAACGTACCAGAACTTTATTTGTCTGCACTTATCATCAGATATATTAACCAAGTGTATATTTGAGCACATTAGTATGAACAAAATTGCAAAAGATGTATGAGGTCATGAAAAAACAGGGTCTCCTTTTGAAGAGAGCAGCTTATTTTGCAACTGTAAAATGTCCTGGAAAGTACACATTTGTAGTCTTTCATAAAGATTTCAAGGATTATACTTTAGGCGCAGAATAAAATAAAAATTCAACAGTTATATTCTTATCAGACACTTTTTAACTGCTATAGGATAATTCGGTATGCATTGAACTTTAAAAAGTTCTTTGCTGTCTCTCACCTGGCAGAGCTGCCGCTGCTCCTGATGGTTCCCAGCCCAGTCAGAGTTTCAGAGAAGTGCGAGTAGACGGGTGACAAGGTGAGGCTGCACAAGCGCTTCAGCTCGCGAGAGGTATGTCTGTAGAAGTGCTGTGTACGGTAGTAGAGCAGAGCCAGGGGGAGCAGAGGCACCAGGACCCAGGGGAGGCCGTAGCTTATCACCACCAGCATGCCCAGCAGGCCGAAAATGTTTGCCAAAAGGATGTTCAGGATGAACGGCAGGCTGTCGTCCACACTGTACAAGTCCGAGGAAAAACGGTTGAGTATACGGCCCAAAGGGGTGGTATCGAAGAAGGTCACTGTCGCCTGGCACACAAACAGAAAATTATGATTTTAGCAAACTATTACTTAATTTTCAAATTAACCACAAATGTTAAAGGTGGGAAAAAATGTATTTCTTGAATTCTTTCAGCTGCTCTAATCAAATTGTTAAAAAGAGTGGGAAACCTCCCCCAGACCGCTGAAGGGGGAGTTTTTCACTTCACTTCTGGGGGAACCGGAAGTTCCTGAAAGAGCTCCTCATGTTTCATAACTCCAGGAGGCAGTCGACACGCTTTTCTGCAATTTATTTACAACCGTAATCCCCTAAACCCTTACAGAGACCGTCTGCCCCCTGAATACAAAAAATAAGCAAATCAAAAATCTACACAAGAGGAGTTATCCACAAAAAAAATATAAACAACACAAAATAAGGACAATTACATATTGGACCGCTTTCATCTAAATCTCTGTTGGTAAATGATGTCATAGCTGATCATCAAATTGATTTAATTTATGTTACAGAAACTTATATCTCTACTTAAAAAGCGTACTCTAGATCCAGGCGTCTTAGCCAAATATACAGTGGGTACGGAAAGTATTCAGACCCCTTTAAATTTTTCACTCTTTGTTTCATTGCAGCCATTGGTTCTACTCCTTCATTGGAGTCCAGCTGTGTTTAATTAAACTGATTGGACTTGATTAGGAAAGGCACACACCTGTCTATATAAGACCTTATAGCTCACAGTGCATGTCAGAGCAAATGAGAATCATGAGGTCGAAGGAACTGTCCAAGGAGCTCAGAGACAGAATTGTGGCAAGGCACAGATCTGGCCAAGGTTACAAAATAATTTCTGCAGCACTCAAGGTTCCTAAGAGCACAGTGGCCTCCATAATCCTTAAATGGAAGAAGTTTGGGACGACCAGAACTCTTCCTAGACCTGGCCGTCCAGCCAAACTGAGCAATCGTGGGAGAAGAGCCTTGGTGAGAGAGGTAAAGAAGAACCCAAAGATCACTGTGGCTGAGCTCCAGAGATGCAGTAGGGAGATGGGAGAAAGTTCCACAAAGTCAACTATCACTGCAGCCCTCCACCAGTCGGGGCTTTATGGCAGAGTGGCCCGACGGAAGCCTCTCCTCAGTGCAAGACATATGAAAGCCCGCATGGAGTTTGCCAAAAAACACATGAAGGACTCCCAGACTATGAGAAATAAGATTCTCTGGTCTGATGAGACCAAGATTGAACTTTTTGGTGTTAATTCTAAGTGGTATGTGTGGAGAAAACCAGGCACTGCTCATCACCTGCCCAATACAATCCCAACAGTGAAACATGGTGGTGGCAGCATCATGCTATGGGGGTGTTTTTCAGCTGCAGGGACAGGACGACTGGTTGCAATTGAAGGAAAGATGAATGCGGCCAAGTACAGAGATATCCTGGAAGAAAACCTCTTCCAGAGTGCTCTGGACCTCAGACTGGGCCGAAGGTTCACCTTCCAACAAGACAATGACCCTAAGCGCACAGCTAAAATAACAAAGGAGTGGCTTCAGAACAACTCTGTGACCATTCTTGACTGGCCCAGCCAGAGCCCTGACCTAAACCCAATTGAGCATCTTTGGAGAGACCTGAAAATGGCTGTCCACCAACATTCACCATCAATTCACCTCGTACACCACCAATTCTATACGAGGCCTGATACGTTTCAAGTTATACTCGCTATTCGTATGCAATATTATTTGGAAGCACTGCATAAATATTCATTTCTATGCAGATGAAAGCTCCAGCTATATTTATTTATGAAGCCAGATGAAACAAATCAGTCTCACTTCATGTATGACTTGAAGACAAAGGCCTGGAGGACTTTACACTAGTAAATTCAGAGAAAACGTTATGGTAGTTGGCCCCAAAAACCTCAGAAGCTCAAACCATATAGTAACACTGGATAGCATCGCCTTTATCTCCAGAACTCGTGTGAGGAAACCGAGTTATTTGGGACAAGAATATGTTGTTTAATTCCCACATAAAGCAAGTTTCTGAGACCGACTACTTTCACATGCACAAAATTTGTCAGAATTAAGAATATCCGGTCTCCAAAGCGAAGCTGAAAAACTGGTCCACGCATTTGTTACGGTTAGGCTGGACTATGGAAATTTCTTATTAGCAGTATGATATGAGTACAGATGGGATTCAGCGTCACTTCACTGGCTCACTGTAATTGATTTTACAATAGAGTTTAAAATCGTTCTCCTTCGATACAAAATCTTTATTTACCATGCTCCATCATATCTTAAAAGCCTCATAGTACCATATTATCACAATAATATGCTTTACACTCAGAAAGTTTGGATTCGGGTGGCAGAGACACCTTCTCTACTGGTAAGATTGGGCTAAAAATTGTCCTTTTTGGTAAAGCTCATAGTTAGAGCTGGCTCAGACCTTAAACTATCCCATAGTATTGCTGCTAGCTGCCCGGGGACCTCCCATGATGCCCTGACTACCTCTCCTCTCCTTTCTTTCTCTCTCCATAAAATTATATGCCACTTTTGCATGTCATTAACTTTGTGACATATTTCCATCTGGTCAAATTGGAAGAAACCACAACATTTCTAAAAACAGGGGGAAAATTGAACTTCAACCCAACTCCAAATAAAAGCTTATGTTGGTGCTGTACCTGCTGAATGTGTAGATAAGGAACTATTCATTCAATATATTGTCATTATAAGGCGATAATGTGTCAATGTTCAGTTCACAGCCTGTTTCTGCTGCCACCAAGTGGGCAAAAAAGGTTTATGCAGGTTTAAAGCAGGAAAAACAAAATTGCTAGCATATTGGCAAAAACAGAACACATCCTCCAGTCGGCTCATCCACAGTTTCACACTGCCAACCTATAAGTCATCAGCCTGCTTCTAACCTTCAGCTGCTGCTGTCAAACCTAATAAAATCTCAGGCTGCTCTGCTCAGCTCTGACTGCCGGCCCAAGCTGACAGGGGCTTGGCTGCACAAATAGCAGATGACGCACCTTAAGAACCCGATCCAGAAGTCTGTTGTGGATGACAGAGGCGGCACAAATGACTCCGTAGGCAAAGAGGAAGGCTCGGAGGGCAGTGAAGACAGTGTTGGCCGTGGCAATGGAGCTGTAAACTGTCAGGTAAAACTTGACATCCAAGGTCATGTTGTTGGAGAGGAACATTTGCATAGAGGACAGAGGAGATCTGGATGGGTAGATGTGAATATTTCATTTCAGTGAAGTGGTTGAAAAAGGACAGGAAGAAGACCATTAGCAAAAAAAAAGGTACTTCAGAGTACAACAATAATCTGTTTGTTTCTATGCTTGCCTTTTCTAAGTTAAATTACAATAACTGTAATAACTGCATTTTTACAAGTAATTATAAGCTTTCACAGATAATGGATGATGGTGTTAGTTATACCAGTGGAATATACACCAATCAACCATGACATGAAAACCACTGACAGGTAAAGCATTAAATATAATACAACAGCCCGGCAAAATAACCCTTCCTTCATAAAGATTATACATTTCATTTGTTATTCATTTTAAAGCTCGTTGTAAAGTGTGGTGCTGTTGAACTGTACACGGTTATACTGAGAGGTGTTTCTAATACTTTGTTAACTCAATTGATTTTAACAAAATCCAAATGTTCCAAACCTATTTGGATATAAATCTTAATGTTGTAAAATGTATTGTGAAATTATAATGGTCTCTATCACAAAACATAAATTCATAGAATTTAATAAAAAAAATTGCTGATTGGTCAACTCACATTAGCCCGCCAGGTGAGAAAAGCAGCAGGTGCGTTGAGCTGAAAGCTTCTGAAAAAGAACCATTAATCCTGGTGGAACCATTGTTGTTCAGCTCTGAAATCCAGTGGGACAGCCACCAGTCGGACACATTCTTAGACGCTAAATCACAAAATTGAAGGAAAAAAAAAAGGAGCACAACGTTAAAATGAGTCTAGTTTTCTTTTTTTTTTGGACAAAATACACACCCAAGAATACGAAAGTGGTGGTTAAAACAAACAAAATACTGATAGTTTACAGCACAAATTCTTTCTTTTGAATAAACTCCGGCATTTTGTAAATACGTATAAAGTTATTAAAAGCAGTGCAGCGTTTTAAATAGAAGGCCATAGATGTTGTCAGGTGACTGATGTAGTAAATTTCACATCATTAACCTGAGAAAATTACTTAACAAAGCCATTAGATTTTTTTTTTTTATTTCTGTGTATACTTTGTTATAATAGATACTGGATTATCTTGTTTAATGTTTGACTTTTGAGTAATTGCTGTCTACAAATATGTGATGGACAACAGAAATAAACAAATAGTATAAATGTAATACATTACTAATTGAGTAAAAAAAAAAAAGAAGAGCATCACAGCATTTCAGCTGCAGTGTGAACAAAGTCTTGAGGTGTTTACATGATGTGAAAAATCTGCTGAGAGTCAACTCAGTCAGTCAATCAATCGGTCGGTCGCTTCCTCCCTTCCTCCTTCCCTCCCTCCCTCACACCATTCTAAGAAGCAGTGTGGTCATTCCAAACCTTGCATGAAGAGCAAAGACATTAAGATGGAGGTGGCCAGCATTCCGCCCACAGCGACCCAGTAGGTCCGGTACACTCTCCACGTCAGCCCTCCCACCTGCTTCTGCTCTTCCCCCAACAGGTCTGGATCATCATCCACGCAGAGATCGAGGGGTAAACACGCCACCTCCTCATCCTGCTCCACAACGTCTGGTTGCGAGGGGGAAAAAAAAGAAAAGAGGTTTGTCCGATTTTTCAACAGCAATACAAGATAACATAAATAGTCAGTAGCATTTGAAAAGATGAAACTGTTATGGAGCATTTCTGAGCCAGCTTTTTAAATGAAATTTGTAAAATTGCTGAAATGAAAACTTATTGAAAAGGGAGACTTCCTAAATATTTCTAACAGAAATGGAGAGATAAGACAAGAAGTTGCTACGTCTGATTTATTGTCCATATTGTTAATAAAAAAAATATTAAAGAGTCTATAGACATGCCAGCAGTTCAGTAAATAGGCACAGCGGCGCCTTGAGCTGAATGCTGATGCCAGCATGGGTCTTTAATTCAAACAACCTTATTTTTCTGTTAGGAGCTTCTTCTGAGAATAGCGTACCAGTGCACACAAGCAAACAAACAAATCAGTCACCAAGCATATTAAGCATCATAAATAAATCCAGTTTAAGAACATCACATTAATATTAAATCATAAAATCTAAAGGTCATATACAGTGGGTACGGAAAGTATTCAGACCCCTTTAAATTTTTCACTCTTTGTTTCATTGCAGCCA